>NC_134269.1:4370911-4677955 GCF_031893055.1 Leptodactylus fuscus
TTAATGCAGTGGATGTGGTTTATCTGGAAATGGGTAGTGCAGCGGACGTGGTGTATCTGGACATGCGTAATGCGGTGGAGGTGGTGTATCTGGACATGGGGAATGCAGTAGACATGGTGTATCTGGACCTGGGTAATGCAGTAGACGTGGTGTATCTGGACATGGGTAATGCGGTGGAGGTGGTGTATCTGGACATGGGTAATGCAGTGGACGTGGTGTATCTGGACATGGGTAATGCAGCAGACGTGGTGTATCTGGACATGGGTAATGCAGTGGACGGGTGTATCTGGACATGGGTAATGCAGTAGACGTGGTGTATCTGGACATGGGTAATGCAGTGGAGGTGGTGTATCTGGACATGGGTGATGCAGTAGAAGTGGTGTATCTGGACATGTGGAATGCAGTAGACATGGTGTATCTGGACATGGGTAATGCAGCAGACGTGGTGTATCTGGACATGGGTAATGCAGTAGACGTGGTGTATCTGGACATGGGTAATGCAGTGGAGGTGGTGTATCTGGACATGGGTGATGCAGTAGACGTGGTGTATCTGGACATGGGTAATGCAGTAGACGTGGTGTATCTGGACATGGGTAATGCAGTAGACGTGGTGTATCTGGACATGGGTAATGCGGTGGAGGTGGTGTATCTGGACATGGGTAATGCAGTGGAGGTGGTGTATCTGGACCTGGGTAATGCAGTAGACGTGGTGTATCTGGACATGGGTAATGCAGTGGATGTGGTTTATCTGGACATGGGTAATGCGGTGGAGGTGGTGTATCTGGACATGGGTAATGCAGTAGATGTGGTGTATCTGGACATGGGTAATGCGGTGGAGGATGTGTATCTTAACATGGGTAATGCAGTGGACGTGGTGTAACTGGACATGGGTAATGCAGTAGACGTGGTGTATATGGACATGGGTAATGCGGTGGAGGTGGTGTATCTGGACCTGGGTAATGCAGTAGCCGTGGTGTATCTGGACATGGGTAATGCGGTGGAGGATGTGTATCTGGACATGAGTAATGCAGTGGACGTGGTGTATCTGGACATGGGGAATGCAGTAGACGTGGTGTATCTGGACATGGGTAATGCAGTGGAGGTGGTGTATCTGGACATGGGGAATGCGGTGGAGGTGGTGTATCTGGACATGGGGAATGCAGTAGACATGGTGTATCTGGACCTGGGTAATGCGGTGGAGGTGGTGTATCTGGACATGGGTAATGCGGTGGAGGTGGTGTATCTGGACATGGGTAATGCAGTAGACGTGGTGTATCTGGACATGGGTGATGCAGTAGACATGGTGTATCTGGACATGGGTAATGCAGTGGACGTGGTGTATCTGGACATGGGTAAATGCAGCAGACGTGGTGTATCTGGACATGGGTAATGCAGTAGACGTGGTGTATCTGGACATGGGTAATGCAGTGGACGTGGTGTATCTGGACATGGGTGATGCAGTAGACGTGGTGTATCTGGACATGGGTAATGCAGTGGACGTGGTGTATCTGGACATGGGTAATGCGGTGGAGGTGGTGTATCTGGACATGGGTAATGCAGTGGATGTGGTGTATCTAGATATGGGTAATGCAGTGGACGTGGTGTATCTGGACATGGGTAATGCAGTAGACGTGGTGTATCTGGACATGGGTAATGCAGTAGACGTGGTGTATCTGGACATGGGTAATGCAGTGGACGTGGTGTATCTGGACATGGGTAATGCAGTAGACGTGGTGTATCTGGACATGGGTGATGCAGTAGACGTGGTGTATCTGGACATGGGTAATGCAGTGGACGTGGTGTATATGGACATGGGTGATGCAGTAGACGTGGTGTATCTGGACATGGGTAATGCAGTGGACGTGGTGTATCTGGACATGGGTAATGCAGTGGAGGTGGTGTATCTGGACATGGGTAATGCAGTGGACGTGGTGTATCTGGACATGGGTAATGCAGTAGACATGGTGTATCTGGACATGGGTAATGCAGTGGACGTGGTGTATCTGGACATGGGTGATGCAGTAGACGTGGTGTATCTGGACATGGGTAATGCAGTGGACGTGGTGTATCTGGACATGGGTAATGCAGTGGAGGTGGTGTATCTGGACATGGGTAATGCAGTGGACGTGGTGTATCTGGACATGGGTAATGCAGTAGACGTGGTGTATCTGGACATGGAGAATGCAGTAGACGTGGTGTATCTGAACATGGGTAATGCGGTGGAGGTGGTGTATCTGAACATGGGTAATGCAGTGGAGGTGGTGTATCTGTACATGGGTAATGCAGTGGATGTGGTGTATCTGGACATGGGTAATGCAGTGGACGTGGTGTATCTGGACATGGGTAATGCAGTGGATGTGGTTTATCTGGACATGGGTAATGCAGCAGACGTGGTGTATCTGGACATGGGTAATGCAGTGAATGTGGTTTATCTGGACATGGGTAATGCAGCGGACGTGGTGTATCTGGACATGGGTAATGCGGTGGAGGTGGTGTATCTGGACATGGGGAATGCAGTAGACATGGTGTATCTGGACCTGGGTAATGCAGTAGACATGGTGTATCTGGACCTGGGTAATGCAGTAGACGTGGTGTATCTGGACATGGGTAATGCGGTGGAGGTGGTGTATCTGGACATGGGTAATGCAGTGGACGTGGTGTATCTGGACATGGGTAATGCAGTAGACATGATGTATCTGGACCTGGGTATTGCAGCAGACGTGGTGTATCTGGACATGGGTAATGCAGTGGATGTGGTTTATCTGGACATGGGTAATGCAGCGGACGTGGTGTATCTGGACATGGGTAATGCGGTGGAGGTGGTGTATCTGGACATGGGGAATGCAGTAGACGTGGTGTATCTGGACATGGGTAATGCGGTAGACGTGGTGTATCTGGACATGGGTAATGCGATGGAGGTGGTGTATCTGGACCTGGGTAATGCAGCAGACGTGGTGTATCTGGACATGGGTAATGCAGTGGACGGGGTGTATCTGGACATGGGTAATGCAGTAGACGTGGTGTATCTGGACATGGGTAATGCAGTGGAGGTGGTGTATATGGACATGGGTGATGCAGTAGACGTGGTGTATCTGGACATGGGTAATGCAGTGGACATGGTGTATCTGGACATGGGTAATGCAGTAGACGTGGTGTATCTGGACATGGGTAATGCAGTAGACGTGGTGTATCTGGACATGGGTAATGCAGTGGACGTGGAGTATCTGGACATGGGTGATGCAGTAGACGTGGTGTATCTGGACATGGGTAATGCAGTGGACGTGGTGTATCTGGACATGGGTAATGAAGCAGACGTGGTGTATCTGGACATGGGTAATGCAGTGGACGTGGAGTATCTGGACATGGGTGATGCAGTAGACGTGGTGTATCTGGACATGGGTAATGCAGTAGACGTGGTGTATCTGGACATGGGTAATGCAGTGGACGTGGTGTATCTGGACATGGGTAATGAAGCAGACGTGGTGTATCTGGACATGGGTAATGCAGTGGACGTGGAGTATCTGGACATGGGTGATGCAGTAGACGTGGTGTATCTGGACATGGGTAATGCAGTAGACGTGGTGTATCTGGACATGGGTAATGCAGTAGACGTGGTGTATCTGGACATGGGTAATGCAGTGGACGTGGAGTATCTGGACATGGGTGATGCAGTAGACGTGGTGTATCTGGACATGGGTAATGCAGTAGACGTGGTGTATCTGGACATGGGTAATGCAGTGGACGTGGAGTATCTGGACATGGGTGATGCAGTAGACGTGGTGTATCTGGACATGGGTAATGCAGTGGATGTGGTTTATCTGGAAATGGGTAATGCAGCGGACGTGGTGTATCTGGACATGGGTAATGCGGTGGAGGTGGTGTATCTGGACATGGGGAATGCAGTAGACATGGTGTATCTGGACATGGGTAATGCAGTGGACGTGGTGTATCTGGACATGGGTAATGCAGCAGACGTGGTGTATCTGGACATGGGTAATGCAGTGGACGGGGTGTATCTGGACATGGGTAATGCAGTAGACGTGGTGTATCTGGACATGGGTAATGCAGTGGAGGTGGTGTATCTGGACATGGGTGATGCAGTAGACGTGGTGTATCTGGACATGGGTAATGCAGTAGACGTGGTGTATCTGGACATGTGGAATGCAGTAGACATGGTGTATCTGGACATGGGTAATGCAGTGGACGTGGTGTATCTGGACATGGGTAATGCAGCAGACGTGTTGTATCTGGACATGGGTAATGCAGTGGATGGGGTGTATCTGGACATGGGTAATGCAGTAGACGTGGTGTATCTGGACATGGGTAATGCAGTGGAGGTGGTGTATCTGGACATGGGTGATGCAGTAGACGTGGTGTATCTGGACATGGGTAATGCAGTAGACGTGGTGTATCTGGACATGGGTAATGCGGTGGAGGTGGTGTATCTGGACATGGGTAATGCAGTGGAGGTGGTGTATCTGGACCTGGGTAATGCAGTAGACGTGGTGTATCTGGACATGGGTAATGCGGTGGAGGTGGTGTATCTGGACATGGGGAATGCAGTAGACATGGTGTATCTGGACCTGGGTAATGCAGTAGACGTGGTGTATCTGGACATGGGTAATGCGGTGGAGGTGGTGTATCTGGACATGAGTAATGCAGTAGACGTGGTGTATCTGGACATGGGTGATGCAGTAGACATGGTGTATCTGGACATGGGTAATGCAGTGGACGTGGTGTATCTGGACATGGGGAATGCAGTAGACGTAGTGTATCTGTACATGGGTAATTCAGTAGACGTGGTGTATCTGGACATGGGTAATGCGGTGGAGGTGGTGTATCTGTTCCTGGGTAATGCAGTAGACGTGGTGTATCTGGACATGGGGAATGCAGTGGACGGTGGTTTATCTGGACATGGTAATGCAGCAGACGTGGTGTATCTGGACATGGGTAATGCAGTGGATGTGGTTTATCTGGACATGAGTAATGCGGTGGAGGTGGTGTATCTGGACATGGGGAATGCAGTAGACGTAGTGTATCTGGACATGGGTAATGCAGTAGACGTGGTGTATCTGGACATGGGTAATGCAGTAGACGTGGTGTATCTGGACATGGGTAATGCAGTGGATGTGGTTTATCTGGACATGGGTAATGCAGCAGACGTGGTGTATCTGGACATGGGTAATGCAGTGAATGTGGTTTATCTGGACATGGGTAATGCAGCGGACGTGGTGTATCTGGACATGGGTAATGCGGTGGAGGTGGTGTATCTGGACATGGGGAATGCAGTAGACATGGTGTATCTGGACCTGGGTAATGCAGTAGACATGGTGTATCTGGACCTGGGTAATGCAGTAGACGTGGTGTATCTGGACATGGGTAATGCGGTGGAGGTGGTGTATCTGGACATGGGTAATGCAGTGGACGTGGTGTATCTGGACATGGGTAATGCAGTAGACATGATGTATCTGGACCTGGGTATTGCAGCAGACGTGGTGTATCTGGACATGGGTAATGCAGTGGATGTGGTTTATCTGGACATGGGTAATGCAGCGGACGTGGTGTATCTGGACATGGGTAATGCGGGTGGAGGTGGTGTATCTGGACATGGGGAATGCAGTAGACGTGGTGTATCTGGACATGGGTAATGCGGTAGACGTGGTGTATCTGGACATGGGTAATGCGATGGAGGTGGTGTATCTGGACCTGGGTAATGCAGCAGACGTGGTGTATCTGGACATGGGTAATGCAGTGGACGGGGTGTATCTGGACATGGGTAATGCAGTAGACGTGGTGTATCTGGACATGGGTAATGCAGTGGAGGTGGTGTATATGGACATGGGTGATGCAGTAGACGTGGTGTATCTGGACATGGGTAATGCAGTGGACATGGTGTATCTGGACATGGGTAATGCAGTAGACGTGGTGTATCTGGACATGGGTAATGCAGTAGACGTGGTGTATCTGGACATGGGTAATGCAGTGGACGTGGAGTATCTGGACATGGGTGATGCAGTAGACGTGGTGTATCTGGACATGGGTAATGCAGTGGACGTGGTGTATCTGGACATGGGTAATGAAGCAGACGTGGTGTATCTGGACATGGGTAATGCAGTGGACGTGGAGTATCTGGACATGGGTGATGCAGTAGACGTGGTGTATCTGGACATGGGTAATGCAGTAGACGTGGTGTATCTGGACATGGGTAATGCAGTGGACGTGGTGTATCTGGACATGGGTAATGAAGCAGACGTGGTGTATCTGGACATGGGTAATGCAGTGGACGTGGAGTATCTGGACATGGGTGATGCAGTAGACGTGGTGTATCTGGACATGGGTAATGCAGTAGACGTGGTGTATCTGGACATGGGTAATGCAGTAGACGTGGTGTATCTGGACATGGGTAATGCAGTGGACGTGGAGTATCTGGACATGGGTGATGCAGTAGACGTGGTGTATCTGGACATGGGTAATGCAGTAGACGTGGTGTATCTGGACATGGGTAATGCAGTGGACGTGGAGTATCTGGACATGGGTGATGCAGTAGACGTGGTGTATCTGGACATGGGTAATGCAGTGGATGTGGTTTATCTGGAAATGGGTAATGCAGCGGACGTGGTGTATCTGGACATGGGTAATGCGGTGGAGGTGGTGTATCTGGACATGGGGAATGCAGTAGACATGGTGTATCTGGACATGGGTAATGCAGTGGACGTGGTGTATCTGGACATGGGTAATGCAGCAGACGTGGTGTATCTGGACATGGGTAATGCAGTGGACGGGGTGTATCTGGACATGGGTAATGCAGTAGACGTGGTGTATCTGGACATGGGTAATGCAGTGGAGGTGGTGTATCTGGACATGGGTGATGCAGTAGACGTGGTGTATCTGGACATGGGTAATGCAGTAGACGTGGTGTATCTGGACATGTGGAATGCAGTAGACATGGTGTATCTGGACATGGGTAATGCAGTGGACGTGGTGTATCTGGACATGGGTAATGCAGCAGACGTGTTGTATCTGGACATGGGTAATGCAGTGGATGGGGTGTATCTGGACATGGGTAATGCAGTAGACGTGGTGTATCTGGACATGGTAATGCAGTGGAGGTGGTGTATCTGGACATGGGTGATGCAGTAGACGTGGTGTATCTGGACATGGGTAATGCAGTAGACGTGGTGTATCTGGACATGGGTAATGCGGTGGAGGTGGTGTATCTGGACATGGGTAATGCAGTGGAGGTGGTGTATCTGGACCTGGGTAATGCAGTAGACATGGTGTATCTGGACATGGGTGATGCAGTAGACGTGGTGTATCTGGACATGGGTAATGCGGTGGAGGTGGTGTATCTGGACATGGGGAATGCAGTAGACATGGTGTATCTGGACCTGGGTAATGCAGTAGACGTGGTGTATCTGGACATGGGTAATGCGGTGGAGGTGGTGTATCTGGACATGAGTAATGCAGTAGACGTGGTGTATCTGGACATGGGTGATGCAGTAGACATGGTGTATCTGGACATGGGTAATGCAGTGGACGTGGTGTATCTGGACATGGGGAATGCAGTAGACGTAGTGTATCTGTACATGGGTAATTCAGTAGACGTGGTGTATCTGGACATGGGTAATGCGGTGGAGGTGGTGTATCTGTTCCTGGGTAATGCAGTAGACGTGGTGTATCTGGACATGGGGAATGCAGTGGACGTGGTTTATCTGACATGGGTAATGCAGCAGACGTGGTGTATCTGGACATGGGTAATGCAGTGGATGTGGTTTATCTGACATGAGTAATGCGGTGGAGGTGGTGTATCTGGACATGAGGAATGCAGTAGACGTAGTGTATCTGGACATGGGTAATGCAGTAGACGTGGTGTATCTGGACATGGGTAATGCAGTAGACGTGGTGTATCTGGACATGGGTGATGCAGTAGACGTGGTGTATCTGGACATGGGTAATGCAGTGGACGTGGTGTATCTGGACATGGGTAATGCAGTAGACGTGGTGTATCTGGACATGGGTAATGCAGTGGATGTGGTTTATCTGGACATGGGTAATGCAGCGGACGTGGTGTATCTGGACATGGGTAATGCGGTGGAGGTGGTGTATCTGGACATGGGGAATGCAGTAGACGTGGTGTATCTGGACATGGGTAATGCAGTAGACGTGGTCTATCTGGACATGGGTAATGCGGTGGAGGTGGTGTATCTGGACCTGGGTAATGCAGTATACGTGGTGTATCTGGACATGGGTAATGCGGTGGAGGTGGTGTATCTGGACATGGGTAATGCAGTGGACGTGGTGTATCTGGACATGGGTAATGCCATGGAGGTGGTGTATCTGGACATGCGTAATGCATTGGATGTGGTGTATCTGGACATGGGTAATGCAGTGGACGTGGTGTATCTGGACATGGGTAATGCAGTAGACGTGGTGTATCTGGACATGGGTAATGCAGTGGACGTGGTGTATCTGGACATGGGTGATGCAGTAGACGTGGTGTATCTGGACATGGGTAATGCAGTGGACTTGGTGTATCTGGACATGGGTAATGCAGAGACGTGGTGTATCTGGACATGGGTAATGCGGTGGAGGTGGTGTATCTGGACATGGGTAATGCAGTGGACGTGGTGTATCTGGACATGGGTAATGCAGTGGACGTGGTGTATCTGGACATGGGTGATGCAGTAGACGTGGTGTATCTGGACATGGAGAATGCAGTAGACATGGTGTATCTGGACCTGGTAATGCAGTAGACGTGGTGTATCTGGACATGGGTAATGCGGTGGAGGTGGTGTATCTGGACATGGATAATGCAGTGGACGTGGTGTATCTAGACATGGGTAATGCATTGGAGGTGGTGTATCTGGACATGGGTAATGCAGTGGACGTGGTGTATCTGGACATGGGTAATGCAGTAGACGTGGTGTATCTGGACATGGGTAATGCGGTGGAGGTGGTGTATCTGGACATGGGTAATGCAGTAGATGTGGTGTATCTGTACATGGGTAATGCAGCGGACGTGGTGTATCTGGACATGGGTAATGTGGTGGAGGTGGTGTATCTGGACATGGGGAATGCAGTAGACATGGTGTATCTGGACATGGGTAATGCGGTGGAGGTGGTGTATCTGGACATGGGTAATGCAGTGGACGTGGTGTATCTGGACATGGGTAATGCAGTGGAATGGTGTATCTGGACATAGGTGATGCAGTAGACGTGGTGTATCTGGACATGGGTAATGCAGCGGACGTGGTGTATCTGGACATGGGTAATGCAGTGGATGTGGTGTATCTGGACATGGGTAATGCAGCAGACGTGGTGTATCTGGACATGGGTAATGCAGTGGAGGTGGTGTATCTGGACATGGGGAATGCAGTGGATGTGGTGTATCTGGACATGGGTAATGCAGTGGACATGGTGTATCTGGACATGGGTAATGCAGTAGACGTGGTGTATCTGGACATGGGTAATGCAGTAGACGTGGTGTATCTGGACATGGGTAATGCAGTGGACGTGGAGTATCTGGACATGGGTGATGCAGTGGACGTGGTGTATCTGGACATGGGTAATGCAGCAGACGTGGTGTATCTGGACATGGGTAATGCAGTGGATGTGGTTTATCTGGAAATGGGTAATGCAGCGGACGTGGTGTATCTGGACATGGGTAATGCGGTGGAGGTGGTGTATCTGGACGTGGGGAATGCAGTAGACATGGTGTATCTGGACCTGGGTAATGCAGTAGACGTGGTGTATCTGGACATGGGTAATGCGGTGGAGGTGGTGTATCTGGACATGGGTAATGCAGTGGACGTGGTGTATCTGGACATGGGTAATGCAGCAGACGTGGTGTATCTGGACATGGGGAATGCAGTGGAGGTGGTGTATCTGGACATGGGTAATGCAGTGGACGGGGTGTATCTGGACATGGGTAATGCAGTAGACGTGGTGTATCTGGACATGGGTAATGCAGTGGAGGTGGTGTATCTGGACATGGGTAATGCAGTGGACGGGGTGTATCTGGACATGGGTAATGCGGTGGAGGTGGTGTATCTGGACATGCGGAATGCAGTAGACATGGTGTATCTGGACCTGGGTAATGCAGTAGACGTGGTGTATCTGGACATGGGTAATGCGGTGGAGGTGGTGTATCTGGACATGGGGAATGCAGTAGACATGGTGTATCTGGACCTGGGTAATGCAGTAGACGTGGTGTATCTGGACATGGGTAATGCGGTGGAGGTGGTGTATCTGGACATGGGTAATGCAGTGGACGTGGTGTATCTGGACATGGGTAATGCAGCAGACGTGGTGTATCTGGACATGGGGAATGCAGTGGAGGTGGTGTATCTGGACATGGGTAATGCAGTGGACGGGGTGTATCTGGACATGGGTAATGCAGTAGACGTGGTGTATCTGGACATGGGGAATGCAGTAGACATGGTGTATCTGGACCTGGGTAATGCAGTAGACGTGGTGTATCTGGACATGGGTAATGCGGTGGAGGTGGTGTATCTGGACATGGGTAATGCAGTGGACGTGGTGTATCTGGACATGGGTAATGCAGTGGACGTGGTGTATCTGGACATGGGTAATGCAGCAGACGTGGTGTATCTGGACATGGGTAATGCAGTGGACGGGGTGTATCTGGACATGGGTAATGCAGTAGACGTGGTGTATCTGGACATGGGTAATGCAGTGAAGGTGGTGTATCTGGACATGGGTGATGCAGTAGACGTGGTGTATCTGGACCTGGGTAATGCAGTAGACGTGGTGTATCTGGACATGTGGAATGCAGTAGACATGGTGTATCTGGACATGGGTAATGCAGTGGACGTGGTGTATCTGGACATGGGCAATGCAGCAGACGTGGTGTATCTGGACATGGGTAATGCAGTGGACGGGGTGTATCTGGACATGGGTAATGCAGTAGACGTGGTGTATCTGGACATGGGTAATGCAGTGGACGGGGTGTATCTGGACATGGGTAATGCAGTAGACGTGGTGTATCTGGACATGGGTAATGCAGTGGAGGTGGTGTATCTGGACATGGGTAATGCAGTGGACGTGGTGTATCTGGACATTGGTAATGCAGTAGACGTGGTGTATATGGACATGGGTAATGCGGTGGAGGTGGTGTATCTGGACCTGGGTAATGCAGTAGACGTGGTGTATCTGGACATGGGTAATGCGGTGGAGGATGTGTATCTGGACATGAGTAATGCAGTGGACGTGGTGTATCTGGACTTGGGGAATGCAGTAGACGTGGTGTATCTGGACATGGGTAATGCAGTAGACGTGGTGTATCTGGACATGGGTAATGCAGTAGACGTGGTGTATCTGGACATGGGTAATGCAGTGGAGGTGGTGTATCTGGACATGGGTAATGCGGTGGAGGTGGTGTATCTGGACATGGGTAATGCAGTAGACATGATGTATCTGGACGTAGGTATTGCAGCAGACGTGGTGTATCTGGACATGGGTAATGCAGTGGATGTGGTTTATCTGGACATGGGTAATGCAGCAGACGTGGTGTATCTGGACATGGGTAATGCGGTGGAGGTGGTGTATCTGGACATGGGGAATGCAGTAGACGTGGTGTATCTGGACATGGGTAATGCGGTAGACGTGGTGTATCTGGACATGGGTAATGCGATGGAGGTGGTGTATCTGCACCTGGGTAATGCAGTAGACGTGGTGTATCTGGACATGGGGAATGCAGTAGACGTGGTGTATCTGGACATGGGTAATGCAGTAGACGTGGTGTATCTGGACATGGGTAATGCGGTGGAGGTGGTGTATCTGGACATGGGTAATGCGGTGGAGGTGGTGTATCTGGACCTGGGTAATGCAGTAGACGTGGTGTATCTGGACATGGGTAATGCGGTGGAGGTGGTGTATCTGGACATGGATAATGCAGTAGACGTGGTGTATCTGGAGATGGGTAATGCAGTGGACGTGGTGTATCTGGACATGGGTAATGCAGTGGACGTGGTGTATCTGGAGATGGGTAATGCAGTGGACGTGGTGTATCTGGACATGGGTAATGCAGTGGACGTGGTGTATCTGGACATGGGTGATGCAGTAGACGTGGTGTATCTGGACATGGGTAATGCAGTGGATGTGGTGTATCTGGACATGGGGAATGCAGTAGACGTAGTGTATCTGTACATGGGTAATGCAGTAGACGTGGTGTATCTGGACATGGGTAATGCGGTGGAGGTGGTGTATCTGTACCTGGGTAATGCAGTAGACGTGGTGTATCTGGACATGGGGAATGCAGTGGACGTGGCTTATCTGGACATGGGTAATGCAGCAGACGTGGTGTATCTGGACATGGGTAATGCAGTGGATGTGGTTTATCTGGACATGGGTAATGCGGTGGAGGTGGTGTATCTGGACATGGGGAATGCAGTAGACGTAGTGTATCTGGACTTGGGTAATGCAGTAGACGTGGTGTATCTGGACATGGGTAATGCAGTAGACGTGGTGTATCTGGACATGGGTGATGCAGTAGACGTGGTGTATCTGGACATGGGTAATGCAGTGGACGTGGTGTATCTGGACATGGGTAATGCAGCAGACGTGGTGTATCTGGACATGGGTAATGCAGTGGATGTGGTTTATCTGGACATGGGTAATGCAGCGGACGTGGTGTATCTGGACATGGGTAATGCGGTGGAGGTGGTGTATCTGGACATGGGGAATGCAGTAGACGTGGTGTATCTGGACATGGGTAATGCAGTAGACGTGGTCTATCTGGACATGGGTAATGCGGTGGAGGTGGTGTATCTGGACCTGGGTAATGCAGTATACGTGGTGTATCTGGACATGGGTAATGCGGTGGAGGTGGTGTATCTGGACATGGGTAATGCAGTGGACGTGGTGTATCTGGACATGGGTAATGCCATGGAGGTGGTGTATCTGGACATGCGTAATGCATTGGATGTGGTGTATCTGGACATGGGTAATGCAGTGGACGTGGTGTATCTGGACATGGGTAATGCAGTAGACGTGCTGTATCTGGACATGGGTAATGCAGTGGACGTGGTGTATCTGGACATGGGTGATGCAGTAGACGTGGTGTATCTGGACATGGGTAATGCAGTGGACGTGGTGTATCTGGACATGGGTAATGCAGAGACGTGGTGTATCTGGACATGGGTAATGCGGTGGAGGTGGTGTATCTGGACATGGGTAATGCAGTGGACGTGGTGTATCTGGACATGGGTAATGCAGTGGACGTGGTGTATCTGGACATGGGTGATGCAGTAGACGTGTTGTATCTGGACATGGGTAATGCAGTGGACGTGGTGTATCTGGACATGGGTAATGCAGAGACGTGGTGTATCTGGACATGGGTAATGCGGTGGAGGTGGTGTATCTGGACATGGGGAATGCAGTGGACGTGGTGTATCTGGACATGGGTAATGCAGTGGACGTGGTGTATCTGGACCTGGTAATGCAGTAGACGTGGTGTATCTGGACATAGGTAATGCGGTGGAGGTGATGTATCTGGACATGGATAATGCAGTGGACGTGGTGTATCTAGACATGGGTAATGCAGTAGACGTGGTGTATCTGGACATGGGTAATGCGGTGGAGGTGGTGTATTTGGACATGGGTAATGCAGTAGATGTGGTGTATCTGGACATGGGTAATGCAGTGGATGTGGTTTATCTGGACATGGGTAATGCAGCGGAGGTGGTGTATCTGGACATGGGTAATGCAGTGGACGTGGTGTATCTAGACATGGGTAATGCATTGGAGGTGGTGTATCTGGACATGGGTAATGCAGTGGACGTGGTGTATCTGGACATGGGTAATGCAGTAGACGTGGTGTATCTGGACATGGGTAATGTGGTGGAGGTGGTGTATCTGGACATGGGGAATGCAGTAGACATGGTGTATCTGGACCTGGGTAATGCAGTAGACGTGGTGTATCTGGACATGGGTAATGCGGTGGAGGTGGTGTATCTGGACATGGGTAATGCAGTGGACGTGGTGTATCTGGACATGGGTAATGCAGTGGAAATGGTGTATCTGGACATAGGTGATGCAGTAGACGTGGTGTATCTGGACATGGGTAATGCAGTGGACGTGGTGTATCTGGACATGGGTAATGCAGTGGACGTGGTGTATCTGGACATGGGTAATGCAGCAGACGTGGTGTATCTGGACATGGGTAATGCAGTGGAGGTGGTGTATCTGGACATGGGGAATGCAGTGGATGTGGTGTATCTGGACATGGGTAATGCAGTGGACATGGTGTATCTGGACATGGGTAATGCAGTAGACGTGGTGTATCTGGACATGGGTAATGCAGTAGACGTGGTGTATCTGGACATGGGTAATGCAGTGGACGTGGAGTATCTGGACATGGGTGATGCAGTAGACGTGGTGTATCTGGACATGGGTAATGCAGTGGACGTGGTGTATCTGGACATGGGTAATGCAGTGGATGTGGTTTATCTGGAAATGGTTAATGCAGCGGACGTGGTGTATCTGGACATGGGTAATGCAGCAGACGTGGTGTATCTGGACATGGGTAATGCAGTGGATGTGGTTTATCTGGAAATGGGTAGTGCAGCGGACGTGGTGTATCTGGACATGCGTAATGCGGTGGAGGTGGTGTATCTGGACATGGGGAATGCAGTAGACATGGTGTATCTGGACCTGGGTAATGCAGTAGACGTGGTGTATCTGGACATGGGTAATGCGGTGGAGGTGGTGTATCTGGACATGGGTAATGCAGTGGACGTGGTGTATCTGGACATGGGTAATGCAGCAGACGTGGTGTATCTGGACATGGGTAATGCAGTGGACGGGGTGTATCTGGACATGGGTAATGCAGTAGACGTGGTGTATCTGGACATGGGTAATGCAGTGGAGGTGGTGTATCTGGACATGGGTGATGCAGTAGAAGTGGTGTATCTGGACATGTGGAATGCAGTAGACATGGTGTATCTGGACATGGGTAATGCAGCAGACGTGGTGTATCTGGACATGGGTAATGCAGTAGACGTGGTGTATCTGGACATGGGTAATGCAGTGGAGGTGGTGTATCTGGACATGGGTGATGCAGTAGACGTGGTGTATCTGGACATGGGTAATGCAGTAGACGTGGTGTATCTGGACATGGGTAATGCAGTAGACGTGGTGTATCTGGACATGGGTAATGCGGTGGAGGTGGTGTATCTGGACATGGGTAATGCAGTGGAGGTGGTGTATCTGGACCTGGGTAATGCAGTAGACGTGGTGTATCTGGACATGGGTAATGCAGTGGATGTGGTTTATCTGGACATGGGTAATGCGGTGGAGGTGGTGTATCTGGACATGGGTAATGCAGTAGATGTGGTGTATCTGGACATGGGTAATGCGGTGGAGGATGTGTATCTTAACATGGGTAATGCAGTGGACGTGGTGTATCTGGACATGGGTAATGCAGTAGACGTGGTGTATATGGACATGGGTAATGCGGTGGAGGTGGTGTATCTGGACCTGGGTAATGCAGTAGCCGTGGTGTATCTGGACATGGGTAATGCGGTGGAGGATGTGTATCTGGACATGAGTAATGCAGTGGACGTGGTGTATCTGGACATGGGGAATGCAGTAGACGTGGTGTATCTGGACATGGGTAATGCAGTGGAGGTGGTGTATCTGGACATGGGGAATGCGGTGGAGGTGGTGTATCTGGACATGGGGAATGCAGTAGACATGGTGTATCTGGACCTGGGTAATGCGGTGGAGGTGGTGTATCTGGACATGGGTAATGCGGTGGAGGTGGTGTATCTGGACATGGGTAATGCAGTAGACGTGGTGTATCTGGACATGGGTGATGCAGTAGACATGGTGTATCTGGACATGGGTAATGCAGTGGACGTGGTGTATCTGGACATGGGTAATGCAGCAGACGTGGTGTATCTGGACATGGGTAATGCAGTAGACGTGGTGTATCTGGACATGGGTAATGCAGTGGACGTGGTGTATCTGGACATGGGTGATGCAGTAGACGTGGTGTATCTGGACATGGGTAATGCAGTGGACGTGGTGTATCTGGACATGGGTAATGCGGTGGAGGTGGTGTATCTGGACATGGGTAATGCAGTGGATGTGGTGTATCTAGATATGGGTAATGCAGTGGACGTGGTGTATCTGGACATGGGTAATGCAGTAGACGTGGTGTATCTGGACATGGGTAATGCAGTAGACGTGGTGTATCTGGACATGGGTAATGCAGTGGACGTGGTGTATCTGGACATGGGTAATGCAGTAGACGTGGTGTATCTGGACATGGGTGATGCAGTAGACGTGGTGTATCTGGACATGGGTAATGCAGTGGACGTGGTGTATCTGGACATGGGTGATGCAGTAGACGTGGTGTATCTGGACATGGGTAATGCAGTGGACGTGGTGTATCTGGACATGGGTAATGCAGTGGAGGTGGTGTATCTGGACATGGGTAATGCAGTGGACGTGGTGTATCTGGACATGGGTAATGCAGTAGACATGGTGTATCTGGACATGGGTAATGCAGTGGACGTGGTGTATCTGGACATGGGTGATGCAGTAGACGTGGTGTATCTGGACATGGGTAATGCAGTGGACGTGGTGTATCTGGACATGGGTAATGCAGTGGAGGTGGTTTATCTGGACATGGGTAATGCAGTGGACGTGGTGTATCTGGACATGGGTAATGCAGTAGACGTGGTGTATCTGGACATGGAGAATGCAGTAGACGTGGTGTATCTGAACATGGGTAATGCGGTGGAGGTGGTGTATCTGAACATGGGTAATGCAGTGGAGGTGGTGTATCTGTACATGGGTAATGCAGTGGATGTGGTGTATCTGGACATGGGTAATGCAGTGGACGTGGTGTATCTGGACATGGGTAATGCAGTGGATGTGGTTTATCTGGACATGGGTAATGCAGCAGACGTGGTGTATCTGGACATGGGTAATGCAGTGAATGTGGTTTATCTGGACATGGGTAATGCAGCGGACGTGGTGTATCTGGACATGGGTAATGCGGTGGAGGTGGTGTATCTGGACATGGGGAATGCAGTAGACATGGTGTATCTGGACCTGGGTAATGCAGTAGACATGGTGTATCTGGACCTGGGTAATGCAGTAGACGTGGTGTATCTGGACATGGGTAATGCGGTGGAGGTGGTGTATCTGGACATGGGTAATGCAGTGGACGTGGTGTATCTGGACATGGGTAATGCAGTAGACATGATGTATCTGGACCTGGGTATTGCAGCAGACGTGGTGTATCTGGACATGGGTAATGCAGTGGATGTGGTTTATCTGGACATGGGTAATGCAGCGGACGTGGTGTATCTGGACATGGGTAATGCGGTGGAGGTGGTGTATCTGGACATGGGGAATGCAGTAGACGTGGTGTATCTGGACATGGGTAATGCGGTAGACGTGGTGTATCTGGACATGGGTAATGCGATGGAGGTGGTGTATCTGGACCTGGGTAATGCAGCAGACGTGGTGTATCTGGACATGGGTAATGCAGTGGACGGGGTGTATCTGGACATGGGTAATGCAGTAGACGTGGTGTATCTGGACATGGGTAATGCAGTGGAGGTGGTGTATATGGACATGGGTGATGCAGTAGACGTGGTGTATCTGGACATGGGTAATGCAGTGGACATGGTGTATCTGGACATGGGTAATGCAGTAGACGTGGTGTATCTGGACATGGGTAATGCAGTAGACGTGGTGTATCTGGACATGGGTAATGCAGTGGACGTGGAGTATCTGGACATGGGTGATGCAGTAGACGTGGTGTATCTGGACATGGGTAATGCAGTGGACGTGGTGTATCTGGACATGGGTAATGAAGCAGACGTGGTGTATCTGGACATGGGTAATGCAGTGGACGTGGAGTATCTGGACATGGGTGATGCAGTAGACGTGGTGTATCTGGACATGGGTAATGCAGTAGACGTGGTGTATCTGGACATGGGTAATGCAGTGGACGTGGTGTATCTGGACATGGGTAATGAAGCAGACGTGGTGTATCTGGACATGGGTAATGCAGTGGACGTGGAGTATCTGGACATGGGTGATGCAGTAGACGTGGTGTATCTGGACATGGGTAATGCAGTAGACGTGGTGTATCTGGACATGGGTAATGCAGTAGACGTGGTGTATCTGGACATGGGTAATGCAGTGGACGTGGAGTATCTGGACATGGGTGATGCAGTAGACGTGGTGTATCTGGACATGGGTAATGCAGTAGACGTGGTGTATCTGGACATGGGTAATGCAGTGGACGTGGAGTATCTGGACATGGGTGATGCAGTAGACGTGGTGTATCTGGACATGGGTAATGCAGTGGATGTGGTTTATCTGGAAATGGGTAATGCAGCGGACGTGGTGTATCTGGACATGGGTAATGCGGTGGAGGTGGTGTATCTGGACATGGGGAATGCAGTAGACATGGTGTATCTGGACATGGGTAATGCAGTGGACGTGGTGTATCTGGACATGGGTAATGCAGCAGACGTGGTGTATCTGGACATGGGTAATGCAGTGGACGGGGTGTATCTGGACATGGGTAATGCAGTAGACGTGGTGTATCTGGACATGGGTAATGCAGTGGAGGTGGTGTATCTGGACATGGGTGATGCAGTAGACGTGGTGTATCTGGACATGGGTAATGCAGTAGACGTGGTGTATCTGGACATGTGGAATGCAGTAGACATGGTGTATCTGGACATGGGTAATGCAGTGGACGTGGTGTATCTGGACATGGGTAATGCAGCAGACGTGTTGTATCTGGACATGGGTAATGCAGTGGATGGGGTGTATCTGGACATGGGTAATGCAGTAGACGTGGTGTATCTGGACATGGGTAATGCAGTGGAGGTGGTGTATCTGGACATGGGTGATGCAGTAGACGTGGTGTATCTGGACATGGGTAATGCAGTAGACGTGGTGTATCTGGACATGGGTAATGCGGTGGAGGTGGTGTATCTGGACATGGGTAATGCAGTGGAGGTGGTGTATCTGGACCTGGGTAATGCAGTAGACGTGGTGTATCTGGACATGGGTAATGCGGTGGAGGTGGTGTATCTGGACATGGGGAATGCAGTAGACATGGTGTATCTGGACCTGGGTAATGCAGTAGACGTGGTGTATCTGGACATGGGTAATGCGGTGGAGGTGGTGTATCTGGACATGAGTAATGCAGTAGACGTGGTGTATCTGGACATGGGTGATGCAGTAGACATGGTGTATCTGGACATGGGTAATGCAGTGGACGTGGTGTATCTGGACATGGGGAATGCAGTAGACGTAGTGTATCTGTACATGGGTAATTCAGTAGACGTGGTGTATCTGGACATGGGTAATGCGGTGGAGGTGGTGTATCTGTTCCTGGGTAATGCAGTAGACGTGGTGTATCTGGACATGGGGAATGCAGTGGACGTGGTTTATCTGGACATGGGTAATGCAGCAGACGTGGTGTATCTGGACATGGGTAATGCAGTGGATGTGGTTTATCTGGACATGAGTAATGCGGTGGAGGTGGTGTATCTGGACATGGGGAATGCAGTAGACGTAGTGTATCTGGACATGGGTAATGCAGTAGACGTGGTGTATCTGGACATGGGTAATGCAGTAGACGTGGTGTATCTGGACATGGGTAATGCAGTGGATGTGGTTTATCTGGACATGGGTAATGCAGTGAATGTGGTTTATCTGGACATGGGTAATGCAGCGGACGTGGTGTATCTGGACATGGGTAATGCGGTGGAGGTGGTGTATCTGGACATGGGGAATGCAGTAGACATGGTGTATCTGGACCTGGGTAATGCAGTAGACATGGTGTATCTGGACCTGGGTAATGCAGTAGACGTGGTGTATCTGGACATGGGTAATGCGGTGGAGGTGGTGTATCTGGACATGGGTAATGCAGTGGACGTGGTGTATCTGGACATGGGTAATGCAGTAGACATGATGTATCTGGACCTGGGTATTGCAGCAGACGTGGTGTATCTGGACATGGGTAATGCAGTGGATGTGGTTTATCTGGACATGGGTAATGCAGCGGACGTGGTGTATCTGGACATGGGTAATGCGGTGGAGGTGGTGTATCTGGACATGGGGAATGCAGTAGACGTGGTGTATCTGGACATGGGTAATGCGGTAGACGTGGTGTATCTGGACATGGGTAATGCGATGGAGGTGGTGTATCTGGACCTGGGTAATGCAGCAGACGTGGTGTATCTGGACATGGGTAATGCAGTGGACGGGGTGTATCTGGACATGGGTAATGCAGTAGACGTGGTGTATCTGGACATGGGTAATGCAGTGGAGGTGGTGTATATGGACATGGGTGATGCAGTAGACGTGGTGTATCTGGACATGGGTAATGCAGTGGACATGGTGTATCTGGACATGGGTAATGCAGTAGACGTGGTGTATCTGGACATGGGTAATGCAGTAGACGTGGTGTATCTGGACATGGGTAATGCAGTGGACGTGGAGTATCTGGACATGGGTGATGCAGTAGACGTGGTGTATCTGGACATGGGTAATGCAGTGGACGTGGTGTATCTGGACATGGGTAATGAAGCAGACGTGGTGTATCTGGACATGGGTAATGCAGTGGACGTGGAGTATCTGGACATGGGTGATGCAGTAGACGTGGTGTATCTGGACATGGGTAATGCAGTAGACGTGGTGTATCTGGACATGGGTAATGCAGTGGACGTGGTGTATCTGGACATGGGTAATGAAGCAGACGTGGTGTATCTGGACATGGGTAATGCAGTGGACGTGGAGTATCTGGACATGGGTGATGCAGTAGACGTGGTGTATCTGGACATGGGTAATGCAGTAGACGTGGTGTATCTGGACATGGGTAATGCAGTAGACGTGGTGTATCTGGACATGGGTAATGCAGTGGACGTGGAGTATCTGGACATGGGTGATGCAGTAGACGTGGTGTATCTGGACATGGGTAATGCAGTAGACGTGGTGTATCTGGACATGGGTAATGCAGTGGACGTGGAGTATCTGGACATGGGTGATGCAGTAGACGTGGTGTATCTGGACATGGGTAATGCAGTGGATGTGGTTTATCTGGAAATGGGTAATGCAGCGGACGTGGTGTATCTGGACATGGGTAATGCGGTGGAGGTGGTGTATCTGGACATGGGGAATGCAGTAGACATGGTGTATCTGGACATGGGTAATGCAGTGGACGTGGTGTATCTGGACATGGGTAATGCAGCAGACGTGGTGTATCTGGACATGGGTAATGCAGTGGACGAGGTGTATCTGGACATGGGTAATGCAGTAGACGTGGTGTATCTGGACATGGGTAATGCAGTGGAGGTGGTGTATCTGGACATGGGTGATGCAGTAGACGTGGTGTATCTGGACATGGGTAATGCAGTAGACGTGGTGTATCTGGACATGTGGAATGCAGTAGACATGGTGTATCTGGACATGGGTAATGCAGTGGACGTGGTGTATCTGGACATGGGTAATGCAGCAGACGTGTTGTATCTGGACATGGGTAATGCAGTGGATGGGGTGTATCTGGACATGGGTAATGCAGTAGACGTGGTGTATCTGGACATGGGTAATGCAGTGGAGGTGGTGTATCTGGACATGGGTGATGCAGTAGACGTGGTGTATCTGGACATGGGTAATGCAGTAGACGTGGTGTATCTGGACATGGGTAATGCGGTGGAGGTGGTGTATCTGGACATGAGTAATGCAGTGGAGGTGGTGTATCTGGACCTGGGTAATGCAGTAGACATGGTGTATCTGGACATGGGTGATGCAGTAGACGTGGTGTATCTGGACATGGGTAATGCGGTGGAGGTGGTGTATCTGGACATGGGGAATGCAGTAGACATGGTGTATCTGGACCTGGGTAATGCAGTAGACGTGGTGTATCTGGACATGGGTAATGCGGTGGAGGTGGTGTATCTGGACATGAGTAATGCAGTAGACGTGGTGTATCTGGACATGGGTGATGCAGTAGACATGGTGTATCTGGACATGGGTAATGCAGTGGACGTGGTGTATCTGGACATGGGGAATGCAGTAGACGTAGTGTATCTGTACATGGGTAATTCAGTAGACGTGGTGTATCTGGACATGGGTAATGCGGTGGAGGTGGTGTATCTGTTCCTGGGTAATGCAGTAGACGTGGTGTATCTGGACATGGGGAATGCAGTGGACGTGGTTTATCTGGACATGGGTAATGCAGCAGACGTGGTGTATCTGGACATGGGTAATGCAGTGGATGTGGTTTATCTGGACATGAGTAATGCGGTGGAGGTGGTGTATCTGGACATGGGGAATGCAGTAGACGTAGTGTATCTGGACATGGGTAATGCAGTAGACGTGGTGTATCTGGACATGGGTAATGCAGTAGACGTGGTGTATCTGGACATGGGTGATGCAGTAGACGTGGTGTATCTGGACATGGGTAATGCAGTGGACGTGGTGTATCTGGACATGGGTAATGCAGTAGACGTGGTGTATCTGGACATGGGTAATGCAGTGGATGTGGTTTATCTGGACATGGGTAATGCAGCGGACGTGGTGTATCTGGACATGGGTAATGCGGTGGAGGTGGTGTATCTGGACATGGGGAATGCAGTAGACGTGGTGTATCTGGACATGGGTAATGCAGTAGACGTGGTCTATCTGGACATGGGTAATGCGGTGGAGGTGGTGTATCTGGACCTGGGTAATGCAGTATACGTGGTGTATCTGGACATGGGTAATGCGGTGGAGGTGGTGTATCTGGACATGGGTAATGCAGTGGACGTGGTGTATCTGGACATGGGTAATGCCATGGAGGTGGTGTATCTGGACATGCGTAATGCATTGGATGTGGTGTATCTGGACATGGGTAATGCAGTGGACGTGGTGTATCTGGACATGGGTAATGCAGTAGACGTGGTGTATCTGGACATGGGTAATGCAGTGGACGTGGTGTATCTGGACATGGGTGATGCAGTAGACGTGGTGTATCTGGACATGGGTAATGCAGTGGACTTGGTGTATCTGGACATGGGTAATGCAGAGACGTGGTGTATCTGGACATGGGTAATGCGGTGGAGGTGGTGTATCTGGACATGGGTAATGCAGTGGACGTGGTGTATCTGGACATGGGTAATGCAGTGGACGTGGTGTATCTGGACATGGGTGATGCAGTAGACGTGGTGTATCTGGACATGGAGAATGCAGTAGACATGGTGTATCTGGACCTGGGTAATGCAGTAGACGTGGTGTATCTGGACATGGGTAATGCGGTGGAGGTGGTGTATCTGGACATGGATAATGCAGTGGACGTGGTGTAACTAGACATGGGTAATGCATTGGAGGTGGTGTATCTGGACATGGGTAATGCAGTGGACGTGGTGTATCTGGACATGGGTAATGCAGTAGACGTGGTGTATCTGGACATGGGTAATGCGGTGGAGGTGGTGTATCTGGACATGGGTAATGCAGTAGATGTGGTGTATCTGTACATGGGTAATGCAGCGGACGTGGTGTATCTGGACATGGGTAATGTGGTGGAGGTGGTGTATCTGGACATGGGGAATGCAGTAGACATGGTGTATCTGGACATGGGTAATGCGGTGGAGGTGGTGTATCTGGACATGGGTAATGCAGTGGACGTGGTGTATCTGGACATGGGTAATGCAGTGGAAATGGTGTATCTGGACATAGGTGATGCAGTAGACGTGGTGTATCTGGACATGGGTAATGCAGCGGACGTGGTGTATCTGGACATGGGTAATGCAGTGGATGTGGTGTATCTGGACATGGGTAATGCAGCAGACGTGGTGTATCTGGACATGGGTAATGCAGTGGAGGTGGTGTATCTGGACATGGGGAATGCAGTGGATGTGGTGTATCTGGACATGGGTAATGCAGTGGACATGGTGTATCTGGACATGGGTAATGCAGTAGACGTGGTGTATCTGGACATGGGTAATGCAGTAGACGTGGTGTATCTGGACATGGGTAATGCAGTGGACGTGGAGTATCTGGACATGGGTGATGCAGTGGACGTGGTGTATCTGGACATGGGTAATGCAGCAGACGTGGTGTATCTGGACATGGGTAATGCAGTGGATGTGGTTTATCTGGAAATGGGTAATGCAGCGGACGTGGTGTATCTGGACATGGGTAATGCGGTGGAGGTGGTGTATCTGGACATGGGGAATGCAGTAGACATGGTGTATCTGGACCTGGGTAATGCAGTAGACGTGGTGTATCTGGACATGGGTAATGCGGTGGAGGTGGTGTATCTGGACATGGGTAATGCAGTGGACGTGGTGTATCTGGACATGGGTAATGCAGCAGACGTGGTGTATCTGGACATGGGGAATGCAGTGGAGGTGGTGTATCTGGACATGGGTAATGCAGTGGACGGGGTGTATCTGGACATGGGTAATGCAGTAGACGTGGTGTATCTGGACATGGGTAATGCAGTGGAGGTGGTGTATCTGGACATGGGTAATGCAGTGGACGGGGTGTATCTGGACATGGGTAATGCGGTGGAGGTGGTGTATCTGGACATGGGGAATGCAGTAGACATGGTGTATCTGGACCTGGGTAATGCAGTAGACGTGGTGTATCTGGACATGGGTAATGCGGTGGAGGTGGTGTATCTGGACATGGGGAATGCAGTAGACATGGTGTATCTGGACCTGGGTAATGCAGTAGACGTGGTGTATCTGGACATGGGTAATGCGGTGGAGGTGGTGTATCTGGACATGGGTAATGCAGTGGACGTGGTGTATCTGGACATGGGTAATGCAGCAGACGTGGTGTATCTGGACATGGGGAATGCAGTGGAGGTGGTGTATCTGGACATGGGTAATGCAGTGGACGGGGTGTATCTGGACATGGGTAATGCAGTAGACGTGGTGTATCTGGACATGGGGAATGCAGTAGACATGGTGTATCTGGACCTGGGTAATGCAGTAGACGTGGTGTATCTGGACATGGGTAATGCGGTGGAGGTGGTGTATCTGGACATGGGTAATGCAGTGGACGTGGTGTATCTGGACATGGGTAATGCAGTGGACGTGGTGTATCTGGACATGGGTAATGCAGCAGACGTGGTGTATCTGGACATGGGTAATGCAGTGGACGGGGTGTATCTGGACATGGGTAATGCAGTAGACGTGGTGTATCTGGACATGGGTAATGCAGTGAAGGTGGTGTATCTGGACATGGGTGATGCAGTAGACGTGGTGTATCTGGACCTGGGTAATGCAGTAGACGTGGTGTATCTGGACATGTGGAATGCAGTAGACATGGTGTATCTGGACATGGGTAATGCAGTGGACGTGGTGTATCTGGACATGGGCAATGCAGCAGACGTGGTGTATCTGGACATGGGTAATGCAGTGGACGGGGTGTATCTGGACATGGGTAATGCAGTAGACGTGGTGTATCTGGACATGGGTAATGCAGTGGACGGGGTGTATCTGGACATGGGTAATGCAGTAGACGTGGTGTATCTGGACATGGGTAATGCAGTGGAGGTGGTGTATCTGGACATGGGTAATGCAGTGGACGTGGTGTATCTGGACATTGGTAATGCAGTAGACGTGGTGTATATGGACATGGGTAATGCGGTGGAGGTGGTGTATCTGGACCTGGGTAATGCAGTAGACGTGGTGTATCTGGACATGGGTAATGCGGTGGAGGATGTGTATCTGGACATGAGTAATGCAGTGGACGTGGTGTATCTGGACTTGGGGAATGCAGTAGACGTGGTGTATCTGGACATGGGTAATGCAGTAGACGTGGTGTATCTGGACATGGGTAATGCGGTGGAGGTGGTGTATCTGGACCTGGGTAATGCAGTAGACGTGGTGTATCTGGACATGGGTAATGCGGTGGAGGTGGTGTATCTGGACCTGGGTAATGCAGTAGACGTGGTGTATCTGGACATGGATAATGCGGTGGAGGTTGTGTATCTGGACCTGGGTAATGCAGTAGACGTGGTGTATCTGGACATGGGGAATGCAGTAGACGTGGTGTATCTGGACATGGGTAATGCAGTGGACGTGGTGTATCTGAACATGGGTAATGCAGCAGACGTGGTGTATCTGGACATGGGTAATGCAGTGGACGTGGTGTATCTGGACATGGGTAATGCAGCAGACGTGGTGTATCTGGACATGGGTAATGCAGTGGATGTGGTTTATCTGGACATGGGTAATGCAGCGGACGTGGTGTATCTGGACATGGGTAATGCGGTGGAGGTGGTGTATCTGGACCTGGGTAATGCAGTAGACGTGGTGTATCTGGACATGGGTAATGCGGTGGAGGTGGTGTATCTGGACATGGGTAATGCAGTGGACGTGGTGTATCTGGACATGGGTAATGAAGTGGAGGTGGTGTATCTGGACATGGGTAATGCAGTGGATGTGGTGTATCTGGACATGCGTAATGCAGTGGAGGTGGTGTATCTGGACATGGGTAATGCAGTGGATGTGGTGTATCTGGACATGGGTAATGCAGTGGACGTGGTGTATCTGGACATGGGTAATGCAGTGGATGTGGTGTATCTGGACATGGGTAATGCGGTGGAGGTGGTGTATCTGGACATGGGTAATGCAATGGACGTGGTGTATCTGGACATGGGTAATGCAGTAGACATGGTGTATCTGGGCCTGGGTAATGCAGTAGACGTGGTGTATCTGGACATGGGTAATGCGGTGGAGGTGGTGTATCTGGACATGGGTAATGCAGTGGACGTGGTGTATCTGGACATGGGTAATGCAGTGGAGGTGGTGTATCTGGACATGGGTAATGCAGTGGACTTGGTGTATCTGGACATGGGTAATGCAGTAGACGTGGTGTATCTGGACATGGGTAATGCGGTGGAGGTGGTGTATCTGGACATGGGTAATGCAGTAGACGTGGTGTATCTGGACATGGGTAATGCAGTAGATGTGGTGTATCTGGACTTGGGTAATGCAGTAGACGTGGTGTATCTGGACATGGGTAATGCAGTGGACGTGGTGTATCTGGACATGGGTGATGCAGTAGACGTGGTGTATCTAGACATGGATAATGCAGTGGACGTGGTGTATCTGGACATGGGTAATGCAGCAGACGTGGTGCATCTGGACATGGGTAATGCAGTGGATGTGGTTTATCTGGACATGGGTAATGCAGCGGACGTGGTGTATCTGGACATGGGTAATGCAGTGGACGTGGTGTATCTGGACATGGGTGATGCAGTAGACATGGTGTATCTGGACATGGGTAATGCAGTGGACGTGGTGTATCTGGACATGGGTAATGCGGTGGAGGTGGTGCATCTGGACATGGGTAATGCAGTGGATGTGGTTTATCTGGACATGGGTAATGCAGCGGACGTGGTGTATCTGGACATGGGTAATGCAGCGGATGTGGTGTATCTGGACATGGGTAATGCAGTGGACGTGGTGTATCTGGACATGGGTATTGCAGCAGACGTGGTGTATCTGGACATGGGTAATGCAGTGGATGTGGTTTATCTGGAAATGGGTAATGCAGCGGACGTGGTGTATCTGGACATGGGTAATGCAGTAGACGTGGTGTATCTGGACATGGGGAATGCAGTAGACGTAGTGTATCTGTACATGGGTAATGCAGTAGACGTGGTGTATCTGGACATGGGTAATGCGGTGGAGGTGGTGTATCTGGACCTGGGTAATGCAGTAGACGTGGTGTATCTGGACATGGGAAATGCAGTGGACGTGGTTTATCTGGACATGGGTAATGCAGCAGACGTGGTGTATCTGGACATGGGTAATGCAGTGGATGTGGTTTATCTGGACATGGGTAATGCGGTGGAGGTGGTGTATCTGGACATGGGGAATGCAGTAGACGTAGTGTATCTGGACATGGGTAATGCAGTAGAGGTGGTGTATCTGGACATGGGTAATGCAGTAGACGTGGTGTATCTGGACATGGGTGATGCAGTAGACGTGGTGTATCAGGACATGGGTAATGCGGTGGAGATGGTGTATCTGGACATGGGTAATGCAGTGGACGTGGTGTGTCTGGACATGGGTAATGCCATGGAAGTGGTGTATCTGGACATGCGTAATGCAGTGGATGTGGTGTATCTGGACATGGGTAATGCAGTGGAGGTGGTGTATCTGGACATGGGTATTGCAGTAGACGTGGTGTATCTGGACATGGGTAATGCAGTGGACGTGGTGTATCTGGACATGGGGAATGCAGTAGACGTGGTGTATCTGGACATGGGTAATGCAGTAGACGTGTTCTATCTGGACATGGGTAATGCGGTGGAGGTGGTGTATCTGGACCTGGGTAATGCAGTATACGTGGTGTATCTGGACATGGGTAATGCGGTGGAGGTGGTGTATCTGGACATGGGTAATGCAGTGGACGTGGTGTGTCTGGACATGGGTAATGCCATGGAGGTGGTGTATCTGGACATGCGTAATGCAGTGGATGTGGTGTATCTGGACATGGGTAATGCAGTGGACGTGGTGTATCTGGACATGGGTAATGCAGTAGACGTGGTGTATCTGGACATGGGTAATGCAGTGGACGTGGTGTATCTGGACATGGGTGATGCAGTAGACGTGGTGTATCTGGACATGGGTAATGCAGTGGACGTGTTGTATCTGGACATGGGTAATGCAGAGACGTGGTGTATCTGGACATGGGTAATGCGGTGGAGGTGGTGTATCTGGACATGGGTAATGCAGTGGACGTGGTGTATCTGGACATGGGTAATGCAGTGGACGTGGTGTATCTGGACATGTGTGATGCAGTAGACGTGGTGTATCTGGACATGGAGAATGCAGTAGACATGGTGTATCTGGACCTGGGTAATGCAGTAGACGTGGTGTATCTGGACATATGTAATGCGGTGGACGTGGTGTATCTGGACATGGATAATGCAGTGGACGTGGTGTATCTAGACATGGGTAATGCAATGGAGGTGGTGTATCTGGACATGGGTAATGCAGTGGACGTGGTGTATCTGGACATGGGTAATGCAGTAGACGTGGTGTATCTGGACATGGGTAATGCGGTGGAGGTGGTGTATCTGGACATGGGTAATGCAGTAGACGTGGTGTATCTGGACATGGGTAATGCAGTAGATGTGTTGTATCTGGACTTGGGTAATGCAGTAGACGTGGTGTATCTGGACATGGGTAATGCAGTGGGTGTGGTTTATCTGGACATGGGTAATGCAGCGGACGTGGTGTATCTGGACATGGGTAATGCGGTGGAGGTGGTGTATCTGGACATGGGTAATGCAGTGGACGTGGTGTATCTGGACATGGGTAATGCAGTGGAGGTGGTGTATCTGGACATGGGTGATGAAGTAGACGTGGTGTATCTGGACATGGGTAATGCAGTGGACGTGGTGTATCTGGACATGGGTAATGCAATGGACGTGGTGTATCTGGACATGGGTAATGCAGTAGACGTGGTGTATCTGGACATGGGTAATGCAGTGGATGTGGTTTATCTGGACATGGGTAATGCAGCGGATGTGGTGTATCTGGACATGGGTAATGCGGTGGAGGTGGTGTATCTGGACATGGGGAATGCAGTAGACGTGGTGTATCTGGACATGGGTAATGCAGTAGACGTGGTCTATCTGGACATGGGTAATGCGGTGGAGGTGGTGTATCTGGACATGGGGAATGCAGTAGACGTGGTGTATCTGGACATGGGTAATGCAGTAGACGTGGTGTATCTGGACATGGGTAATGCAGTGGATGTGGTTTATCTGGACATGGGTAATGCAGCGGACGTGGTGTATCTGGACATGGGTAATGCGGTGGAGGTGGTGTATCTGGACATGGGGAATGCAGTAGACGTGGTGTATCTGGACATGGGTAATGCAGTAGACGTGGTCTATCTGGACATGGGTAATGCGGTGGAGGTGGTGTATCTGGACCTGGGTAATGCAGTATACGTGGTGTATCTGGACATGGGTAATGCGGTGGAGGTGGTGTATCTGGACATGGGTAATGCAGTGGACGTGGTGTATCTGGACATGGGTAATGCCATGGAGGTGGTGTATCTGGACATGCGTAATGCATTGGATGTGGTGTATCTGGACATGGGTAATGCAGTGGACGTGGTGTATCTGGACATGGGTAATGCAGTAGACGTGGTGTATCTGGACATGGGTAATGCAGTGGACGTGGTGTATCTGGACATGGGTGATGCAGTAGACGTGGTGTATCTGGACATGGGTAATGCAGTGGACTTGGTGTATCTGGACATGGGTAATGCAGAGACGTGGTGTATCTGGACATGGGTAATGCGGTGGAGGTGGTGTATCTGGACATGGGTAATGCAGTGGACGTGGTGTATCTGGACATGGGTGATGCAGTAGACGTGGTGTATCTGGACATGGAGAATGCAGTAGACATGGTGTATCTGGACCTGGGTAATGCAGTAGACGTGGTGTATCTGGACATAGGTAATGCGGTGGAGGTGGTGTATCTGGACATGGATAATGCAGTGGACGTGGTGTATCTAGACATGGGTAATGCATTGGAGGTGGTGTATCTGGACATGGGTAATGCAGTGGACGTGGTGTATCTGGACATGGGTAATGCAGTAGACGTGGTGTATCTGGACATGGGTAATGCGGTGGAGGTGGTGTATCTGGACATGGGTAATGCAGTAGATGTGGTGTATCTGGACATGGGTAATGCAGCGGACGTGGTGTATCTGGACATGGGTAATGTGGTGGAGGTGGTGTATCTGGACATGGGGAATGCAGTAGACATGGTGTATCTGGACATGGGTAATGCGGTGGAGGTGGTGTATCTGGACATGGGTAATGCAGTGGACGTGGTGTATCTGGACATGGGTAATGCAGTGGAAATGGTGTATCTGGACATAGGTGATGCAGTAGACGTGGTGTATCTGGACATGGGTAATGCAGCGGACGTGGTGTATCTGGACATGGGTAATGCAGTGGATGTGGTGTATCTGGACATGGGTAATGCAGCAGACGTGGTGTATCTGGACATGGGTAATGCAGTGGAGGTGGTGTATCTGGACATGGGGAATGCAGTGGATGTGGTGTATCTGGACATGGGTAATGCAGTGGACATGGTGTATCTGGACATGGGTAATGCAGTAGACGTGGTGTATCTGGACATGGGTAATGCAGTAGACGTGGTGTATCTGGACATGGGTAATGCAGTGGACGTGGAGTATCTGGACATGGGTGATGCAGTAGACGTGGTGTATCTGGACATGGGTAATGCAGTGGACGTGGTGTATCTGGACATGGGTAATGCAGCAGACGTGGTGTATCTGGACATGGGTAATGCAGTGGATGTGGTTTATCTGGAAATGGGTAATGCAGTGGACGTGGTGTATCTGGACATGGGTAATGCAGCAGACGTGGTGTATCTGGACATGGGGAATGCAGTGGAGGTGGTGTATCTGGACATGGGTAATGCAGTGGACGGGGTGTATCTGGACATGGGTAATGCAGTAGACGTGGTGTATCTGGACATGGGTAATGCAGTGGAGGTGGTGTATCTGGACATGGGTGATGCAGTAGACGTGGTGTATCTGGACCTGGGTAATGCAGTAGACGTGGTGTATCTGGACATGTGGAATGCAGTAGACATGGTGTATCTGGACATGGGTAATGCAGTGGACGTGGTGTATCTGGACATGGGTAATGCAGCAGACGTGGTGTATCTGGACATGGGTAATGCAGTGGACGGGGTGTATCTGGACATGGGTAATGCAGTAGACGTGGTGTATCTGGACATGGGTAATGCAGTGGACGTGGTGTATCTGGACATGGGTGATGCAGTAGACGTGGTGTATCTGGACATGGGTAATGCAGTAGACATGGTGTATCTGGACATGGGTAATGCAGTGGAGGTGGTGTATCTGGACATGGGTAATGCGGTGGAGGTGGTGTATCTGGACATGGGTAATGCAGTAGACGTGGTGTATCTGGACATGGGTAATGCGGTGGAGGTGGTGTATCTGGACATGGGTAATGCAGTGGAGGTGGTGTATCTGGACCTGGGTAATGCAGTAGACGTGGTGTATCTGGACATGGGTAATGCAGTGGATGTGGTTTATCTGGACATGGGTAATGCGGTGGAGGTGGTGTATCTGGACATGGGTAATGCAGTAGATGTGATGTATCTGGACATGGGTAATGCGGTGGAGGATGTGTATCTGGACATGGGTAATGCAGTGGACGTGGTGTATCTGGACATGGGTAATGCAGTAGACGTGGTGTATATGGACATGGGTAATGCGGTGGAGGTGGTGTATCTGGACCTGGGTAATGCAGTAGACGTGGTGTATCTGGACATGGGTAATGCGGTGGAGGATGTGTATCTGGACATGAGTAATGCAGTGGACGTGGTGTATCTGGACATGGGGAATGCAGTAGACGTGGTGTATCTGGACATGGGTAATGCAGTGGAGGTGGTGTATCTGGACATGGGGAATGCGGTGGAGGTGGTGTATCTGGACATGGGGAATGCAGTAGACATGGTGTATCTGGACCTGGGTAATGCAGTAGACGTGGTGTATCTGGACATGGGTAATGCGGTGGAGGTGGTGTATCTGGACATGGGTAATGCAGTGGACGTGGTGTATCTGGACATGGGTAATGCAGTGGACGTGGTGTATCTGGACATGGGTAATGCAGCAGACGTGGTGTATCTGGACATGGGTAATGCAGTGGACGGGGTGTATCTGGACATGGGTAATGCAGTAGACGTGGTGTATCTGGACATGGGTAATGCAGTGAAGGTGGTGTATCTGGACATGGGTGATGCAGTAGACGTGGTGTATCTGGACCTGGATAATGCAGTAGACGTGGTGTATCTGGACATGTGGAATGCAGTAGACATGGTGTATCTGGACATGGGTAATGCAGTGGACGTGGTGTATCTGGACATGGGTAATGCAGCAGACGTGGTGTATCTGGACATGGGTAATGCAGTGGACGGGGTGTATCTGGACATGGGTAATGCAGTAGACGTGGTGTATCTGGACATGGGTAATGCAGTGGACGGGGTGTATCTGGACATGGGTAATGCAGTAGACGTGGTGTATCTGGACATGGGTAATGCAGTGGAGGTGGTGTATCTGGACATGGGTAATGCAGTGGACGTGGTGTATCTGGACATTGGTAATGCAGTAGACGTGGTGTATATGGACATGGGTAATGCGGTGGAGGTGGTGTATCTGGACCTGGGTAATGCAGTAGACGTGGTGTATCTGGACATGGGTAATGCGGTGGAGGATGTGTATCTGGACATGAGTAATGCAGTGGACGTGGTGTATCTGGACTTGGGGAATGCAGTAGACGTGGTGTATCTGGACATGGGTAATGCAGTAGACGTGGTGTATCTGGACATGGGTAATGCGGTGGAGGTGGTGTATCTGGACCTGGGTAATGCAGTAGACGTGGTGTATCTGGACATGGGTAATGCGGTGGAGGTGGTGTATCTGGACCTGGGTAATGCAGTAGACGTGGTGTATCTGGACATGGATAATGCGGTGGAGGTTGTGTATCTGGACCTGGGTAATGCAGTAGACGTGGTGTATCTGGACATGGGGAATGCAGTAGACGTGGTGTATCTGGACATGGGTAATGCAGTGGACGTGGTGTATCTGAACATGGGTAATGCAGCAGACGTGGTGTATCTGGACATGGGTAATGCAGTGGACGTGGTGTATCTGGACATGGGTAATGCAGCAGACGTGGTGTATCTGGACATGGGTAATGCAGTGGATGTGGTTTATCTGGACATGGGTAATGCAGCGGACGTGGTGTATCTGGACATGGGTAATGCGGTGGAGGTGGTGTATCTGGACCTGGGTAATGCAGTAGACGTGGTGTATCTGGACATGGGTAATGCGGTGGAGGTGGTGTATCTGGAAATGGGTAATGCAGTGGACGTGGTGTATCTGGACATGGGTAATGAAGTGGAGGTGGTGTATCTGGACATGGGTAATGCAGTGGATGTGGTGTATCTGGACATGCATAATGCAGTGGAGGTGGTGTATCTGGACATGGGTAATGCAGTGGATGTGGTGTATCTGGACATGGGTAATGCAGTGGACGTGGTGTATCTGGACATGGGTAATGCAGTGGATGTGGTGTATCTGGACATGGGTAATGCAGTAGACGTGGTGTATCTGGACATGGGTAATGCGGTGGAGGTGGTGTATCTGGACATGGGTAATGCAATGGACGTGGTGTATCTGGACATGGGTAATGCAGTAGACATGGTGTATCTGGGCCTGGGTAATGCAGTAGACGTGGTGTATCTGGACATGGGTAATGCGGTGGAGGTGGTGTATCTAGACATGGGTAATGCAGTGGACGTGGTGTATCTGGACATGGGTAATGCAGTGGAGGTGGTGTATCTGGACATGGGTAATGCAGTGGACTTGGTGTATCTGGACATGGGTAATGCAGTAGACGTGGTGTATCTGGACATGGGTAATGCGGTGGAGGTGGTGTATCTGGACATGGGTAATGCAGTATACGTGGTGTATCTGGACATGGGTAATGCAGTAGACGTGGTCTATCTGGACATGGGTAATGCGGTGGAGGTGGTGTATCTGGACCTGCGTAATGCAGTATACGTGGTGTATCTGGACATGGGTAATGCGGTGGAGGTGGTGTATCTGGACATGGGTAATGCAGTGGACGTGGTGTGTCTGGACATGGGTAATGCCATGGAGGTGGTGTATCTGGACATGCGTAATGCAGTGGATGTGGTGTATCTGGACATGGGTAATGCAGTGGACGTGGTGTATCTGGACATGGGTAATACAGTAGACGTGGTGTATCTGGACATGGGTAATGCAGTGGACGTGGTGTATCTGGACATGGGTGATGCAGTAGACGTGGTGTATCTGGACATGGGTAATGCAGTGGACGTGGTGTATCTGGACATGGGTAATGCAGAGACGTGGTGTATCTGGACATGGGTAATGCGGTGGAGGTGGTGTATCTGGACATGGGTAATGCAGTGGACGTGGTGTATCTGGACATGGGTAATGCAGTAGACGTGGTGTATCTGGACATGGGTAATGCAGTGGACGTGGTGTATCTGGACATGGGTGATGCAGTAGACGTGGTGTATCTGGACATGGGTAATGCAGTGGACGTGGTGTATCTGGACATGGGTAATGCAGAGACGTGGTGTATCTGGACATGGGTAATGCGGTGAAGGTGGTGTATCTGGACATGGGTAATGCAGTGGACGTGGTGTATCTGGACATGGGTAATGCAGTAGACGTGGTGTATCTGGACATGGGTAATGCAGTGGACGTGGTGTATCTGGACATGGGTGATGCAGTAGACGTGGTGTATCTGGACATGGGTAATGCAGTGGACGTGGTGTATCTGGACATGGGTAATGCAGAGACGTGGTGTATCTGGACCTGGGTAATGCAGTATACGTGGTGTATCTGGACATGGGTAATGCGGTGGAGGTGGTGTATCTGGACATGGGTAATGCAGTGGACGTGGTGTATCTGGACATAGGTAATGCAGTGGACGTGGTGTATCTGGACATGGGTGATGCAGTAGACGTGGTGTATCTGGACATGGGTGATGCAGTAGACGTGGTGTATCTGGACATGGGTAATGCAGTGGACGTGGTGTATCTGGACATGGGTAATGCAGCAGACGTGGTGTATCTGGACATGGGTAATGCAGTGGATGTGGTTTATCTGGACATGGGTAATGCAGCGGACGTGGTGTATCTGGACATGGGTAATGCAGTGGACGTGGTGTATCTGGACATGGGTGATGCAGTAGACGTGGTGTATCTGGACATGGGTAATGCAGTGGACGTGGTGTATCTGGACATGGGTAATGCAGAGACGTGGTGTATCTGGACATGGGTAATGCAGAGACGTGGTGTATCTGGACATGGGTAATGCGGTGGAGGTGGTGTATCTGGACATGGGTAATGCAGTGGACGTGGTGTATCTGGACATGGGTAATGCAGTGGACGTGGTGTATCTGGACATGGGTGATGCAGTAGACGTGGTGTATCTGGACATGGAGAATGCAGTAGACATGGTGTATCTGGACCTGGGTAATGCAGTAGACGTGGTGTATCTGGACATATGTAATGCGGTGGACGTGGTGTATCTGGACATGGATAATGCAGTGGACGTGGTGTATCTAGACATGGGTAATGCATTGGAGGTGGTGTATCTGGACATGGGTAATGCAGTGGACGTGGTGTATCTGGACATGGGTAATGCAGTAGACGTGGTGTATCTGGACATGGGTAATGCGGTGGAGGTGGTGTATCTGGACATGGGTAATGCAGTAGACGTGGTGTATCTGGACATGGGTAATGCAGTAGATGTGGTGTATCTGGACTTGGGTAATGCAGTAGACGTGGTGTATCTGGACATGGGTAATGCAGTGGATGTGGTTTATCTGGACATGGGTAATGCAGCGGACGTGGTGTATCTGGACATGGGTAATGCGGTGGAGGTTATGTATCTGGACATGGGTAATGCAGTGGACGTGGTGTATCTGGACATGGGTAATGCAGTGGAGGTGGTGTATCTGGACATGGGTGATGCAGTAGACGTGGTGTATCTGGACATGGGTAATGCAGTGGACGTGGTGTATCTGGACATGGGTAATGCAATGGACGTGGTGTATCTGGACATGGGTAATGCAGCAGACGTGGTGTATCTGGACATGGGTAATGCAGTGGATGTGGTTTATCTGGACATGGGTAATGCAGCGGACGTGGTGTATCTGGACATGGGTAATGCGGTGGAGGTGGTGTATCTGGACATGGGTAATGCAGTAGACGTGGTGTATCTGGACATATGTAATGCAGTAGACGTGGTGTATCTGGACATGGGTAATGCGGTGGAGGTGGTGTATCTGGACCTGGGTAATGCAGTAGACGTGGTGTAAGATAAGATAATCCTTTAATAGTCCCACCTTGTGGAAATTTCAGCGTGTTACAGCAGCATAGTAATACAGATACAGGATAATACAGAGTAATATGTTACAGACGTAGACACAGATAAGCTGAGAAGAGAAGATATACTAGGAGTCCATGGCAGCTAAGGAGAAAACAGAAGAGAAAGAGGAAGACCTCATGGTCATCCTCATAATCATTAGTTCTCTGTGCGGAGAGCTCTTTGTTTGGTCTGATGTAGATTATACAGCCTGGTCGCGGTTGGAAGGAAGGACCTGCGATAGCGCTCCTTCTCACACTTGGGGTGAAGCAGACGGTCGCTTACAGTGCTGCCAAGTCCCATCAGGGTCCCATACATGGGGTGGGATTTGTTCCCCCGCATGGAGGTCACCACAGACAGTATCCTTCTGTCACCCACCACCTGTACTGGGTCCAAGGGGCTCCCCAGGACAGAGCTGGCCCTCCTGATCAGCCTGTCAAGTCTATTTCTGTCCCTGGTTGATATACTGCTTCCCCAGCAGGCCACACCGAAAAAGATGGCTGAGGCAACCACAGAGATGAAGAAGGCCCTAAGAAGTGTCCCCTGGACTCCGAAGGCCCTCAGCCTCCTGAGCAGGTAGAGTCTGCTGTGGCCCTTTCTGTGCAGCGCCTCCAGGTGATCAGCCCAGTCTAGTTTATTATTGAGGAGCACGCCCAGGTACTTATAGGTCCTGACTATCTCAATACATGTTCCTTGGATCTCCACCGGGGTCGGAGCACCTCTCCGTTTACTAAAGTCCACCACCATCTCCTTGGTCTTCCCAGCATTAATCCTGAGCTGGTTCTGCTGGCACCATTCAACAAAATCCCGGTTTAAGTCTCTGTATTCCCTATCATCGCCATCAGTGATAAGGCCGACTATAGCAGAGTCATCGGAGTACTTCTGTAAGTAACAGCTGGATGAGTTGTGCCTGAAGTCAGCAGTCTACAGTGTGAAGAGGAATGGGGCAAGAACTGGACCTTGAGGTGCCCCCGTACTACAGATCACAGTGTCAGACACACAGTCCTGGGCTCTCACATACTGAGGGCGGTTTGTCAGGTAGTCTAGGATCCAGTTGGACAGGTGATGGTCCACACCACCAAGGTTCAGCTTCTCCCTCAGTAGCCCTGGCTGAATGGTGTTGAACGCACTGGAGAAATCAAAGAACATTATTCTCACAGTGTTCCCGGGTTTCTCCAGGTGAGAGAGAGCTCTGTGAAGAAGGTGGATGATGGCATCATCTACCCCAATGCCTGGCCGGTAGACAAACTGGAGGGGGTCCAGAGCGAAGCTCACTAGGGGGCGTAAGTGTGTCAGGACCAGTCTCTCTAGGACCTTCATCAGGTGGGATGTCAGTGCTACAGGTCTGTAGTCATTGTAGTCCATCGGGTTGGGTTTCTTTGGGACTGGTACCACGCAAGATGTTTTCCACAGTTGAGGTACCACCCCCAGCTTCAGGCTCATATTGTACATGTGCGTTATAATACCACACAGCTGGTCACTGCACATTTTAAGAACTCTTGCGCTTATACCATCAGGTCCCCCCGCTTTGTTCGCTCTAATATTCTTCATTTCCTTACACACCTGAGACTCCTGCAGGATCAGATAGTCAGATTGCAGTTGACCGCAGGTCGGTGGGGGTTGGGTCTTGGTGTGTGAGGGGAGGGCGGTTAGCTGACATGCTGGTGGAGGGAGCATTTGCTTGGAGTCGAATCTGTTGAAGAATAGATTAAGCTCGTTAAGCCACTTCCTGTCCCCTACTGTTCGGTGCCTTGTCTTTTCCTTGTGTCCTGAAATTGCCTTAAGGCTGTCCCACACCTCAGAGATTCTATCTGGACATGGGTAATGCAGTAGACGTGGTGTATCTGGACATGGGTAATGCAGTGGACGTGGTGTATCTGGACATGGGTGATGCAGTAGACGTGGTGTATCTGGACATGGGTAATGCAGTGGACGTGGTGTATCTGGACATGGGTGATGCAGTAGACGTGGTGTATCTGGACATGGGTAGTGCAGTGGATGTGGTTTATCTGGACATGGGTAATGCAGCGGACGTGGTGTATCTGGACATGGGTAATGCGGTGGAGGTGGTGTATCTGGACATGGGGAATGCAGTATACGTGGTGTATCTGGACATGGGTAATACAGTGGACGTGGTGTATCTGGACATGGGTAATGCAGCAGACGTGGTGTATCTGGACATGGGTAATGCAGTGGATGTGGTTTATCTGGACATGGGTAATGCAGCGGACGTGGTGTATCTGGACATGGGTAATGCGGTGGAGGTGGTGTATCTGGACATGGGGAATGCAGTAGACATGGTGTATCTGGACCTGGGTAATGCAGTAGACGTGGTGTATCAGGACATGGGTAATGTGGTGGAGGTGGTGTATCTGGACATGGGTAATGCAGTGGACGTGGTGTATCTGGACATGGGTAATGCAGTAGACATGGTGTATCTGGACCTGGGTAATGCAGTAGACGTGGTGTATCTGGACATGGGTAATGCAGTGGAGGTGGTGTATCTGGACATGGGTAATGCAGTGGACGTGGTGTATCTGGACATGGGTAATGCAGTGGAGGTGGTGTATCTGGACATGGGTAATGCAGTGGATGTGGTGTATCTGGACATGGGTAATGCAGTGGACGTGGTGTATCTGGACATGGGTAATGCAGTAGACGTGGTGTATCTGGACATGGGTAATGCAGTGGAGGTGGTGTATCTGGACATGGGTAATGCGGTGGAGGTGGTGTATCTGGACATGGGTAATGCGGTGGAGGTGGTGTATCTGGACATGGGTAATGCAGTGGAGGTGGTGTATCTGGACATGGGTAATGCAGTGGATGTGGTGTATCTGGACATGGGTAATGCAGTGGACGTGGTGTATCTGGACATGGGTAATGCAGTGGATGTGGTTTATCTGGACATGGGTAATGCAGCAGACGTGGAGTATCTGGACATGGGTAATGCAGTGGATGTGGTTTATCTGGACATGGGTAATGCAGCGGACGTGGTGTATCTGGACATGGGTAATGCGGTGGAGGTGGTGTATCTGGACATGGGGAATGCAGTAGACATGGTGTATCTGGACCTGGGTAATGCAGTAGACGTGGTGTATCTGGACATGGGTAATGCGGTGGAGGTGGTGTATCTGGACATGGGTAATGTAGTGGACGTGGTGTATCTGGACATGGGTAATGCAGTGGAGGTGGTGTATCTGGACATGGGTAATGCAGTGGACGTGGTGTATCTGGACATGGGTAATGCAGTAGACGTGGTGTATCTGGACATGGGTAATGCAGTAGACGTGGTTTATCTGGACATGGGTAATGCAGTGGGCGTGGTGTATCTGGACATGGGTGATGCAGTAAACGTAGTGTATCTGGACATGGGTAATGCAGTGGATGTGGTGTATCTGGACATGGGTAATGCAGTGGACGTGGTGTATCTGGACATGGGTAACGCGGTGGAGGTGGTGTATCTGGACATGGGTAATGCAGTGGATGTGGTGTATCTGGACATGGGTAATGCAGTGGACGTGGTGTATCTGGACATGGGTAATGCAGTAGACGTGGTGTATCTGGACATGGGTAATGCAGTAGACGTGGTGTATCTGGACATGGGTAATGCAGTGGGCGTGGTGTATCTGGACATGGGTGATGCAGTAAACGTGGTGTATCTGGACATGGGTAATGCAGTGGACGTGGTGTATCTGGACATGGGTAATACAGCAGACGTGGTGTATCTGGACATGGGTAATGCAGTGGATGTGGTTTATCTGGACATGGGTAATGCAGCGGACGTGGTGTATCTGGACATGGGTAATGCGGTGGAGGTGGTGTATCTGGACATGGGTAATGCAGTGGACGTGGTGTATCTGGACATGGGTAATGCAGTTTAGGTGGTGTATCTGGACATGGGTAATGCAGTGGACGTGATGTATCTGGACATGGGTGATGCAGTAGACGTGGTGTATCTGGACATGGCTAATGCAGTAGATGTGGTGTATCTGGAAATGGGTGATGCAGTAGACATGGTGTATCTGGACATGGGTGATGCAGTAGACGTGGTGTATCTGGACATGGCTAATGCAGTAGATGTGGTGTATCTGGAAATGGGTGATGCAGTAGACATGGTGTATCTGGACATGGGTGATGCAGTAGACGTGGTGTATCTGGACATGGGTAATGCAGTGGACGTGGTGTACCTGGACTTTTCAAAGGCTTTTGATACTGTTCCACATAAACGGTTGGTATGCAAAATGAGAATGTTGGGACTGGGGGAAAACATATGCATTTTGGTTAGCAACTGGCTCACTGATAGGAAACAGAGGGTACTTGTTAATGGTAAATATTCAGACTGGGCCACAGTCACCAGTGGGTGCCGCAGGGGTCAGTATTAGGTCCTCTCTTGTTTAATATCTTTATTAATGACCTGGTAGTTGGTTTACAGAGCAGGGTGTCCATATTTGCAGATGATACTAAACTTTGTAGGGTAATTAATAATGAGGAGGACAGTAGAATATTACAAGGGGATCTAAGGAAACTGGAAGCATGGGCGGAGACTTGGCAAATGAAGTTTAATGTTGACAAATGTAAGGTAATGCACTTTGTTCGACGTAATAAAATGTCTGACTATGGACTTAATAATAAATTACTGGGTAAGACTGCCAATGAAAAAGACTTGGGGATTTTGGTGGACAGCAAGCTTACCTTTAATGACCAGTGTCAGGCAGCTGCTACCAAGGCAAATAAAGTTATGGGATGCATCAAAAGAGGTCTAGATTCTCATGACAAGGACATAGTTATGCCTCTATACAAATCACTGGTACGGCCACACTTAGAATATGGTGCACAATTTTGGGCCCCGATATAGAAGAAAGACATAAGTGAACTTGAAAAAGTGCAAAGACTAGGGGAATGGGTGGAACATTAGGGGAATGGGTGGACTGGAGGACAACGAGAGGTTAACAAACTTGGGGTTATTCAGTTTAGCGAAAAGACGTCTACGGGGAGATCTAATAACAATGTACAAATACATGAAGGGACAATACAAAGAACTTTCTAAGGATATTTTTACTCCTAGGCCAATGACAGTGACAAGAGGACGTCCTCTACACCTAGACCAGTGACAGTGACAAGAGGACACTCTCTACGTCTGGAGGAGAGAAGGTTTCACCAAAACATAGAAGGGGATTCTTCACAGTAAGAACAACGAGGCTCTGGAACTCTCTGCCCCAGGAGTGGTGATGGCGGATTCACTGAACAAGTTCAAAGTGGGCCTGGATGCCTTTCTTGAAGAGAAAAATATGACAGGTTATGGACTCTAGATTTTAAGGACACGTTGATCCAGGGTTTTATACTGACTGCCAGATTTGGAGTCGGGAAGGAATTTTTTCCCCTGAAATGGGGCAATTGGTCGGAGCCTCATGGGGTTTTTTTGCCTTCCCCTGGATCAACACTGTAGGGATTGTAGGGTTATAGGTTGGACTTGTTGGACTAATGTCTTTATCCAACCTCATCTACTATGTATGTAACTATGTATGTATGTTTTCTCTATGTTGAGTTTGTGAAAGCGTGAGGGAAGAAAGGAGGAATGGCTGCTGGACACTCTGGACCTCTGGACAACAGAGAGGTAATCTATCCTGAGCCCCTCCTCCAGATGGTTAGATAGGAGACTAGAGTTAAAGGTATGCCCCTAGAAGACTCTATCTTTCAGTCAACCAGGTTTGACATCCTATTCATTGTCACAAATCCTGTGGAGGCTCTCTCGGCTCTTGTAGACCTTCTTACCTATTATGGTACTCTTTCCTGATACCAAGCCACTTTCACAAAATCGGAAGTGCTCAACGTTACTCTCTCAAAATCCACTGCGTTTTCCCTTAAACGTTCCAATGGACATACTCCTCATTGAAGTATCTGGGCATTCAAATTACCTCAAAGCTAGAGAACCTTTATAAAGACATTGTCATAAAACCTAAACTAGAGCCTATCTTCCAATTCCACACTATCCCCCTCCTAGTTTGGAAGAAAAAATTTGATACAAATTTTATATGGAATGTCTATGCTTCCTATTGGCCCACCAAATTTATTCTTCAAAACCCTTTGCAGTCTGTTCACCAGGTTCATTTGAAGACAAAGAACTTCCAGAATCTCATGGTCACAGTTGACTAAGAAGAGGCCCCAGGGCAGCATAGGGCTACCAGACATGCAAAAACACTACACTGCCATCCAGCTGGCTTGGTGGACCAATTTGATTACCCTTCTTAAATCTTCCTTGCATTGCTACAGAAATCCTTCTCTTCCAAAATTGGTCTTAAAGAAGTCAATGGCATTTTGCCTGATTCTCCTAGGATGTTCATCAAGCTGGACTGACCTTATTACTAAGCTAGCTCCACACCCATCCCCACTACTTCCACTGAACCTGATATCGAATCTTTGGGACATGAGGAATGATGGCTATCACTCTGTTTGAGCTTACTTTCACTTATGAACATTACTACTCCCAATGGTATTCTGCCGCTAGCGGATATGTCTTTCCTGCATAAGTCGCACCTCAAAGCCTATTTGGACCTTCTCCAGCAGAGATTCCCTGTTAAGACTCAATATACGGAATTCAAGAAACTACTTCTTTCTAAAACAGGTATGCTTCGGAAAATCTCTCACTTCCTCCATCATTTTGTAGACTCTGCCTTTTATTATAAACCTGCCTATCTTTCCTCCTGGGAAACTGATCTACAAGTTACCTTCTCTAAACAGGAAGTTGCATCTACTTTAAGGAACTTGCAAGGATTTTCGCCTTGCATAAGACTGCAGGAGAACCACTACAAACTGGTTTCTTGCTGGAACTGGAACCCGGACTGGCTTTTTTGGAAGCAACTTCACAACACAGACAAATGCTGGAGATGCTCATCCATCTCTGGCACCTATCTACATAATTGGTGGAAGTGTCCAATTATTCAACCTTTTTGGGCAGCTGTACAAGATCTCATCAGAACACTGGGTCATCCTAACTTCACCTTTACTCCATCTATGATATTTCTTTCCATGCCATTGGCTAATTACAAACCAGCCAGAGACAAACTCATCACCCATCTACTGTCGGCTGAAAGGGCTATAATCCCGCTCTTCTGGCTCCAAACTGCCCACTCGTCAATTGCCCATTGGACAGAAAAAGTCAATCAGATTGCCAGACTTGAGGAATTTATTAGTTGGGCTCGTCGAACTCATGATCGCTTTGTGAAGAACTGGTCTCCCTGGTTGAATCTCTCTTGCAACTTTTCTCCCAATTTCTGTGTTCTTTTTCTTTCTTCCTTTCCCCTTCCTATTTACTGCTAATTTGTTTTCCTCCTTCTGTACTCTTTCCCTTTCTTTCTTGCCCTTCCCCCCTTCCCACTCCATCTTGGCCAGGTATGAGTTAAGTACCACCTGATGACTGGGCCATAATGGTGTCTCCTGTCCACACATTCCCTTATGGATGACTGACGGCATGGAAGAGGAGAATCAGTTGGTGATGATGATGACAATGACAACCATGTGCTAGGTGTAGATGTGGCCTACATGGAAGATCGCGGGCAGAATAAGTAAACTGGTCTTGCTCACTTTCCCTGCCAAGTCCATTCGCCAAATGAGTAAGTGAGGGCTTGTCATGTTAGTACATACAGATGTTATTCCTACATTTGTTCCTGCATGACTATGGATACATTTCTGCTTTTCTTGCACATTGCCATGGAAATATTGTTTGGCAATGCAGAAAAAAATTCTGGAGATGACCACATGTTGTTGCAGATGCCAACTAGAAATGGGCGAACTAACAAGTACCAAATTGAGATCTGTCTATGGTGAGCTAAAATGGCGGTTGTGTTATACTCTGGGGTCCCTACAGTTAAAGGGGAGTAAAGAAACAGCAGCACTGGAACGACTCAGTTACTTTATTGCAATGGGGACTCACTCTATACACTTATCTATGTCAGCTGGTAGATGTGGGCCTCGGGTGTCAGATCCTCACCAATCTCCAACTACTTATCTGTCCTAAAGACCGGACATTCATTGTTACTCTTGGAGAACCCCTTTAAAGATAAGGCCCCACGTTCAATACAAAAAATGTGTCTTTGCTTCTTTTTGCTACTCAAGGTCTTATCCTAAGATTCCAGGATTGGTAAGGTCTTGTAAGTAATAGAGCTCAGCCGCAGCACTCTGCACACCACCCACTGAACTGCTTGAGCCAACATTTGGGGACTCGCTGTTACTTTTGCCCAGGGCCCCATTTGTCTGACCAGCCCTGGTCACAATCTCCCCCCTCTACGCCTGGTAAAACTACTGCAGACTGATAAATCTCCCTCAATGGTCACCACAATTCTTAACCAAAGTAAAAACTTCACTTTCTACACATCAAGCTCCAAAGTTTCTCAAGTTTGTTATAAAGAAGTAGTTGAAGAAGTTGAACTTATGGAGAAAGTTATGACTTAGAACTTCCAGGCTGAGAATAGACGTCTAATAACTACTCAGGAGACAACATGATAGAAATCTCCCCAGAGCTGGATATGAGGAGTCTTATCAGTCTATGGATATAAATATGGCCAGTGATGGCCAGTGTCAAGTCGCAGTCGTGTCTTGATCAGCAACTCAACGGTTGTAGACTGGTTGACTTGGTCATCCACTTCATCGCAAGTCACATCAGACACCCTCAGCCAAGAGTCGGTGGGTTCGTCAGACACAACCCTTAGTTTTCATGGCCAAAAATCAAGCCCTGTACCCTCTCATGTCCTCATCCTGCCTGTGTTCTTTTATGTTCCATCTGCTAGGGAAATACTCTATGCTGTGGACTCAGATCCACTATACTATGAGAATGAGCTACTACTGAACATTCAGCAGATAGTTTCCAGCCTAGATCTGGAGGAGACATCCACCGCTTCCTCCGGTAGTAGAGATGAGGAGAGTGGTGTGGGAGCTGGTGTTGCGAGCGGTCAGGCTCCTGGTTTAGAGACCGCTGAGGAGGACATCAGTGACCCGCTGAGAGGGAGGACAAATTGTACTACTACAGAGACATGCTATGTAGCAAGTTGGCTGCTGCCTATTTACACCACTATCCATTGCCTCACATGTCTGACCGGGGGAGCCCTGAGCATTCAACTTGTACTGGCATGGCAGCTATGAGAGGGGGTGGCGTGGCAGCAACAGTATGGGCTCCATCAGCAGCAGCCTGAGCCTAGAGTCTCTGATGAGCAGCTTTCTTTACTGACATTGTGAAGAAGCTGCTCATCAGCAGCTAGACACAGAGCAGAACTTGAACCAGGAGGTGGTGGCATACTTAGAGTGTACACTGCCATCCATCATGGCAGATCCGCTGGACTTCTGGGCAGCAAAACTGGATTTGTGGCCTCAACTGGCCAAGTTTTCTCTGGAAATTCTGTTCTGCCCAGCCTGTAGTGTGGCATCAGAGGGGTTTTTTTAGTTCAGAAGCGGCCATAGTTACCCAAGGAGAACTCACATGTCCACCCAAAATTTGAAGAGACTCACATTTGTGAATATGAATCAGGCTTGGATTAGCCAGGATTTCCATGCACCAATGCCTGATGCAGAAGATTAAATGATCCATGCTGCCTCATCACACTCTGTTACTGGTTCACTCTATAGCCTTCTACGGCTGCTGCTACCTCTACATTATATCACCTTGCCACTTTGTGGCCTACTCACACTGCTGCCAACCTCTGTACTCTGCCACCGGGTGACTGTATGGGCTCCTCACATTACTGCAACCTTCCTACTCTGCAACTGGGTCACAATATGGCTTCCTAAGGCTGCTGCCACCTTCACACTCTGCTACTGGTTCACTGTATGGCCTCCTAAGGCTGCTGTAACCTCTACATTATACCACCTTGCCACTTTGTGGCCTCCTCATGCTGCTGCCTCAACACTATTGTGCCATGTCATTATGATGCCCTCTACACTCTGTCAGGGGGAATCTACTTGTATAAGCATTTTTGGTATAGAACATTTTATTTGTGTAATAAGCAGATTAGGGTGTAACAGGAGGCCTCTATCACACTACAGGAGGATCTGGAGCCTCTGCACGGTTGTTCATACCTGGCGCTAACATAGACGTGTAAGGTTGAGTTCACACTTAAGTTATTTCGTCAGTTTTAGCCCTGTAACTGGCCAAATAAGTGAGGTGTGCAGCGGTTCTAAGAGTAAAGCCTGTCATGTGCGTGTCATACCGACTCACTGTATTGTTTCACACCACAAATTAATTTGGGTACAAATAAATCTTTTTTGGAAATCCGGAAAAGCGTCCGAATCAAATTTTTCAAAACTTCACTCATCTCTCATAAAATCCAACTAAGGGAAGGGGCTATAAGCCAATGTTTAGCTGGGCTAAGCCCCACTGCTGCAGCTTCTGGTCTTTCGGTTCCTCTTCGTTGGTACCGATCACTATCTTCATGATATACAACATCCTCCTGTTGTGGACAATCACAGGCCTCAGCCATTAAGACCATGAAGAAGGTGGATAACACTGAGGAATACATTCAGAAGACCATGGTGGTTGCTTCTGTGAGCTTAGGACAGGTGAGTATGGTTTTAATTTTAATTTTTTTTATTTTTCAAACCCCTTCCAGGTCTAGAGAACAGACAACAATGGCTGCCATTCATGTGATCTAATATCAAAATTTCAGATTCAAAGGTATCCAAAAAGTTTGGGAAATTGTATCATATATTTTTTGTTACAAATCAATTCTTTCATCTCTAGTAAAGACAGAAAAAACTTTCAGAGTTCTGAGAACTCTCCGGGGCTCACAACGCTCCGGGGATTACACTTACTAATAGTTAGATGTAAAATTGGACAGACAGACTGAACTTTTTAGAGATTTATCACAATGGCTGGAATTTACTTTTATTTCATTATAAATTGGGGTATAATTTTACTTATTTGGTGCATTTGATACCAGCAGTGCATGAAATCTGGCATTCTATAGAAAAGTAGCCGACAATGTATGAAACAATTCGTCATTTGACACATTGACTCAGTATTCTATACAATGCCAAATGAGAAAGTGACAAAGTATGAAATAGGTGACATCTCCGGTCGCTTCGTTCTGCCAAGGCACTAGCATCTCTGATCATGCTGTGATCATCTCAGATCATTCGTTCCGGAAAGCAAGGCACGCGACTTTGAACCTGCTGCACGCGAGCAATACGACGGTCGCTGCCTCAGCCTTGGAGAAAGACTTTGAACCTGTACGCGAGTCCGGAGGGATCTAAGGGAGAGTCTTGATTCTGATTTCATGACTTTTGGGCTAATGTACTCACATGTGGGCAGAAGATCAATAAAGTCCATTGATGCAAACTGAGATTCTCAATAGATGGATTCTCAGGGCATCAACTAAGTGAAAAGTAGCTCGCAACATTTTACTTTTTTTTTGTTATAGATAGTTGTAGAATTGATCTAATTTTGTAGGGTGTGATCAAGATGGACATTCATCTTTCTTGACCAAACTAAAATGGACACTGCCACACATAGAAGAAAAATGTGTCAGTGAGTCACTGTGGTGTTCAGCCAATAGTCAGTGGTAGTTTACACCTTATAGTGCTGAGGTCATTTACAGTATATAAAGTTCTGGACAACGAGGCATATCAATGATGGATGTGTTATTTATCACCGTAAGATCCAAAACCATTACTCCATTTCCATGGGCAGTACACAGCACTGTCTGCAGCAGAGCTTGTAATACAGCTTGGGAATCATAGGAGTAGGAGAAGTAGAACAAAGTTTAGTCAGATTTAATCAATTACAGGCAGATAGTGATAGAAATCATAGACAGGAGTGAAGGAGAAGATCTGTGCTGTGTGAGCCAAACTGCCAATGTAATACAGACAATCTAAGTCAGTCCTGTTAGACAAACATCTTTTCTTAAGAGTTTTTTTTGGGCAAGAGTTTATTTTTTCATTAAATGTATGCAAACTGCTGATGTAACAGCAAAGTACAGATTCCACCTGCATTCATGTGAAAATATTTCATTTTATGGGTGCATGCACACTACGAGCGCTCCCATTGAAGTGAATGGGAAGTGTTCGGCAGCCCTGCTGTAACGCCGGCGTGTACGGCTCTCATACACGCCCGGCGTTACGTAGTGTGCATGCGCCCTAAAGGGGAATTTTCTGCTCACTCAGTAAAAGTCAGCACCCGCATAACCGAAAGCTGCCAGCAAAGAAGAGCCTGTTGCAGAACCAGCGTTGATTTGCCGAATGCTATACACTGTATAGCATTCGGGGAATCAATGCTGGTTCTGAATCATATCTTTACTGCAAATAGGAGTATTATTCGATCGAGTATGAGTATTTTTAATACCGTAGTATTCGATCGAACACCTACTCGATCAAACACTACTCGCTCATCTCTAGTGTTTATATGTCAGAATGAGCGGCACGTTACTCCATGGGAACGGAGCCTTATAAAGGAAATGCATTGATACAGTCTCAGTAAATATGAAAAATCTATGTTTTTAAAGATACTTATTACAAAGTCTAGTCTAGGAACCACAGTTGAACCACCATAATGACCCTGACCCAGATCTTCTTCCTCTACCCGTTCTTCTTGCTTCAACCCAGAGTAATGACATTAGCTAAGAAGTGACGATCATTCTTCCTTGCACTTCCTTCGTTACATAAGTATAAGGGTTTCCTGTAACATATATAATAAAAGAATGACATCGCTGATGCTGAAGTTATCTCTGTTGACAAATTTGGTGGCCTCTTAAAAGAGCTTGAGAAGCCGGCACACTTCCCTCATGAATCTCTGAATAACAGATCTCAGAATGAGCCTGTGGTCTGCTGCATGCAATAATTGTTCACCGCCTTCTGCTGCTCATGCAAGTGCTCCAGCATGTTAAAGTTGGAGTTCCATCTAGGTGAGGCATCAAAGATAAGGTGGTGCAAAGGAAAACTGTTTTGTCGTTGCAAGTCTAGCAGGCTGTTTTAGTGACATAAGGATGGATGAAATGCACAGACACTTTTCATGCAAAGCCTCCATATTTGTGCCAAACAGGGAAATCAAATCACTTGACCCAATTGCAGTGCAGCAATAATATTTTTGTTATTGTTGTACTTGGTGAGGAGCCATCCAGTGGGAAACTTGTTTCAGGATACAGCAGAGCAACTCCTCCACAGTAGGACTCCTCTGATCATCTCCTTACTTTAGGCCCATGAAACAAGGCAGGAGGAGTGGAAAGAACACCTTGTCCTGGTGAAGATGGGGTCAAGGAACATTCCAGATGCGGGTGGAGTTTGGCTGCATAAGGAGATAGACTACAAGACCTGAGCTCCTGACAAGTAACCAATGTTTCCCAAGAGCTTCTTCACTTGTAAGGGTAAGTTCAGACGTGGTCTTTTGGACCAGAACCTGAAGCGGAGGCCGCTTAAGGTTCCGGTCCAAAAGGTGGGTATCTGCGACTGAATGCCAGTGCACTGCACCGGGATCCAGTCGCGCACTCCGCTCCGGATTAGGCCCAATGAATGAGCCTAGTCCCGAGGAGGGAGTGTCTTCAGGCCGAATCGCAAGGCAAAATGGCCTGAAGAATGACCACCTTGCTTCTTTTTCCAGGAGCCAGAACAAGCCGGCTCCCAGAAAAAAACTCCTGAAATTAATGGGAGCCGTCTTTTTGGTCAGGATTTTGAGGCGAATATGGGGCCATGTGAACTTATCCTTACCCTTCAGAAATGGTTAAAGTCAGTGGTGTAAGTAAAGTCTTGTAGGGCCTGAGGGCCCGATGAAAGCTTTTGTCCGGAGCCCCCTAAGACTTCCCTGCAGTGAATTCTTCATTGTGATGGTTACTGGCGCTGCAGCAATATCTCAGATACTTGAAATGGATATAACTATAGTACCCACAATTGCAGTCATCAAGAATATGGTCAGAATCCGGCATGTAAACAATTCTGGAAACTGTGTGCTGTGGTAAACACTTATCTGCAGTATAAGAGATGTAAGAGATCAGTGGAGGTCCAACACCCGGGGCTCCTGCTGATCATCTGTTTCAAGATACTCCTTAATCTCATTCAGTGAGGCTACCTGCGGCAAAATTCATACTTACCAGAAGTACATATATGATGCATTCACCCTCCTTGAGGACTAAGAAAATTGAAGCCATAGGGAAAATTTATGATTGAAAGACCTACCTGATTCATATGCTTTTGAAACAACTCTACAAATCGCTACAACCACCTTTGCTCACATTATGGGTCCAGACCATCGCTCTCATTCCCCAATTTCCTACCCTTACCACTCCCTTGGACAATCTTTCCCTTCCCACTAATCCCATGTACCTCACTTCACCCCTATGGGACAGTTAGACTGTATACCCGTGTTTGGGAATTTTAGCCCTAAAAAGGGCTTTTGTGAAATTTTGGCAGGTTGAATCTATATACTGGAGGTGTATATACTCTTCCTGCAGTGTATATCTGAAAAGATCTATTGGTTTTCAGTTTTCCTGCCTAGCAGAAGCTACAATTTCTCTCTGACCCTCAGCAGACGTCTCTCCCTATCTCACCAAACCGCATCTGACACAAATATGGCTGACACTATTCTTATAAATCCGAGGTCACCTGATTTCACCAGCCAATCACTTTTTCCTATATTTTTTCAATGCCTCCGTTTTCCTGCTTCCTGTCCCACCTCCCCTGCACAGTTATTGGTGCAAAAAAAGCACCAGGGAAGGTGGGAGGGGATGCAAATTTTTACTGCGTTTACCGCGTGGAATTCGATCAAAATCGAATATGTCAAATACCCTGATATTCAATTGAATACCTACTCCATCGAACGGTATTCACTCATCTCTACTCTCTAACAATCACATTAAAATTCCAAAAATCCTCTCAAAATTGTTGCATTTTTTTTAATTACAGATTCAGAATTTATGACAAAAATAAAGACCCCTGACTAATAACTCCTGCGCCTTTTGTATATTTTTACCCTTCGCTGATCTAACACATTTAGACTTAAACCAGTAACATTTTATCCCGCTCTATGTTCCGGCTTTCATAACTTTGTTACATTTTATTTCAATGTAGTTTTACCAGACCTTGTATATAATAATAATAATAATAATAATAATAATAATAATAATAATAATAATAATAATAATAATAATAATAATAATAAATGCTATCTATATAGCGCCAACATATTCCACAGCAGTTAACAAATTGTAGGGTTCAAATACAGACAGAAAGATACATTACAAATAGAGATGGGCGAGTAGTATTCGATTGAGTAGGAATTCAATAGACTACTACGGTATTCGTAATACTCGTACTCGTTCAAATAATACTCCTATTCGCAGTAAAGATTCGATTCAGAACCAGCATTGATTGGCCGAATGCTGTACAATGTATAGCATTCGGCAAATCAACGCTGGTTCTGCAGCAGGCTCTTCTTTGCTGGCAGCTTTCGGTTATGCAGGTGCTGACTTTTTCTCATAGGAATGCATTGACCAGCGTTGATTGGCCAAATGCTATACAGTGTACAGCACTCGGCTGTTAGGATGGGGTCCCGCAGGTTTCCCGTCCAGCGCACAGTGTCAACTGTGGGCCAATCCAACCCTCGCCCTCGGCGTCGTACAGTAAGCTGTATGGACTCTAAGTCCAGCTCTCTGCCTACTGAGCATGCTCAGACCTTTTGGAGGCGCTCAGAGGCTAAGTCCCATTCTTCTGCTACTGAGCATGCTCAGACCTTTTGGAGGCACTCAGAGGCTAAGTCCCATTCTTCTCCTACTGAGCATGCTCAGACCTTTTGGAGGCACTCAGAGGCTAAGTCCCATTCTGCCCATACTGAGCAGGTCCGGTGAAGTTATGCCATTGCCCCTGTGGGCAGGGACTTGCCTTTATAAAGTGTGAGCTGACGCCTGCCCGGTGCTCACACTTTGACTATAATACTTTGAGACAGGAGGTCAGGGCTAGGTTCCAGTGAAAGGCAGGAGCAGTCTAGGGATCTAGTTAGGATTCCTTGGCTCTGCCAGTGGGGATCTATAAAGCCTATTGAACTGTCTTGTTACTCTATAGCTCCTTGCTGTTGTGGAGTCCTTTATGTTACTGACCAGGGGTAATGTTTAACCCCTTGCCGCCTTTCCTGTGTAGCAGGCTGAAGCTTTTACTAGCGCCTATCCCTCTGCTGTGATTTAGCAGAGGTCTGTTGCAAGGCTTCATTCAGCTTCAGCCAGTAGCTTTACACAGGTGCCTTCTCCCAGTGAGGTTAACTGGTGAGAGTTTGTTTGCAGTCTGTTCACATTGCAACCGCACTAACACCACTGTCAGTGTAGTTAACTGGTGGTTAGCCTTACAGGCAGACGGCTGCCCCTCAGGGGGCCTGTGGACCTCTCTGCAGTGTCTTGCAGCCTAGCGGTTCTGTCACGTTAAAAATTATTATTTTCAAATATACTGTATACACAGGACCTTAACATCGGCCAATCAACACTGGTTCTGCCGGAGGCTCGTCTGTGACGAGGCGGAGTCTAAGATCTGACAACAATGGAGACTGCTCTAATGTTAAATATGAAGTCTACTTTGTGGTCCGATCTTAGACTCCGCCTCCTCACAGACGAGCCTCCGGCAGAACCAGCGTTGATTGGCCGAATGCTGTACTCTGTATAGTATTCGGCCAATCAACGCTGGTCAATACATTCCTATGAGAGTAAGTCAGTTCCTCCATAACCGAAAGCTACCAGCTCTCTCGACTAACAAATAAGACCCTGCTGCAGAACCAGCGTTGATTGTATAGCATTCGGCCAATCAATGCTGGTTCTGCAGGACGATTAAGTTCAAATTAGTGCTTGCCTCCCATCCGGAAGGAGTCTGCAGGAGGAACCCCCCTGAACGGAATATCAGCGCAACTGAAAGTGCTGTGCATTTAAAGTGCACGGACCCTTTATAGTCTATGGGGTCCGTGCGCTTTAACTCCATAGCGCTCCTCCTAAGCACTCTCCTCCTGCTACTCGTAGACTTGGTGACTCTCCTTTAGTCGAATAGTGGTTTCTCCTGAAACAAACATTTTGTCCCATAGACTGTAATGGGATTCGAGTAAACAAATATTGAGGCTCTACTCGAAACAAATCTCGAATCTTGAATATTTCAGTACTCACTCATCTCTAATTACAAATAGTCATTTCACACAATGGGACTGAGGGTCCTGCTCACAAGAGCTTACAATCTATGAGGTAGAGGGGGTGACACAAGAGGTAGCAGGGGCAGCAGCGGAGGCATCATTTCTTTTTTTGGTGATACAGGTTACTGGCATTACACATATATAAATCTGTATGATCCATCACCAGTTGTGTTCTTTACTGTGCATTTGGTGCCTGGACGTATAAAATTACAGTTAAAATGACATCATATCATGTGGGGTAATGTGGGAGTGGGAGCAGTATTGTATTCTGTATTGAATAAGCAGCCAATGTAGTCCCCAGCATAGACCGGAGGCCTCGCTGTAGTGACTGACACAGACCGGGGGGATCACTGTAGCATCTAGACTGATAGATGAGTCGTTGTTAGGACTATGTGGCAGGTGTGGCCAAGGTATAAGGGTCGCAGCCTGTTCAGCTGTTACTGCTTAGTACAGCATGGCTGGGGTTAATTCCCTTGCAGCATGTAGGCGTGGCCGGATTCCTGACTGACAGTAGTGCTAGCCTATGAACACCTGGCGTGGGCATCTGGGGCTTGCTGTTTTGACCCGCCTTCCCTCTATTTAAAGAGGCAGTTCTGTTCACCCGGTGCCTTAATCTAAATCCAGAATTGTGCACGTCTGTGCAAACTCTAGTTTGCTAGGTAGGTCCTTAATCAGAATTGTTCCCTTACATAGAATTGTTCCCTTAGATAGAATTGTGGGTATCTCTAGTCCAAGTTTGTTTTCTTTTGTCTTGCAGTGGAGTAACTGCAAGACTTAGTATTCATTAGCAAATGCTCTGTACTACAAGAGCTTTCTCTGAGAAGCTATCAGAGAAATATCCAGTTGGTTGTGTAGCCCGGCAGTGATGTTAACTGTCAGGCCTTGTTCACACCAGGGTAGCTCTGCAGTTCAGGGCACAGTTGGGCTCTGCAGGCTTTGTTTTATTTTAGTTTGTTTTTTTTGTGTTTTTTTTTTTAAGTAAGCCTGCTGACCATATCAGCCGTTGCATTCAGAATAGATTGTAGAGGGGAGAGTTTAGTGAGGGGAAGACGGATTAGTAAGGAGTTACAGTAGTCAAGGCGAGAATGAATCAGAGAGACAATAAGTGTCTTTAATGTATCTCTGGTAAGGAAAGGGTGTATTCTGGAGACGTTTTAAGAGGTGGATCAGGCCGCGGGCCCCGTACCTCTACAGGCCTGATCTCAGTTGCAGCCCCTGCAACCGCGATCATTACACATCTGAGTAGAAGGATTAGAACAGCCTGGTTCACTTGTCTCAGTTACTTTATAGTAATGGGAGCTGACTCTGTACACTTTGATATGTCAGCTGGTAGGATATCAGATCTTCACCAATCTCCAATTATTGATCTGATCTATTCTAAAGATAGGAAATTCATTGTTACTCTTGGAGAACCCCTTTAAGGTTAAGGCTCCACATTCAAAAGACCTACTCAGGGCCTTATCCTAAGACTCCAGGATTGCTGAGGTCTTGTAAGTAATAGAGCTCAGGCGCAGCACTCTGCCCACCACCCACTGAACTGCTTGATACAACATTTGGGGACCCGCTGTTACTTTTGCCCAGGGCCCCATTTGTCTGACCAGCCCTGGCCACGATCTCCCCCCTCTACGCCTGGTAACACTACTGCAGACTGATAAATCTCCCTCAGTGGTCACCACAATGTATAACCAGAGTAAAAGCTTCACTTTCTACACATCAAGCTCCAAAGTTTCTCAAGTTAGTTATAAAGAAGTAGTTGAAGAGGTTGAACTTATGGAGAAAGTTATGACTTAGAACTTCCAGGCTGAGAATAGACGTCTAATAACCACTCAGGAGACAACGTGATAGAAATCTCCGCAGAGCTGGATATGAGGAGTCTGATCAGTCTATGGATATAAATATGGGCAGTGGTGGATCTGTATAGCAGTATTGGGCATGTCCATGTGTCTGATACCACGTAGGGTCTCACATCTACAAGACTGACCCTGGAAGCTTCTTCTATTGGTGACCACCAGGATCCTCTGAACAGGACGGAGATTCTGAGAAGGAAGTGATGAACTACTAAGAGCCACATCCTCAGCAGTAGGACCGAGCAGATGTGAGTGTTATATGTCATTATTGTATGGACTGGATCTAATCCGTATATGTTCTATAGGTGTTTATACAGGAGGAGCGGGGGAGGGTATATCCTGGTGTAGCAGCTTATAGGACAAATTCTGCTCCTGTTACTGACACAATCTGCAACTCAGGTTATAGAGAAATAACATTAACCCTAATAATGTGTAATATGTGTAAGGAGATGTTATATGTAAGTATTATGCCGCGTATAGGGAAGGGTCTAGGTATTATATGGAGGTTTCTTAGTGTTCTATGTTTACATGTAAGTATGCTATGTGTTGTATGTGCTCAGTGTATTATATGGAAGTGTTCTATGTATTATATACAGGTGTTCTATGTATTATATACAGGTGTTCTATGTATTATATACAGGTGTTCTATGTATTATATACAGGTGTTCTATGTATTATATACAGGTGTTCTATGTTCTCTACTATATTATGAGACTTCTCTCCTGGATGTTAGTAGAGGTCACTGGTCCTACATTTGGCTTTAATGCTGTTTTCCGGCTCGGTGTTTGTTCTGGTAAATAAAAGTCCCAGTCCATATGTCCTGGATCTAATACATATGTGTGATTCCGCTCTATGTCACTTCTGGAAAGTATTTAGTATTATTAATTCCTTTATTGTGCTGTGACATATCAGTTTCCTTTATCTCTATGTTATGTATAATTTCTTCTTCCTCATTAGATGTTATTACTGTTATTGTATATTGTCTTCTGTCACTACTAAATCTCCATGTCCAGGTGACAGAAGACAATGTTACACTACATCACATGACATAATACTCTTATTATTTTCTACCTTCATATTATAATGACTTGAGTTTATTTCTCACTTTCCTGATCTGTAGACATTCTAGCACTTGTGAAGATCTCATCCCTGGGCAGGTTCTCCATATCAATGAGAATGAAGACAAGACCAACCTCTTATGGACCTTCTCTATCCCGGGACCCCATAACAACCACATGGGCGACCTCTATTATATTTACTCAGTTACAGAAGAACAATACGACTCTGATCACAAAGGTCTTCCTCTTAGGATTTCAAGTTGGTCGTAATATTAGATATGTGATGTTCTTTCTGCTTCTTGTAGTTTACATGTTCACCATTTTCATGAACCTCCTGATCATCACCTTGGTGTCCACCAGCAAGATCCTCCAGACTCCAATGTACTTCTTCCTTATACAACTTTCTATCAATGATATCTTATTGACCACTGCCACTGTCCCCAAGATGCTCCATGTCATACTATATTATAGAGGATCCATTACTTTTATTGGCTGTATGACTCAACTTTACTTCTTTGGTGGCTCAGAAGCTTCTGAATGTGTTCTCCTGACAGTGATGTCTTATGACAGATATGTGGCCATCTGTAACCCCCTCCGCTACACCACTATCATGACCGGTACATATTGTGTGATATTAGTTGTCTCCTCTTGGTTACTTGCTATTATTATAGTATCATTAATCATCATAACACTCGGGATGCTAAACTTTTGTGGACCAAACACCATTGACCATTTGTTCTGTGATTTCCTCCCTGTCCTAGAACTTTCCTGTTCTGAAACCAACAATTTTCATATGACAGTTTATATACTAGGAATTCCCATAATTTTAATCCCTGTAACAATAATCATATTTTCTTATACCAAGATTATTATCAGCATTTTAAAGATTTCATCCAGTACTGGTAGACAGAAAGCCTTCTCCACCTGTAGCTCCCACCTCACTGTGGTCTCCATATTCTATTGGACCTTATTTGGAGTTTATATTTTCCCAACAAGAGGACAAACATCGACTATGGGTAAAATTCTGTCTCTTCTTTATACCGTATTTACCCCTCTGATCAACCCCATTATATACAGCTTAAAGAATAATGACATTAAGAAGGCTTTACATGGACTTCTCCATAGGCGTCTCACGGTCCGTGATATGTAACATGATACATTTGTATTGTCTGCAGACATTGTAATATTATATTATTACCACAGGGAGCCATGTGATATATGTAAGATATGTACCTGGAATTATTTTGGCATAACCTATTACCTTACGGTAAATGAATCCATTTTATTGTGGCAGCAAAGGAGTTTTCCCTTGGACATGACCATATAGACATTTGTAGACAATTCAAAGTTACACATTTTTATAAAATGTAAATATTTACAAATTTTGCCGTTTTAAAGATTTTCTCCAACTACCTTAGTGTTCACAATTTTTAATCTTGGTAGGAGGCCGATAGATATGATCATGGATGGAAAAACATTCTAAGGTCTTAAACCTGGCCAGGATTTCCTTGGTGTGGTCGGGTTATCCCCTCATACATGCGCTAGTTTGCTACTTCTTTTACTATTGTGTTACTATTGTATTACTGAACTCTGACCTTTGCCTTCCCTTGTGACTACTCTCTTGGATCACGATTTTGTACTGTGTTGTCTCTCTGGCTTTAGACCCTTGGCTTGCTGACTTTACTTCTGTGTAGTTTTGTTCTGTCTTGTTCTGTGTGACACTTATTTATAGAAAGAGACCTCCACCCAGTTGTCGTCCATCACCAAAGACAGTTCAGGCAAGTAGACAGGGACAGAGGCTGGGTCAAGTTTAGGGCTCACTATCTCTGTCTTCCCCTTATCCCATTGTTCCTTCCGCAACACTAGGGAATTGCACAACTAGCAAGTATTGTTCAGAGTTTTGCAAGTGCAGTGTAATTTTAGGTTGGTGTGAGTCAGAACTAAAGACCCATGTGTTATCTTGTTAAGGAAGTTGGGGTTAGTCACCCAGATCCCCTTACCCTTGAACAGGCACCCTACTCCTGAAAAACCCACTTTTTTCCATCACTACTGGTGAGTAACCCATGCGTCTGGGAGCTGTGGACACCAAGCATAGAAGAGAACATCATTTCCAGAACAACCTCTGCCTGTACTGTGGGAACTTGGGTCATATAATCCGAGACTGATCTATTAAACCTCATACACCAGCGGAAAAACTTCAGTGTCTGAATGTTAGTTGGAAGAACCACTCCGACAACCAGATGTTTTCCGGGAATAACATTAAGATGTTGTTATCTGTATCTCTGTCCTAGTGGAAACAGATCTGTTTCAGGTCAGGACCTAGTTGACTCTAGGTCTTTGGAAAACTTTGTCAAATTTTCATTTGTGTTAGCTTTAAGCATTGAGCTTTTGCCACTCAACACTCCTCTGTCAGTTACTAAGGGGAATTTTGCCTCACTGGCCAGTGGTAAGGTCCAATGCAAGACCTCCTTAATCACTTTGCAAGTGGGCTCTGAACATTCAGAGGTAATAAGCTTTTTTTTGTTATGGAGCATCTGTCTTCTGATATTATTTTGGGGCTCCCCTGGTTAAACCTCCATGAGCCTTTTTTTGATTGGGATAAAATGGAGAGGTCAATGCTCATCCCACCGTATTGCTTTACACACCTTAGATTGTGTTAGTGAGGAGACGGTCTCAGCTACTAAAGGTTGGGAACGCTCCTATGGTCTTAAAATCCAAAAATATCGGAAACGCAAGGAGAATTAAATACATTTGCCTGGTCTTCAAGCGCCTGTTGTTGTTTAGGGAGAGGTAGAATATAAGTCAGAGATATTTTTGTATCCCTCTAAAACTGGTTTGTCCAGTGAGAGTCCGGTGGCTCCTCATGAAAGGATGGGGGGTTATGTAAAATTATGTGTTTGGGTCTCTGCGCCTTCCACCGCTCACAGACAGAGGTTCACATGGCATGTTCTGCTTCATTCTTTACTTAGAGTTGTTGCTTTATGTGAACACTGTCCTATTTCCTTTCTTCTGTAATTGAATTTCCACCACACCCATCTCCTGCACCTTGTTCCCCTTTGTCCATCAAATAGTTAATATTAGTCTGTCTACAAGTCGTCTGGGGCGGGTTCTAGACCTCCTATATACAGGTTGTCAGCCCACACAGGTTTGCTGGCTATCTTGACTCTGTCCTGTGACTTTTTTCTTGCTTGCTTCCTACTTGCTCTATCTATTGTATTACTGACCTCTGACCCTCTCACATATCGCAAGCTGACAGGGATCCTGATGTAATACAGTGACTTGGGCTTGTTAGATGCCCCCAGACATGCTTCCCCTGCTGTCCCAGTTGCATTGCAGAGGTGTTGGCATCATTTCCTGGGGTGTCATAGTGGACTTGGTGACTCTCTTTAGTCGAATGGTGGGATCCCCTGAAACAAAGCATTTTCTCCCATAGACTATAATGGGGTTCGATATTCGTTCAAATAGTTGAATATTGAGCGAATATTCAAAACGAATAACGAACATCGAATATTTTACTGTTCGCTCATCTCTAATTATTATGATTATGATGATGATGATGATTATTATTTTTATTATTATAATTATTATTATTATTATTATCACTATTATTATTATTATTATTATTATTATTATTATTATTATATTCTCCGCTCCCTGCACTGTCACCTCTTTGTGTCCTCCTGAAGTGTGATATGTAACACAGTACCTGCAGCTTTGCTTTAACCAGTGATATCTGTACAGATATGATACTATTGGTCTTATCCCCGCGACTCAAGCGTTAGAGCCTTTTATAGTCACAGTGTCTCTGCACAAGCTGTATGTAGGGGGAACAGTAATGCATTTCACATAAACCCCGAGCCCTGCTCCTCCCAAACCTTAGGGGGCTTAATCTGTCCCTATGTTAAAAGAACCAAATAATCCCAACCCAAATTATACAAAACAATGTGTATTCTATTGAAATAAAGCAAAGCCTCTGAAACAGAAGGTAAAAGGAGCAGGATTGGGGGTTATCTGGGTGTAATAAGTGGGAAGATGTCGCCCAATAAATAAAGTGTAAACTCTCATCTATGGTCTCCATTGTCTAATTCATTGTGCTTAATACTGGATCTGATGGGACGCTCCAGGACAGATTGGAAGAACAGCCAAGACAATCTCTGTCTCTCCCTCAGCGGACGCACTGGGTATGGTAGAGTAAATCTATTATAACTAGACATTGATGAGATTCCATGCTGTGGCCATAACGTTCTATGTATGCGGGGACAGCGGAGCCTGCAGGTGTAGGGAGGAGCTCAGTGGTGTCACATAACCCATCATATCCACAATACAATAAGTCCTCAGGATCAGATTCCTATAAATCCCATAGAATATTCCCTGCCTATTATATCCAGGTAACTGAGCCCCGAGGACATCTGTACAGAGCCGTGTGCCCAGCCCTGAGCTCTGATATAATGTAATGGACCATTGCTGCTACAGACAATGGGACAGGTCTCACAACCTACATGTGCTCTAACAAGGCTGATATTTATGGGATTTGTTTCTGCACAAATCTAGTAACATGGCGGTCTTCCAGCTGACATTGTGCTGTCCCTTTTCTGAGCAAGGGGTTCTATATAATACTTTCCTAGGAGTCTTCACCCTCTGCCATTTCTATGTTGTTGAAGTGAAGACCAGAAAGTAATAGTTTCCCAAAATGAGTGAATCTCATCCAGACCCTCCAGACGATACCACATGGTGTCCACTTTATTTATCTGGTCTCATCAGTATTATACATGATACAGATACATAGCATCATACAGTCCTGCGTGTCACATATAACATAACTGGTGATCAGCTGGTAGTCCGCTGGTGATTGGTGAGTAGTCAGCTGGGGATTAGCTAGTAGTCAAATGGTGATTGGCTAGTAGTCAGAGGGTGATCTAGTACTCATCTAGTGAACCAGTAGTCAGCTGGTGATTGCTTAGTAGTAAGCTGGGGATCACCTAGTAGTCAAATGGTGATTGGCTAGTAGTCAGAGGGTGATCTAGTACTCATCTAGTGAACCAGTAGTCAGCTAGTGATTGCTTAGTAGTAAGCTGGGAATCACCTAGTAGTCAAATGGTGATTGGCTAGTAGTCAGATGGTGATATATTAATCAGCTGGTGATCAGCTAGTAGTCATAAGGTGATTGGCTAGTAGTCAGCAGGTGATTGGCTAGTAGTCAGGTGGTGATTGACCAGTAGTTATCTGGTGATCATCTAAGAGTCAGCTGGTAATTGGCTAGTAGTCATTGTTACAAGCTACACACAGTTTAGTCGTGCCCTTTTTAACCAGCATCTCTTGTTTTGTTTTGTTTTTCCCAGATCCCAGCTATAACTTGCTATTTTATCTGTTATTCCTCTCAATTAGGAAGTTGTCAGAAGCTATAACATGGGTGGATCTCTATAATAGTAAACTGGTGGTGACCCAGAGCACTGGTAATATAGCATCTGCTCCCTGCACAGGCCGGTAGTAACCTGGAAAGCTGATATCTCATGAGGTTCGCCGATCACTAGTTATCACCCAGCCTGTAGATATGTAATAAATTGTCAACTTGTTCTGACCTTTATTAAATAGACATGAAAAGTCCAATAAATAATACACATATAGAGTAAGATAGGGGAAACAATATAACCAAACCAGCATTAGGGGATGATAGTACAGCATGCAAGGAAATAGATATACCATAAACCGTCTCTCCTGAGGATAATATTATAAATGATGGGAACTTGTATTTAGGAAATATCTATGTATATATATACCGCCTGACCCATATGTAATGAAAAACATCTCATAAAGAGACAAAAACAATGTATAAAGGACAGGTGCACATATCAAGGAATATGAAATACAATAAACAGTTTACCATCATACGTTAACAAGCAAAAGGAGAGAACAATGGAATATAAAGATAATAAAAGTACAGTATATACCGTATATACTCGAGTATAAGCCGAATTTTTCAGCCCAGTTTTTGTGCTGAGAGCCCCCCTCGGCTTATACTCGAGTCAGCAATTTTTATTTATTTTTTTTAGGGGAGGGGGTCTATGGCCAGCCACAATATCAATGTATAGAATCTCCCATCAAATAGTGCAAAAAAAATAAATAAGGAAGATTAAAATAAAAAATAAAAATAAAATTTGTAATCCCTCCTTTCCCTAGAATACATATAAAAGTAGAAAATTACTGCAAAAGACAAACACATTAGGTCTCCCTGTGTCTGACAGTGCCCGGTCTACTGAATATAGGGAATCTGCAGTGCTCCTGTTCCATCGGGAAGGGGTTAATCCCTATAAGATCCCCTATAGTCAGCCAGACTGAATTCCAATTGGGGAAAAAAAAAAAAAAAACAGTACTCAAGCTCAGGGAAGGGGCAGACAGACAACCAAAACACCCCCTCCCCTTCCCCAGCACCTACTGCACCCAAAAACTCTGACCATTTTAATTTTCGAAATTTTCCAGTAGCTGCTGCTTCCCCCCCCCCCCCCTCCCCCAGGCTTATACTCGAGTCAATAAGTTTTCCCAGTTTTTTTGTGGTAAAATTAGGGGCCTCGGCTTATATTCGGGTCGGCATATACTCAAGTATATACGGTACCTTTTTAACCCATCTAAGCTGGTCATGCGCCCCAACGCGCGTTTCGCCACTCTTGGCTTCGTCAAATTTCCCCCTGACGAGTCTAAATGAATGTATTAGTGAAAAAAAGTTAAATGTCTAAATTTCACCTCCATATTATTTTTATTCTTATGAAATGCTTAAAGGGTTAACAAACATCCCAAATGCTGTTTTGAATTATTTGAGGGGTGCAGTTTTGATAATGGGGTGATTTATGGGGGGTTCTATTATACAGGCCTTTATAATTCCTTACAGAACTGAAGTTGTCCCTAAAAATTATTTTGGGGAATTTTCTTAGAAATCTGGAAAATCGCTGTTAGACTTGTAAGCCTTGTAACGTCCAAAATAAATTAAAAGACAATCAAAAGATGATGCCGATATAAAGCAGAGATATGGGAGATAATAGTTATTTATGTATTTGGGTGATATGGTTATCTGCCTGAAAAGCAGAAAATTTCACATTTTGAAAATTGCAATTTTTTTCCAAATTTCCATCAAATTTCCTTTTTTTTTTTTATAAATAAATACAAAAATAATGATTAGTGTTTACCACTAACATGAAGTATAATGTGTTATGAGAAAACAATCTTAAAATCACTTGTGTAAGTTAAAGCGTCTCAAAGTTATTGCCATTTAAAGTGACACGTCAGATTTGAAAAAAGAGGCCCGGTCCTTAACCACATGAGGACCGCCGTACGTAAATTTACGGCCTCATGTGCTGGTACCTAAAGACCGGACTATTGCCGAAATACGTCCGGCCTTTAGGTACCTTTCTGGCGGGGGGAGGGGTGCGGGGGGGACAGGGGTTAGGTGTTACTAACACCTAACCCCTTCCTCCATAACGTCCAGTCGGAACTGAGTCCGACTGGACGTGTTAACCCTTTCGATCGCGCCGTCAAACATCACGGCGCGATCGAAAGGGATCCGCCGACAAGTTAACCCGATCGGCACCCCCCGCGGCGAGATCGGGGGGTGCCGATGTCAGTAGAAGGTAGTCTGGGGTCTGGCCAGTGACCCCAGACTACCGGAGCCCCCACATACCTGGTGATCCTGCCAGGTGGTGGAGGAAGTGAGCGATGTGTCTCACTTCCTCTGCAGCTTACAGGACACGAGCAGGCTCATGTCCTGCTCGTGTCCTGTCAGCTACTGTGTAGAATCAGTTGGTGCTTTCATCAAAGCATCAACTGATTCAAGTGTCCTAAAGGGACACATGAAAAAGTAAAAAGAAAGTTAAAAAAAAATAAAAAAAAAATGTATGTATGTATGAAAAAAGTAATAAAGTTCTAAAGTCCAAAAATCCCTTTTTTCTATACAAAATGAATTATATAAAAAAAAGCACTAAAAATTAAAAAAAGCAATGCATATTTGGTATCGCCGCGTCCGTAACAACCTGTACAATAAAACTGAAATAATATTTAATGTACACGGTGAACGTCGGAAAAAAAAAAAAAACGGAAAAAACTCGCCGGAAATAATGATTTTTTGCCATCTCATCCTACAAAATATGCTATAAAAAGTGATCAAAAAGTCATATTCACCCCACAACAGTGCCAATAAAAAGCGCACATTTTCCCGCAAAAAATAAGCCCTCAACCAACACTGTCAACCGAAAAATAAAAATGTTACGTCTCTCAGAAGATGGCGATGCAAAAAACATTGATTTATGTCCCCATATGTGTTTTTGTTCTGCAGACTTAGTATCGCATAAAAAAATAACATAAATGAGGTATCGCCGTAACCGTACCGACCCACAGAATAAAGGACACATGTTACTTATACTGTACGCTGCATGGCGAAAAATTTAAAATGTAAAACTCAATGCAGGATTGATTTTTTTTTTTTTAATCCAGCAAGAAAGAGTTAATAAAATGTAATCAGTAAGTTGTAGGCACCCAAAGATGGTGTCATTACAAAATGCATCTCATCCCGCAAACAACAAGCCCTTATATGGCTGCATCACCAGAAAAATAAAGAAAATATAGCATCTAGCAATGTCAAGGCAAAACCCCCCAAAAATCGCCAAATTATTAGAACACAACTGGCTGCGGCAGATAGGGAATATATAAGCTGTGCGAGCGAATATCAGGGGACACCCCAGATTTACAGCTTATGAGCGAAAAAACACCAGAAGTGACCCCCAAAGTGACCCCCAGAGTGACTCCCCCAATCATAGGAGCTACTGGGACATAGTAGGGAATTTGGTGTCTGCAATGTTCTCCGCACCTCTTATATATTCCCTCTTCGCCATCCGCTGTGCAGTCACGTCTGGGATACTAATACTCACTACACCCCCTGATAAATTCTTTGAGGGGTGCAGTTTTCAAAATGGGGTCACTCCTTTGGGGAATCCACTTTTCTGGTACCTTACAGGCTCTACAAACATGACATGGCGTCCAGATACCAAACATCTGAATCTGTACTCCAAAAGCCTCGCGCTCCTTCGCTTCTGCGCCCTGCTGTGCGCCCAAACTGCAGTTTATGACACATGTATGACACATGTATGACACTGGTGTACCCTGGATAACGGACGTAATGTCATATGTGGGTATAAACTGATATTAGGGCACAGCCGGACACAGAAGGGAAGAAGGGTTATTGGGTTTTTGGAGCACAGACGGTTTGGTTTTTGGATGCCATGACACTTTTGTAGATCTGAAATGCCAGTAAAGTTGAATCCCCTGATATGTGACCTTATTTTGGAAACTACACCCCTGAAGGATTTATCCAGGGGTACAGAGAGCATTTTTAACCCCCAAGTGTTGCTATAACTTATTATCCATAAATGAATACGAAGCTGATTGTGAGAGGTGAAAATGACAATTTTTCCAGGAATACGTCATTTCAGTGCGTAATATGTTGTGCCCGCCTTGTATCAGAGATGAACGCTCTAAAAGCTGTTGTGCCCGGGATACCCGCTTACCAGTTTTTGGAGTGTCTCTGCTGACATAAGTTGGGCACAACATATCGGGCACTAAAATGGCGAATCTCTGGAAATTTTTCATTTTTAACTTCTCATTATCAGCTGTGATTTCATTTCTGGAAACTAAATAAATGCAAGACTCAAGGGTGAAAAATGCTTGCCACTTGATAAATCCCATGAGTGGGCTAGTGTCCAAAATGGGGTGACATGTCTGCGGATTCCACTTTATTGGCAATTCAGGGGCTTTGCAAAAGTGGCATGGTGTCCTAAAACCAAACTGTGCTCCAAAAACCAAAATAGCGCTCCTTCCCTTCTGTGCCCGGCTGTGCCCAAACAGCCATTTATACCCACATATGGCATTAAGTCCGTTATCCGGGGTACACCAGTGTCATACATGTGGGCATACACTGCTATTTGGGTACACAGCAGGGCGCAGATGTGAAGGAGCGATATGTGCTTTTGGAGTGCAGATTTATATTCTTTGTTTTTGGACACCACATCACATTTGCAGAGGCCCTAAAATTGTCCCTACAAAATGGGGTCACTTCTTGGTGAATTCCAGTTTACTGTCACCTGTGTAGTTTCTAAAATGGGGTCACAATGGGGGGTTTCCATTGTATTGATACTTTAGGGGCTCAGCTAATGCGACGGTCCTTAATGCATTTCTGGGCCCGGTCCTTAACACACTTCTGGGCTCGGTCTTAACGCACTTCTGGGCCCAGTCCTTAAAGCACTTCTGGGCCCGGTTCTTAACGCACTTCTGGGCCCGGTCTTAACGCACTTCTGGGCCCGGTCTTAACGCACTTCTGGGCCCAGTCCTTAACGCACTTCTGGGCCCGGTCCTTAACACACTTCTGGGCCCGGTCCTTAATGCACTTCTGAGCCCGGTCCTTAACGCACTTCTGAGCCCGGTCCTTAACGCACTTCTGGGCCCGGTCCTTAATGCACTTCTGGGCCCGGTCCTTAACGCACTTCTGGTCCCGGTCTTAACGCACTTCTGGGCCCAGTCCTTAACGCACTTCTGGGCCCGGTCCTTAACGCACTTCTGGGCCCGGTCCTTAACGCACTTCTGGGCCCGGTCCTTAACGCACTTCTGGGCCCGGTCCTTAACGCACTTCTGGGCCTGGTCCTTAACGCACTTCTGGGCCTGGTCCTTAACGCACTTCTGGGCCCGGTCCTTAACGCACTTCTGGGCCTGATCCTTAACGCACTTCTGGGCCTGGTCCTTAACGCACTTCTGGGCCCGGTCTTAACGCACTTCTGGGCTTGGTCCTTAATGCACTTCTTGGCCCGGTCCTTAACGCACTTCTGGGCCTGGTCCTTAATGCATTTCTGGGCCCGGTCCTTAACGCACTTCTGGGCCCGGTCCTTAACGCACTTCTGGGCCTGGTCCTTAATGCACTTCGGGGCCCGGTCCTTAACGCACTTCTGGGCCCGGTCCTTAACGCACTTCTGGGCCTGGTCCTTAACGCACTTCTGGGCTTGGTCCTTAATGCACTTCTGGGCCTGGTCCTTAACGCACTTTTGAACTGTGTCTCTAAGGGGTTAACACTGCCAATAACAGTAGTATACATGTATAAAACATGTTACATGTGCGTTGAACAATCCAGTGAGCTCAATTGAAAGTAGGAGAATGAGGAATAACAGGGAAATGTGATAAAATAAGAGAAATATACGGCAAAGAATACGAGAAATATCCTGTACAGAAATCATATCGCCACATAGTAACACTAAGAATAGAGATGAGCGAACAGTGTTCTATGGAACTCATGTTCGATCGGATATTAGGCTGTTCGGCATGTTCGAATCGAATCGAACACCGCGTGGTAAAGTGCGCCATTACTCGATTCCCCTCGCACCTTCCCTGGCGCCTTTTTTGCTCCAATAACAGCGCAGGGTAGGTGGGACAGGAACTACGACACCGGTGACGTTGAAAAAAGTAGGCAAAACCCATTGGCTGCCGAAAACATGTGACCTCTGATTTAAAAGAACAGCGCCGCCCAGGTTCGCGTCATTCTGAGCTTGCAATTCACCGAGGACGGAGGTTTCCGTCCAGCTAGCTAGGGCTTAGATTCTGGGTAGGCAGGGACAGGCTAGGATAGGAAGGAGAAGACAACCAACAGCTCTTATAAGAGCTAAATTCCAGGGAGAAGCTTGTCAGTGTAACGTGGCACTGACGGGCTCAATCGCCGCAACCCAGCTTTCCCAGGATCCTGAATGGAATACACTGACAGTGTATTCCCGTATACCCGATATATACCCCCGATACCCGTTCCAACGGTGTGCCCCCCCACCTTCACCCCAGAAATACCCTGCAAGTCCCCTAGCAATAGAATTGGGGCTATATACACCCACTATTTTTGCTACTGCCATATAGTGCCATTGTCTGACTGGGAATTCAAAGAATATATTGGGGTTACGTGCACCCACAATTTTTACTACTGGTATACAGTGCCATTGTCTGACTAGGAATTCAAAGAATATATTGGGGTTATAAATACCCTCATTTCTTGCTACTGCCATATAGTGCCAGTTTCTGACTGGGAATTCAAAGAATATATTGGGGTTACGTGCACCCACAATTTTTACTACTGGTATACAGTGCCAGTTTCTGACTGGGAATTCAAAGAATATATTGGGGTTATAAATACCCTCATTTCTTGCTACTGGTATATAGTGCCATTGTCTGACTGGGAATTCAAAGAATATATTGGGGTTACGTGCACCCACAATTTTTGCTACTGGTATATAGTGCCAATTTCTAACTGGGAATTCAAAATGCGCAAGACTCCCGGAAAGGGACGTGGACGAGGCCGTGGGCGAGGTCGGGGGAATGGTTCTGGGGAGCAAGGTAGCAGTGAAGCCACAGGGCGTCCATTGCCTACTCCTGTGGGGCAGCAAGCATTGCGCCACTCCACAGTGCCAGGGTTGCTTGCCACATTAACTAAACTGCAGGGTACAAACCTTAGTAGGCCCGAGAACCAGGAACAGGTCTTGCAATGGCTGTCAGAGAACGCTTACAGCACATTGTCCAGCAGCCAGTCAGACTCTGCCTCCTCTCCTCCTATTACCCAACAGTCTTGTCCTCCTTCCTCCCAAAATTCCCAAGCTTCACAGAACAATAACCCCAACTGTCCCTGCTCCCCAGAGCTGTTCTCCGCTCCTTTCATTGTCCCTCAACCTGCCTCTCCACGTCACGATTCCACGAACCTAACAGAGGAGCATCTGTGTCCAGATGCTCAAACACTAGAGTCTCCTCCATCTCCGTTCGATTTGGTGGTGGATGATCAGCAACCCACCCTCATCGACGATGATGTGACGCAGTTGCCGTCAGGGCATCCAGTTGACCGGCGCATTGTGCGGGAGGAGGAGATGAGACAGGAGTTGGAAGAGGAAGTGGTGGATGATGAGGACACTGACCCGACCTGGACAGGGGGGATGTCAAGCGGGGAAAGTAGTGTGGATGTTGAGGCAAGTGCAGCACCAAAAAGGGTAGCTAGAGGCAGAGGCAGAGGTCAGCAGCTTAGGCGAAGCCAGGCCACACCCGGAATCTCCCAAGATGTTCCAGTTCGTACCCAGCCCCGAAAAACTCCCACCTCGAGGGCACGTTTCTCGAAGGTGTGGAGTTTTTTCAAGGAATGCGCCGAGGACAGATATAGTGTTGTCTGCACAATTTGCCTCTCGAAATTGATTAGGGGCTCTGAGAAGAGCAACCTGTCCACCACTTCAATGCGCCGTCATTTGGAATCCAAGCACTGGAATCAGTGGCAGGCAGCAACGGCAGGACAAAGGCCGCCTGCCGTTCACGCCACTGCCACTGCCTCTGCCACTGCCTCTGCCTCTGCCACTGCCACTGCTGACTGTGCTGGCGATGCACTCCAGAGGACGAGCCAGGACACCACTTCATCTGCCTCCGCCACTTTGTTGACTTCTCCCTCATCCTCCCCTGTTCCTGTCTTATCTCCTTCTCCTGCACCATCAAAGGCACCATCAGGCGCTTCTTTACAACAACCCACCATCTCTCAGACATTGGAGCGGCGGCAGAAATACACTGCTAACCACCCACACGCGCAAGCCTTGAACGCCAACATCGCTAAACTGCTGGCCCAGGAGATGATGGCGTTCCGGCTTGTTGAAACTCCCGCCTTCCTGGACCTGATGGCAACTGCGGCACCTCGCTATGCCGTCCCTAGCCGTCACTACTTCTCCCGGTGTGCCGTCCCCGCCTTGCACCAGCACGTGTCACTCAACATCAGGCGGGCCCTTAGTTCCGCGCTTTGCACAAAGGTCCACTTGACCACCGACGCGTGGACAAGTGCATGCGAACAGGGACGCTACATTTCACTGACGGCACACTGGGTGAATGTAGTTGAGGCTGGGACTGCTTCCCAAACTGGCCCGGTGTACCTCGTCTCCCCGCCTAACATTCCTGGCAGGGACACGAGAAGAACACCCCCCTCCTTCTCCTCCTCCACCGCCTCCTCCTCCGCCTCCTCCTCCGCTGTTAGATTGACCCCAGCTACGAGTTGGAAACGTTGCAGCACTGGCGTTGGTAGACGTCAGCAGGCTGTGCTGAAGCTGATCATCTTGGGGGACAGACAGCACACTGCCTCCGAAGTGAGGGATGCCCTCCTCGATGAGACGGCAATATGGTTTGAGCCGCTGCACCTGGGCCCAGGCATGGTCGTTTGTGATAACGGCCGGAACCTGGTAGCAGCTCTGGAGCTTGCCGGACTCCAACATGTTCCATGCCTGGCCCACGTCTTCAACCTAGTGGTGCAACGTTTCCTAAAGAGCTACCCCAATGTTCCAGAGCTACTGGTGAAAGTGCGGCGCATGTGCGCCCACTTTCGCAAGTCGACAGTAGCCGCTGCTAGCTTAAAATCTCTCCAGCAACGCCTGCATGTGCCACAACACCGGCTTTTGTGCGACGTCCCCACACGCTGGAACTCAACGTTTCAGATGTTGAATAGAGTGGTTGAGCAGCAGAGACCTTTGATGGAATACCAGCTACAAAACCCTAGGGTGCCACAAAGTCAGCTGCCTCAGTTTCTCATCCATGAGTGGCCATGGATGAGAGACCTTTGTGACATCCTACGGGTGTTTGAGGAGTCCACAAGGAGGGTGAGCTCTGAGGATGTGATGGTGAGCCTTACAATCCCGCTCTTGTGTGTTCTGAGAGAATCCATGATTGACATCAGGGATAACTCAGATCACACAGAGGAGTCAGGGAGAGCATCCGATCCGTCACAGCTGGAGAGTAGGTCCACACATCTGTCCGCTTCATTGCGTTTAATGGAGGAGGAGGAGGAGGAGGAGGAGGAGGAGGAAGAAGAGTTGTCCGATGATGTGATGGTGATACAGGAGGCTTCCGGGCAACTTCGAATCGTCCCATTGTTGCAGCGCGGATGGGTAGACATGGAGGATGAGGAGGAAATGGAGATTGAACTTTCCGGTGGGGCCAGAGGAGTCATGCCAACTAACACTGTGGCAGACATGGCTGAGTTCATGTTGGGGTGCTTTACAACCGACAAGCGTATTGTCAAAATCATGGAGGACAACCAGTACTGGATCTTTGCTATCCTTGACCCCCGGTATAAAAACAACATCTCGTCTTTTATTCTGGTAGAGGGGAGGGCCAATCGCATCAATGCTTGCCACAGGCAATTGGTGCAGAATATGATGGAGATGTTTCCAGCATGTGACGTTGGCGGCAGGGAGGACAGTTCCTTCAGTAGGCGACCAAGTTCTCACCGGTCCACACAAACGAGGGGCACACTGTCTAAGGTCTGGGACACCTTGATGGCACCCCCTCGCCAAAGTGCCGCCACAGAGGGTCCTAGTGTCACCAGGCGTGAGAAGTATAGGCGCATGTTGCGGGAATACCTTTCCAACCACAGCCCTGTCCTCTCCGACCCCTCTGCGCCCTACACGTATTGGGTGTCGAAGTTGGACCTGTGGCTTGAACTTGCCCTATATGCCTTGGAGGTGCTGTCCTGTCCTGCCGCCAGCGTCCTGTCTGAGAGGGTGTTCAGTGCAGCCGGTGGCATCATCACTGACAAGCGCACCCGTCTGTCAGCTGAGAGTGCCGACCGGCTCACTTTGATAAAAATGAACCACCACTGGATAGAGCCTTCATTTTTGTGCCCACCTGTGTAAAGCACCCCAACATGAAACTCCATGTCTGTACTCAACCTCTCCAATTCCTCCGCATCCTCATACTCATCCACCATAAGCGTTGCACACTTCTGCTAATACTAGGCTCCCTCCACCCTGATTTCCCCCAACTCTGCTGGTTAGAGGCTCCCTCCACCCTGATTTCCACCAACTCTGCTGGTTAGAGGCTCCCTCCACCCTGCTTTCCCACAACTCTGCTGGTTAGAGGCTCCCTCCACCATGAATTTGCCCAAACTGGGCTGGTTAGAGGCTCCCTCCACCATGAATTGGTCCAAACTGGGGTTTTTAGAGGCTCCCTCCACCATGAATTTGCCAAAACTGGGCTGTTTAGAGGCTCCCTCCACCATGAATTGGTCCAAATTGGGGTTTTTAGAGGCTCCCTCCACCATGAATTTGCCCAAACTGGGCTGGTTAGAGGCTCCCTCCACCATGAATTGGTCCAAACTGGGCTGGTTAGAGGCTCCCTCCACCATGAATTGGTCCAAATTGGGGTTTTTAGAGGCTCCCTCCACCATGAATTGGTCCAAACTGGGGTTTTTAGAGGCTCCCTCCACCATGAATTTGCCCAAACTGGGCTGTTTAGAGGCTCCCTCCACCATGAATTGGTCCAAATTGGGGTTTTTAGAGGCTCCCTCCACCATGAATTGGTCCAAACTGGGGTTTTTAGAGGCTCCCTCCACCATGAATTTGCCCAAACTGGGCTGTTTAGAGGCTCCCTCCAGCATGAATTGGTCCAAACTGGGGTTTTTAGAGGCTCCCTCCACCATGAATTGGTCCAAACTGGGGTTTTTAGAGGCTCCCTCCACCATGAATTGGTCCAAACTGGGGTTTTTAGAGGCTCCCTCCACCATGAATTGGTCCAAACTGGGCTGGTTAGAGGCTCCCTCCACCATGAATTTGCCCAAACTGGGCTGTTTAGAGGCTCCCTCCACCATGAATTGGTCCAAACTGGGCTGGTTAGAGGCTCCCTCCACCATGAATTGGTCCAAACTGGGTTTTTTAGAGGCTCCCTCCACCATGAATTGGTCCAAACTGGGGTTTTTAGAGGCTCCCTCCACCTTGAATTGGTCCAAACTGGGGTTTTTAGAGGCTCCCTCCACCATGAATTGGTCCAAACTGGGGTTTTTAGAGGCTCCCTCCACCATGAATTGGTCCATACTGGGGTTTTTAGAGGCTCCCTCCACCATGAATTGGTCCAAACTGGGGTTTTTAGAGGCTCCCTCCACCATGAATTTGCCCAAACTGGGCTGTTTAGAGGCTCCCTCCACCATGAATTGGTCCAAATTGGGGTTTTTAGAGGCTCCCTCCACCATGAATTTGCCCAAACTGGGCTGGTTAGAGGCTCCCTCCACCATGAATTTGCCCAAACTGGGCTGGTTAGAGGCTCCCTCCACCATGAATTTGCCCAAACTGGGCTGTTTAGAGGCTCCCTCCACCATGAATTGGTCCAAACTGGGCTGGTTAGAGGCTCCCTCCACCATGAATTGGTCCAAACTGGGTTTTTTAGAGGCTCCCTCCACCATGAATTGGTCCAAACTGGGGTTTTTAGAGGCTCCCTCCACCTTGAATTGGTCCAAACTGGGGTTTTTAGAGGCTCCCTCCACCATGAATTGGTCCAAACTGGGGTTTTTAGAGGCTCCCTCCACCATGAATTGGTCCAAACTGGGGTTTTTTAGAGGCTCCCTCCACCATGAATTGGTCCAAACTGGGGTTTTTAGAGGCTCCCTCCACCATGAATTGGTCCAAACTGGGGTTTTTAGAGGCTCCCTCCACCATGAATTTGCCCAAACTGGGCTGTTTAGAGGCTCCCTCCACCATGAATTGGTCCAAACTGGGGTTTTTAGAGGCTCCCTCCACCATGAATTGGTCCAAACTGGGGTTTTTAGAGGCTCCCTCCACCATGAATTGGTCCAAACTGGGCTGGTTAGAGGCTCCCTCCACCATGAATTTGCCCAAACTGGGCTGTTTAGAGGCTCCCTCCACCATGAATTGGTCCAAATTGGGGTTTTTAGAGGCTCCCTCCACCATGAATTGGTCCAAACTGGGGTTTTTAGAGGCTCCCTCCACCATGAATTTGCCCAAACTGGGCTGTTTAGAGGCTCCCTCCAGCATGAATTGGTCCAAACTGGGGTTTTTAGAGGCTCCCTCCACCATGAATTGGTCCAAACTGGGGTTTTTAGAGGCTCCCTCCACCATGAATTGGTCCAAACTGGGGTTTTTAGAGGCTCCCTCCACCATGAATTGGTCCAAACTGGGCTGGTTAGAGGCTCCCTCCACCATGAATTTGCCCAAACTGGGCTGTTTAGAGGCTCCCTCCACCATGAATTGGTCCAAACGGGGGTTTTTAGAGGCTCCCTCCACCATGAATTTGCCCAAACTGGGCTGGTTAGAGGCTCCCTCCACCATGAATTGGTCCAAACTGGGCTGTTTAGAGGCTCCCTCCACCATGAATTGGTCCAAACTGGGTTTTTTAGAGGCTCCCTCCACCATGAATTGGTCCAAACTGGGGTTTTTAGAGGCTCCCTCCACCATGAATTGGTCCAAACTGGGGTTTTTAGAGGCTCCCTCCACCATGAATTTGCCCAAACTCTGCTGGTTAGAGGCTCAATCCACCCTGATTTTCAAAACAAATGTTGGTGCCAACCTCAACTTACTACAAGGGCCAAATTCACTGCTGGTGACAAGCTCTCCTCACTGCAAGTGCCAAATACACATGTTTCAAGGTGTTTTCCTACTGTCAGAGAGGTGGTATTGAGTGTGTAAAGTGTGTAGTTGTTAGGCTGTGATGTTGGGGTAATAGAGGGTCTTTGGTGTGTTAGATGCCCCAGACATGCTTCCCCTGCTGTCCCAGTGTCATTCCAGGGTGTTGGTATCATTTCCTGTGGTGTCATAGTGGACTTGGTGACCCTCCAGACACGGATTTGGGTTTCCCCCTTAACGAGTATATGTTCCCCATAGACTATAATGGGGTTCGAAACCCGTTCGAACACACGAACAGTGAGCGGCTGTTCGAATCGAATTTCGAACCTCGAACATTTTAGTGTTCGCTCATCTCTAACTAAGAATAGTCCCGTCCTCCACGTTCAGCTCTCACTATTTCTTACTAAGGTCAATGTCCATCACTAGAGGTTGATCTTTTAGTTTTGTATTTTTTTCTTACACTGAGCTCCAAAGTTTTTTTAGCTTTGTTATAAAGAAGTAGTTGAAGAAGTTGAACTTATGGAGAAAGTTATGACTTAGAACTTCCAGGCTGAGAATAGACGTCTAATAACCTCCCAGGAGACAACGTGATAGAAATCTCCCCAGAGCTGGATATGAGGAGTCTGATCAGTCTATGGATATAAATATGGGCAGTGATGGATCTGTCTAGCAGTATTGGGCACGTCCATGTGTCTGATACCACGTAGGGTCTCACATCTACAAGACTGACCCTGGAAGCTTCTTCTATTGGTGACCACCAGGATCCTCTGAGCAGGACGGAGAAGGAAGTGATGAACTACTAAGAGCCACATCCTCAGCAGTAGGAGCGAGCAGATGTGAGTGTGCATGGATGTAGGTATCTTCAACTTTGATCTTAAAACTCGCAAAACAAAAGAGATTCTTTACTATTATTATTATTATTATTATTATTATTATTATTATTATTGAACATTTGTAATGAATAGAGATGAGTGAGTAGTACTTGATTGAGTAGGTATTTGATCGAATACTATGGTATTCGAAATACTCGTACTCGATCGAGTATCACTCAATATTCGAATGTAAAAATTTGATGCAGAACCAGCGTTGATTGGCTGAATGCTATACAGTCGGCCAATCAACGCTGGTTCTTCTCCTACCTTTAGAAGTCTTCTCCGCGCTGCATCCCCGCGGTGTCTTCCGGCTCTGAATTCACTCTGCCAGGCATCGGGCCTGGGCAGAGCCGACTGCGCATTCCCGCGCTACAAGAAAATGGCCGCTTTGACTGTAAGTGCGGACATGCGCAGTCGGCTCTACCCAGACCCGATGCCTGGCAGAGTGAATTCAGAGCCAGAAGACGCCGCGGGGACGCTGCACGGAGAAGACTTCTCGGAGAATCCAGCCCGACCCTCACTCGTGGACTTGGTAAGTTCAGTTTGATTGAATGTTGCCTACCCCTGAAACGAGCATTTTCCCCCCATAGACTATAATAGGGTTCGATATTCGATTCAAGTAGTCGAATATTGAGGGGCTACTCGAAACGAATATCGAATATCGAGTATTTAACTACTCACTTATCTCTAGTAATGAGCTTTTTTCACGCAATGGACTCAAAGCCCAGAGATCGCTCTGGAATAGTCTAGTTAGTGTATGCCATACAGGCGCTCATCCCCAACACCCACACATGTCCATTGTATTACAGGAATCTAATCTACCTATAAGCAAATATTTGGCATGTGGAAAGAAACTCAGGAATGAATAAGACGTGAGAAGGAAGAATTGTTGTTATGGCCGTGCAGGTTCTTCATATCAATTAAAATGAGAAGATCAACCTGGACTGTGTCCGCTCTCTCCAGGGCCCCCATAACCACAACATAGGTCACCTCCAATGTGAGTAGACTTATGGAGAAGAATATGACGACTGTCACAGAGTTCTATCTCTTAGGATTTCAAGCCAGTCAGAATAGAAGAAACCTGATGTTCTTTCTACTCATTGTGGTTTACTGGCTTACAATTTCTATAAACCTCCAGATAATATTATTGGTGTCCACCAGTAAGATCCTCCACACCCCAATGTACTTCTTCATCTCACAACTTTTTATTAATGACATCTTATTGACCACAGATATTGTCCCCAATACACTGGACATTCTTCTGCAGGATGGAGGAACCATTCCTTTTCTTGATTGTATCGCTCAACTTTTTTTCTTCAGTGCTTCGGAAGCTTCTGAATGTCTCATCCTCACAGTGATGTCCTATGACAGATATGTGGCCATCTGTAATCCTCTCCGTTACTCCTCCACCATGACAAATACATACTGTGTGATATTGGCCGTCACTTCTTGGTTACTTGGCTTTTGTTTTATGATGTTTCTCATAATAACAATACTGACACTACATTTTTGTGGACCAAACATCATTGACCATTTCTTCTGTGACTTTGTTCCCATACTAGAACTCGCTTGTTCTAATGCCTACATTGTTCAGGTGGAAATTCGTATACTAAGTATCCCAATAATTTTTATCCCCGTTATAGTCATTATATCTTCCTATGCCAAAATTATTGCCACCACCTTGAGGATCCCATCCAGTACTGGTAGACAGAAAGCCTTCTCCACCTGTAGCTCCCACCTCATTGTGGTCTCCATATTCTATGGGACTATATTTGGTGTTTATGTTCTCCCGACAAATGAAAAAATGTTGAGCAGTAGTAAAATCACAGCCCTGCTATATACTGTGTTCACTCCATTGATCAACCCCATTATATACAGTCTAAAGAATAATGACATTAGGAAGGCTTTACATGGACTTGTGTATAAGCAGCTCAGACCTCGGCATTATATGTAAATACATGGATGTAGACTGGGTGGTATTTTTTGCTTTCAATGTTGTGTTACAACGATACTATAGCGGCACTTTGTAATACCTTTATTATTAGAGGGATCCTATTAGAGATGAGCGAACACCAAAATGTTTGAAGTTCGAAATCCGATTCGAACAGTGGCTCAATGTTCGACTTTCGAACGGGTTTCGAACCCCATTATAGTCTATGGGGAACATATACTCGTTAAGGGGGAAACCCAAATCCGTGTCTGGAGGGTCACCAAGTCCACTATGACACCCCAGGAAATGATGCCAACACCTCTGGAATGACACTGGGACAGCAGGGGAAGCATGTCTGGGGGCATATAAGTCACTATATTACACGGAAATCCCTGTCAGCTTGCGATTTTCGCAAGCTAACTTTTTCCAATAGGAATGCATTGGCCAGCGCTGATTGGCCAGTTTACAGAATTCGGCCAATCAACGCTGGCTCTGCCGGAGGAGGCGGAGTCTAAGATCACTCTACACCAGCCTCCATTCAGTTCCGATATTAGACTCCGCCATCACAATTACACACCTAGATAGATAGAGCCCCAAAAATTTATTTTTAATAACATTCCCCCTAAATAAAGGTTATCCCTAGCTATCCCTGCCTGTACAGCTATCCCTGTCTCTTAGTCACAAAGTTCACATTCTCATATGACCCGGATTTGAAATCCACTATTCGTCTAAAATGGAGGTCACCTGATTTCGGCAGCCAATGACTTTTTCCGATTTTTTTCGATACCCCCAGTGTCGTAGTTCCTGTCCCACCTCCCCTGCACTGTTATTGGTGCAAAAAAAGCGCCAGGGAAGGTGGGAGAGGAATCAAATTATTTTGGAGTTTGCCACGTGATGTTCGATTCGAATCGAACACATCGAACAGCCTGATATCTGATCGAACATGTGTTCCATAGAACACTGTTCGCTCATCTCTAGATCCTATCATTAAAATGCATTTTTTTCTCCCTAACATGTAGGAATAGTCTTAAGAAAGGATATTCTCCTCCTACCTTTAGATGTCTTCTCTGCGCTGCCGTTCGATAGAAATCCTGGTTTTCTTTGGTATGCAAATGAGTTCCCCTTCCCCTCACACCTTCTCCAATCTCTGTGCCCTGCTGTCACTACTTACCTTACTAAAATATTTAACCTCTCTCTCTCTTCTGGAATCTTCCCATCCTCCTTCAAGCATGCTGTTATAACTCCGCTATTGAAAAAACCCTCCCTGGACCCGTCCTGTGCTGCTAACTATCGACCCGTCTCTAACCTCCCCTTCATCTCTAAACTTTTGGAACGCCTGGTTTATTCTCGGTTAATTCGTTATCTCTCTGCTAACTCTCTGCTTGACCCCTTACAATCTGGTTTCCGCGCTCTGCACTCTACTGAAACGGCTCTCACAAAAGTCTCTAATGATCTACTAAAGGCTAAATCTAATGGTGACTTCTCTCTTCTTATTCTTCTGGACCTCTCTGCAGCTTTTGACACTGTTGACCATCAACTTCTCCTCACTCTGCTCCGCTCAGTCGGCCTCAATGACACTGTGCTCTCCTGGTTCTCCTCTTATCTCTCAGACCGCACTTTCAGTGTATCATTCGCGGGCTCTGTTTACTCCCCTCTTTCCCTTGCTGTTGGGGTTCCTCAGGGCTCGGTCCTCGGCCCCCTGCTCTTTTCTCTCTACACATCCCCCATTGGACAAACCATCGCCAGATTTGGCTTCAGGTACCATCTTTATGGTGATGACACCCAATTATACACATCTTCCCGTGACATCACCCCTGCACTCATACAGAACACCAGTGACTGTCTCTCTGCTGTCTCAAATATCATGTCCTCGCTCTATCTGAAACTAAATCTCTCTAAGACTGAACTACTACTATTTCCACCATCTAATAGATCTGTCCCTGATATATCCATTGCAGTCTCAGGCCTTACTATAACTCCTAGGCAGCATGCCCGCTGCCTTGGGGTCATATTTGACGCAGACCTTTCCTTCACCCCTCATATTGAATCACTCACACGTTCATGTCACCTCCACCTCAAAAACATATCCAGAATACACCCTTTCCTTACCAGAGATACACTAAAGACACTTATTGTCTCTCTGATTCATTCTCGCCTTGACTACTGTAACTCCTTACTAATCCGTCTTCCCCTCACTAAACTCTCTCCTCTACAATCTATTCTGAATGCAGCGGCCAGGCTCATCTATCAGGCTAGACGCTACAGCGAGGCCTCCGGTCTGTGCCAGTCACTACACTGGCTGCCTATTCATTATAGAATAAAATATAAAGTTATTACTCTCATCCACAAGGCTCTCCATAATGCCGCACCTCCATACATTTCTTCCCTCATCTCTGTCTACCGCCCAACCCGTGTTCTCCGCTCACTCAATGATCTAACACTTACATCCTCTATTATCAGAACCTGCCCCGCTTGTATACAAGACTTCTCCCGAGCTGCACCACTTCTCTGGAATGCTCTACCCTGGACAATAAGATTAACTCCCAACTTCTACAGTTTCAAACGCAAACTAAAGACGCATCTTATCAGACAGGCCTATCACAATTCCTAATGCACAAAATTGTCTGAACACTGTATAAGCAATGCCGCCCCTGCTACCTCTTGTGTCACCCCCTCTACCTCATAGATTGTAAGCTCTTTTGAGCAGGGCCCTCAGTCCCATTGTGTGAAATGACGTTCTTTTGTTATGTATGTCTGTGTCTGAACCCTATAAATTGTACAGTGCTGCGGAATATGTTGGCGCTATATAAATAAAATGTATATATATATACATATATATATATATATATATATATATAGTTCTCTTGCAGCACTGGAGGCGGTCCTCTGCTCTTAAACAGCACTGGGGGCATCCCCAATGCTGCGAGAGAACTCTCCAGTGCCGCCTCTATCTTCGCCTGGAACGCCGTCTCCCTGCATCTTTTTCCAGCGCTGGATTCAAACTTCTAGGCATGCGCAGTCAGCTCTGCCGTCGGGGACTTGGCCCTTTTCTTGTGGCCACTTAGCTCAGCTTACTTTGAAAATGACCACTTACGCCAGTTTACTGTGTAAGCGGCCACAGAAAAATTGCCGTGAGTCCCAACGGTAGAGCCAACTGCACATGCTTAGAAGTTTGAAGCCGGTGCAGGAAGAAGACGCAGGGAGAGGCCTTTTCAGGCAAAGATGGAGGCGGCAATGGGGATTTCTCTCGCAGCATTGGGGACACCCCTAGTGCTGCAAGCGAGCTCATTTACATACACAAGAAAACCAGGATTTCTACCGAACGGCAGCCCGGAGAAGACATCTAAAGGTAGAAGAAGAATATCCTTTCTTAAGGCTATTCCTACATGTTAGGGAGAAAAAAATGCATTTTAATTATGGAATCCCGTTAAAGCCTAGATCAAGAGAGATACTTTGTCTCATTCAATAGCACGTCAGTGGAGACTTAGAGGTCACGTACAGATAAGTCCACTCTTTGCTTGACATGTCCAGATCTGCATCACAAGTCAAGCAGCTTTTCTATGCACAACATGGTTTCACGATAAACTATCACAAAGTGATATGATAACTATCCATTGTGTCAATGTGTGAATACTCATTGTGGAGGGTGAATTGTAGCCTTTCACAGCTTTTGTTAGCAATGTATGATTTTGTAAGATTACAAAGAGTAGAAAAGGTTGGATAAAGACAAAGATAAAGTCCATGGAATCCAACTTATAAACCTACCAAGTAGGCAAAAAAACAAACAAACAAAAATAAGCATAAGGTGGATAACAATTGTCCCATCAGGGTAAAAAAAAAAATCCTTGGCAACTACAAATATAGCAATTGAACTAGGACTAGGCTCCTAGGAACCTACCTTGATCGACATGCAATGCCAAAAATTGTATTACCCGTAACTTGGGATATTTCTACTTTTAAGTGAACCAGACCCCACGTGATCTTGTACAAGTTACGCTAGGTTCACACCTGCGTTCTACTTTCCGTTCTGTGCTTTGCGTCTTCTGCATGCCAGAAGACGCAAAGCACAGACCGGGTCCGGCCGTGAGCGGCGTGGAGCGTTTTATGCTCTCCGCCGCGAAACCGGATTTTTTAATCCGGACACAGAGTACTGCATGTCCGACTCTGTGTCCAGATTAAAAAACCCAGTTTCGCGGCGGAGAGTGCAAAACGCTTGCAAATGAATCAAATGAATGGGTGAGAAAGTCTCCTGCAGGTTTCCGTCTCCTGCTCTGTTTTATGCAGGAAACGGAAACCTGCAGAACGGAGACCGGGCGCAGATGTGAACGAGCCCTTATCAGTCATCACATCACGTGGCAGTGAGTTCCATAGTCTCACTGCTTCTACTGTAAAGAGGCTATGACCAAGGTAAACACAGTTCTCTTCTAGACATAGATAAGATAATCATTTAATATTCCCACAATGAAAAAATTCAGTGTGTTAGGACTAGAGATGAGCGAACAGCACGCTCCATAGAAATGAATGGATGCACCTGGTACTTCCGCTTTGACGGCGGCCGGCCGCTTAACCCCCCGTGTGCCGGCTACTTCCATTCATTTCTATGCAAGCGTGCGTTTCGGTTCAGCTGATCCCAACAGTACTCGCTCATCTCTAGTTAGGACTATTAAAGGATCATGTTATCTTATCTAAGCCTAGAGATTGCCCCTCTTCCTCATCATGGTTATAGGCCTAGATGTAATGAGACGGTCGGAAAAATCTGTACTGTCCAATCCAATTGACTTTTTTTCTGATGTGAAAGACCTCAAGTTTTGATTAGTGGACATATCTCTGTTCCTATAAGAATTTTGGGGAAAGCAAAGCAAAACAGTTCCTCTTATGCTTTCTGTTGGAAGAGTTCCCTATAAGTCAATGGCTGTATGGATGTATAGATACTGTACAATGCCAGAGTAAAGTGAAACGCATATTATATGTATCCTCATGCAATTCTTTTTGGTAAAACCTATATGACCCATCAATTTAATTGAGGCCGGGTTTATTATATTTATAATACATGTCAGTACTTACTCAGGAATGGTGGGAACTCGAGAAAATTCCATTGTGTAAGAGTCAAATGAGATGGTAAAGAGTGGTTGTTGGTGGAGTTGGTGAAAGGCCGAGATGTTTTCAGATATGGAAAGGCTTCATGGCTTTATGGCTAGCCTGCTATAACGAGAGGTCTTTCTACTGATTATTGGGTGTCACAGCTGTTGAACCCCCAGAAATCTGTTACTTATCCCCCATCCTGTGGAGAGGAGATAAGTATCTGCAAATAATCATTTTTACACCACCATGTTCTGAAATTATAGCAATAAGTTACTGAACTCATCATTATCTTCTCCTCTGCACTTCCCAGAAGCAAAGCCGCTTCAAGATGTTCTGCAAATACCAAACCACCCATAGACATCTTCTCTTCTCAATAGAGGCCTTCAGAGGATCACTGATATTTATGATGAACTAGGATAAACTTTCCTCTATAATTTTAGACAGTAAAGTATAAATATGCTGAAACAAAGACCCATCCAAGATTCAAGGTTCTCCTTAAAGTCACCCCGACACTGCTTTACGGTACACCTGTCATGGAATCTCACCACTTTGGTTTTGTAAACCTTTATACTGCTACCACTGACTTCCCCTTGTTTTTTTACTTTTTTGCTACTACTTCTTGTTCCAGATTTATTTATTGTGAAACACTCAGCTACTAATACACATAATACTACAAATGTACAGTAAAGTGAGAATAATCCGCTGGTCAGAAATGACAATAGGGGGCAAAGACCATCCTCTCGATCGTATCAGAGTAATGGGTAGAGATGGACAAACCTCTTAGGATTTGTTTTGTGTCAATTTTGAGTGGGTTGTATCCAATATTTGTTTTGAGTCAAACAACATTAGTATGAAACATACCTTAATTTGGTTTAAAACATAGTGTAGAATACTATTAGGGCTCCTAGGAACCTATCTATAATACATAGTGTAGAATACTCTTAGGGCTCCTAGGAACCTATCTATAATACATAGTGTAGAATACTCTTAGGGCTCCAAGGAACCTATCTATAATACATAGTGTAGAATACTCTTAGGACTCCTAGGAACCTATCTATAATACATAGTGTAGAATACTCTTAGGGCTCCTAAGAACCTATCTATAATACATAGTGTAGAATACTCTTAGGCCTCCTAGGAACCTATCTATAAAACATAGTGTAGAATACTCTTAGGGCTCCAAGGAACCTATCTATAAAACATAGTGTAGAACACTCTTAGGGCTCCAAGGAACCTATCTATAATACATAATGTAGAATACTCTTAGGCCTCCTAGGAACCTATCTATAAAACATAGTGTAGAACACTCTTAGGGCTCCAAGGAACCTATCTATAATACATAATGTAGAATACTCTTAGGCCTCCTAGGAACCTATCTATAATATATAGTGTAGAACACTCTTAGGGCTCTTAGAAATCCTTTTACACTGTTTTCTACATACTACAGTTCTCATCAAATCTGGTTTGGGGTTTGAGCATTGCCTGATATAGGGGTGTAATGTACAATGCCAAGTGTCATATGGAGGGGTGTAATGTACAATATATAGTGTCAGATGGAGGGGTGTAATGTACAATGTATAGTGTCAGATGGAGGGGTGTAATGTACAATGTGTAGTGTCAGATGGAGGGGTGTAATGTACAATATATAGTGTCAGATGGAGGGGTGTAATGTACAATATATAGTGTCAGATGGAGGGTGTCATGTACAATATATAGTGTCAGATGGAGGGGTGTAATGTACAATATATAGTGTCAGATGGAGGGTGTCATGTACAATATATAGTGTCAGATGGAGGGTGTAATGTACAATATATAGTGTCAGATGGAGGGTGTAATGTACAATGTATAGTGTCAGATGAAGGGGTGTAATGTACAATATATAGTGTCAGATGGAGGGTGTCATGTACAATATATAGTGTCAGATGGAGGGTGTAATGTACAATGTATAGTGTCAGATGGAGGGTGTAATGTACGATGTATAGTGTCAGATGGAGGGGTGTAATGTACAATATATAGTGTCAGATGGAGGGTGTCATGTACAATATATAGTGTCAGATGGAGGGTGTAATGTACAATATATAGTGTCAGATGGAGGGTGTAATGTACAATGTATAGTGTCAGATGAAGGGGTGTAATGTACAATATATAGTGTCAGATGGAGGGTGTAATGTACAATATATAGTGTCAGATGGAGGGTGTAATGTACAATGTATAGTGTCAGATGGAGGGGTGTAATGTACAATGTGTAGTGTCAGATGGAGGGGTGTAATGTACAATATATAGTGTCAGATGAAGGGGTGTAATGTACAATATATAGTGTCAGATGGAGGGTGTAATGTACAATATATAGTGTCAGATGGAGGGTGTAATGTACAATATATAGTGTCAGATGGAGGGGTGTAATGTACAATGCCAAGTGTCATATGGAGGGTGTAATGTACAATGTATAGTGTCAGATGGAGGGGTGTAATGTACAATGTATAGTGTCAGATGGAGGGGTGTAATGTACAATGTGTAGTGTCAGATGGAGGGGTGTAATGTACAATATATAGTGTCAGATGGAGGGGTGTAATGTACAATATATAGTGTCAGATGAAGGGTGTAATGTACAATATATAGTGTCAGATGGAGGGTGTAATGTACAATACATAGTGTCAGATGGAGGGGTGTAATGTACAATATATAGTGTCAGATGGAGGGGTGTAATGTACAATGTATAGTGTCAGATGGAGGGGTGTAATGTACAATGTATAGTGTCAGATGGAGGGGTGTAATGTACAATGTATAGTGTCAGATGGAGGGGTGTAATGTACAATATATAGTGTCAGATGGAGGGGTGTAATGTACAATATATAGTGTCAGATGGAGGGGTGTAATGTACAATATATAGTGTCAGATGGAGGGGTGTAATGTACAATGTATAGTGTCAGATGGAGGGGTGTAATGTACAATGTATAGTGTCAGATGGAGGGGTGTAATGTACAATGTATAGTGTCAGATGGAGGGGTGTAATGTACAATGTATAGTGTCAGATGGAGGGGTGTAATGTACAATGTATAGTGTCAGATGGAGGGGTGTAATGTACAATGCCAAGTGTCATATGGAGGGTGTAATGTACAATGTATAGTGTCAGATGGAGGGGTGTAATGTACAATATATAGTGTCAGATGGAGGGTGTAATGTACAATATATAGTGTCAGATGGAGGGTGTAATGTACAATATATAGTGTCAGATGGAGGGGTGTAATGTACAATGTATAGTGTCAGATGGAGGGGTGTAATGTACAATATATAGTGTCAGATGGAGGGGTGTAATGTACAATATATAGTGTCAGATGGAGGGTGTAATGTACAATATATAGTGTCAGATGGAGGGTGTAATGTACAATATATAGTGTCAGATGGAGGGGTGTAATGTACGATGTATAGTGTCAGATGGAGGGGTGTAATGTACAATATATAGTGTCAGATGGAGGGGTGTAATGTACAATATATAGTGTCAGATGGAGGGGTGTAATGTACAATATATAGTGTCAGATGGAGGGGTGTAATGTACAATATATAGTGTCAGATGGAGGGGGTGTAATGTACAATGTATAGTGTCAGATGAAGGGGTGTAATGTACAATGTATAGTGTCAGATGGAGGGGTGTAATGTACAATATATAGTGTCAGATGGAGGGGTGTAATGTACAATGTATAGTGTCAGATGGAGGGTGTAATGTACAATATATAGTGTCAGATGGAGGGGTGTAATGTACAATGTATAGTGTCAGATGGAGGGTGTAATGTACAATATATAGTGTCAGATGGAGGGGTGTAATGTACAATGTATAGTGTCAGATGGAGGGGTGTAATGTACAATATATAGTGTCAGATGGAGGGGTGTAATGTACAATGTATAGTGTCAGATGGAGGGTGTAATGTACAATGCCGAGTGTCAGATGGAGGGGTGTAATGTACAATATATAGTGTCAGATGGAGGGGTGTAATGTACAATGCCGAGTGTCAGATGGAGGGGTGTAATGTACAATATATAGTGTCAGATGGAGGGGTGTAATGTACAATATATAGTGTCAGATGTAGGGGTGTAATGTACAATACATAGTGTCAGATGGAGGGGTGTAATGTACAATGTATAGTGTCAGATGGAGGGGTGTAATGTACAATATATAGTGTCAGATGTAGGGGTGTAATGTACAATACATAGTGTCAGATGGAGGGTGTAATGTACAATGTATAGTGTCAGATGGAGGGGTGTAATGTACAATATATAGTGTCAGATGGAGGGGTGTAATGTACAATGTATAGTGTCAGATGGAGGGGTGTAATGTACAATACATAGTGTCAGATGGAGGGTGTAATGTACAATGTATAGTGTCAGATGGAGGGTGTAATGTACAATATATAGTGTCAGATGGAGGGGTGTAATGTACAATATATAGTGTCAGATGGAGGGTGTCATGTACAATATATAGTGTCAGATGACGGGGTGTAATGTACAATATATAGTGTCAGATGGAGGGTGTAATGTACAATGTATAGTGTCAGATGGAGGGGTGTAATGTACAATGTGTAGTGTCAGATGGAGGGGTGTAATGTACAATATATAGTGTCAGATGAAGGGGTGTAATGTACAATATATAGTGTCAGATGGAGGGTGTAATGTACAATATATAGTGTCAGATGGAGGGTGTAATGTACAATATATAGTGTCAGATGGAGGGGTGTAATGTACAATGTGTAGTGTCAGATGGAGGGGTGTAATGTACAATATATAGTGTCAGATGGAGGGGTGTAATGTACAATATATAGTGTCAGATGAAGGGTGTAATGTACAATATATAGTGTCAGATGGAGGGTGTAATGTACAATACATAGTGTCAGATGGAGGGGTGTAATGTACAATATATAGTGTCAGATGGAGGGGTGTAATGTACAATATATAGTGTCAGATGGAGGGGTGTAATGTACAATGTATAGTGTCAGATGGAGGGGTGTAATGTACAATGTATAGTGTCAGATGGAGGGGTGTAATGTACAATGTATAGTGTCAGATGGAGGGTGTAATGTACAATATATAGTGTCAGATGGAGGGGTGTAATGTACAATGTGTAGTGTCAGATGGAGGGGTGTAATGTACAATATATAGTGTCAGATGGAGGGGTGTAATGTACAATATATAGTGTCAGATGAAGGGTGTAATGTACAATACATAGTGTCAGATGGAGGGTGTAATGTACAATACATAGTGTCAGATGGAGGGGTGTAATGTACAATATATAGTGTCAGATGGAGGGGTGTAATGTACAATATATAGTGTCAGATGGAGGGGTGTAATGTACAATGTATAGTGTCAGATGGAGGGGTGTAATGTACAATGTATAGTGTCAGATGGAGGGGTGTAATGTACAATGTATAGTGTCAGATGGAGGGGTGTAATGTACAATGTATAGTGTCAGATGGAGGGTGTAATGTACAATGCCAAGTGTCATATGGAGGGTGTAATGTACAATGTATAGTGTCAGATGGAGGGGTGTAATGTACAATATATAGTGTCAGATGGAGGGTGTAATGTACAATATATAGTGTCAGATGGAGGGTGTAATGTACAATATATAGTGTCAGATGGAGGGGTGTAATGTACAATGTATAGTGTCAGATGGAGGGGTGTAATGTACAATGTATAGTGTCAGATGAAGGGGTGTAATGTACAATGTATAGTGTCAGATGGAGGGGTGTAATGTACAATATATAGTGTCAGATGGAGGGGTGTAATGTACAATGTATAGTGTCAGATGGAGGGGTGTAAAGTACAATATATAGTGTCAGATGGAGGGGTGTAATGCATAATGTATAGTGTCAGATGGAGGGTGTAATGTACAATATATAGTGTCAGATGGAGGGGTGTAATGTACAATGTATAGTGTCAGATGGAGGGGTGTGATGTACAATATATAGTGTCAGATGGAGGGGTGTAATGTACAATGTATAGTGTCAGATGGAGGGTGTAATGTACAATGCCGAGTGTCAGATGGAGGGGTGTAATGTACAATGCCGAGTGTCAGATGGAGGGGTGTAATGTACAATATATAGTGTCAGATGTAGGGGTGTAATGTACAATACATAGTGTCAGATGGAGGGTGTAATGTACAATGTATAGTGTCAGATGGAGGGGTGTAATGTACAATGTATAGTGTCAGATGGAGGGTGTAATGTACAATATATAGTGTCAGATGGAGGGGTGTAATGTACAATGTATAGTGTCAGATGGAGGGTGTAATGTACAATGTATAGTGTCAGATGGAGGGGTGTAATGTACAATGTATAGTGTCAGATGGAGGGGTGTAATGTACAATATATAGTGTCAGATGGAGGGGTGTAATATACAATATATAGTGTCAGATGGAGGGGTGTAATGTACAATATATAGTGTCAGATGGAGGGGTGTAATGTACAATGTATAGTGTCAGATGGAGGGTGTAATGTACAATGTATAGTGTCAGATGGAGAGGCGTAATGTACAATGTATAGTGTCAGATGGAGGGGTGTAATGTACAATGTATAGTGTCAGATGGAGGGTGTAATGTACAATGTATAGTGTCAGATGGAGGGTGTAATGTACAATATATAGTGTCAGATGGAGGGGTGTAATGTACAATGTATAGTGTCAGATGGAGGGGTGTAATGTACAATATATAGTGTCAGATGGAGGGGTGTAATGTACAATGTATAGTGTCAGATGGAGGGTGTAATGTACAATGTATAGTGTCAGATGGAGGGGTGTAATGTACAATATATAGTGTCAGATGGAGGGGTGTAATGTACAATGTATAGTGTCAGATGGAGGGGTGTAATGTACAATGTATAGTGTCAGATGGAGGGGTGTAATGTACAATGTATAGTGTCAGATGGAGGGGTGTAATGTACAATGTATAGTGTCAGATGGAGGGTGTAATGTACAATGTATAGTGTCAGATGGAGGGGTGTAATGTACAATGTATAGTGTCAGATGGAGGGTGTAATGTACAATGCCGAGTGTCAGATGGAGGGGTGTAATGTACAATATATAGTGTCAGATGGAGGGGTGTAATGTACAATGTATAGTGTCAGATGGAGGGGTGTAATGTACAATGTATAGTGTCAGATGGAGGGTGTAATGTACAATATATAGTGTCAGATGGAGGGGTGTAATGTACAATGTATAGTGTCAGATGGAGGGGTGTAATGTACAATGTATAGTGTCAGATGGAGGGTGTAATGTACAATGCCGAGTGTCAGATGGAGGGGTGTAATGTACAATATATAGTGTCAGATGGAGGGGTGTAATGTACAATGTATAGTGTCAGATGGAGGGGTGTAATGTACAATGCCGAGTGTCAGATGGAGGGGTGTAATGTACAATATATAGTGTCAGATGGAGGGGTGTAATGTACAATGTATAGTGTCAGATGGAGGGTGTAATGTACAATATATAGTGTCAGATGGAGGGGTGTAATGTACAATATATAGTGTCAGATGGAGGGTGTAATGTACAATGTATAGTGTCAGATGGAGGGGTGTAATGTACAATGTATAGTGTCAGATGGAGGGTGTAATGTACAATATATAGTGTCAGATGGAGGGGTGTAATGTACAATGTATAGTGTCAGATGGAGGGGTGTAATGTACAATATATAGTGTCAGATGGAGGGGTGTAATGTACAATGTATAGTGTCAGATGGAGGGTGTAATGTACAATGTATAGTGTCAGATGGAGGGGCGTAATGTACAATATATAGTGTCAGATGGAGGGGTGTAATGTACAATATATAGTGTCAGATGGAGGGTGTAATGTACAATACATAGTGTCAGATGGAGGGGTGTAATGTACAATGTATAGTGTCAGATGGAGGGGCGTAATGTACAATATATAGTGTCAGATGGAGGGGTGTAATTTCCAATATATAGTGTCAGATGGAGGGGTGTAATGTACAATGTATAGTGTCAGATGGAGGGTGTAATGTACAATATATAGTGTCAGATGGAGGGGTGTAATTTCCAATATATAGTGTCAGATGGAGGGGTGTAATGTATAATATATAGTGTCAGATGGAGGGGTGTAATGTACAATGTATAGTGTCAGATGGAGGGGTGTAATGTACAATGTATAGTGTCAGATGGAGGGGTGTAATGTACAATATATAGTGTCAGATGGAGGGGTGTAATGTACAATATATAGTGTCAGATGGAGGGGTGTAATTTCCAATATATAGTGTCAGATGGAGGGGTGTAATGTACAATATATAGTGTCAGATGGAGGGGTGTAATTTCCAATATATAGTGTCAGATGGAGGGGTGTAATGTACAATGTATAGTGTCAGATGGAGGGGTGTAAAGTACAATGTATAGTGTCAGATGGAGGGGTGTAATGTACAATGTATAGTGTCAGATGGAGGGTGTAATGTACAATATATAGTGTCAGATGGAGGGGTGTAATGTACAATGTATAGTGTCAGATGGAGGGTGTAATGTACAATGTATAGTGTCAGATGGAGGCGTGTAAAGTACAATGTATAGTGTCAGATGGAGGGGTGTAATGTACAATGTATAGTGTCAGATGGAGGGTGTAATGTACAATATATAGTGTCAGATGGAGGGGTGTAATGTACAATATATAGTGTCAGATGGAGGGTGTAATGTACAATGTATAGTGTCAGATGGAGGGGTGTAATGTACAATATATAGTGTCAGATGGAGGGGTGTAATGTACAATGTATAGTGTCAGATGGAGGGTGTAATGTACAATGTATAGTGTCAGATGGAGGGTGTAATGTACAATACATAGTGTCAGATGGAGGGGTGTAATGTACAATATATAGTGTCAGATGGAGGGGTGTAATGTACAATACATAGTGTCAGATGGAGGGTGTAATGTACAATACATAGTGTCAGATGGAGGCGTGTAAAGTACAATGTATAGTGTCAGATGGAGGGGTGTAATGTACAATGTATAGTGTCAGATGGAGGGTGTAATGTACAATATATAGTGTCAGATGGAGGGGTGTAATGTACAATATATAGTGTCAGATGGAGGGTGTAATGTACAATGTATAGTGTCAGATGGAGGGGTGTAATGTACAATATATAGTGTCAGATGGAGGGGTGTAATGTACAATGTATAGTGTCAGATGGAGGGTGTAATGTACAATGTATAGTGTCAGATGGAGGGTGTAATGTACAATACATAGTGTCAGATGGAGGGGTGTAATGTACAATATATAGTGTCAGATGGAGGGGTTTAATGTACAATACATAGTGTCAGATGGAGGGTGTAATGTACAATATATAGTGTCAGATGGAGGGTGTAATGTACAATGTATAGTGTCAGATGGAGGGTGTAATGTACAATGTATAGTGTCAGATGGAGGGTGTAATGTACAATACATAGTGTCAGATGGAGGGGTGTAATGTACAATATATAGTGTCAGATGGAGGGGTTTAATGTACAATACATAGTGTCAGATGGAGGCATGTAAAGTACAATGTAGAGATCAGTGTCTTAGTTTAAGTTACAGGATTAGTTATAAAAGTTTTGAATTTCAAAGAGAATCTTTGTTGACGTGAGATTATTGGCTGGAAGTTCTGCAGATCTATGGAGAATATTTTGTCTTAGAAATTACAGGCTGAAAATAGATGTTTAATTTCCAAAGTGGCCAAATCTCCGCAGAGCTGGATATGAGGAGTCTGATCAGTCTATGGATATAAATATGGGCAGTGATGGATCTGTATAGCAGTATTGGGCACGTCCATGTGTCTGATACCACGTAGGGTCTCACATCTACAAGACGGACCCTGGAAGCTTCTTCTATTGGTGACCACCAGGATCCTCTGAACAGGACGGAGATTCTGAGAACGAAGTGATGAACTACTAAGAGCCACATCCTCAGCAGTAGGAGATATCAGACATTATATGTGAGTATTATATGTGAATCTTATGCAGTATTATACATTGTTCTTATATGCCAATATTAAATGAAAGTTTCATGTGTGTTATAAGTATTATATGTGTTAAATGTTATATCTAAGTGTTACATGTACAGATGCACCCAAGGTTATGATTTTTAACTTAAGTAAAAAGTTACTGATTAGAGATGAGCGAGTAGTGAAATATTTGAATTTCGATATTCGTTTCGAGTACAGCCTCAATATTCGACTACTCGATCAAATATCGAATCTCATTATAATCCATGGGAAAAAATGCTCATTACAGGGGAAACCACTATTCGACTAAAGGAGAGTCACCAAGTCCAGGAGTAGCAGGAGGAGAGTGTTTAGGAGGAGCGCTGTGCAGTTAAAGCACATGGACCCCATTACAGTCTATGGGGTCAGTGCGCTTTAACTGCACAACGCTTGCAGTTGAGCTGATATTGCGTTCGGTGGGGGGGTCCTCCTGCGGACTCCTTCCGGACGGGAGGCAATCACTAATATGAACTTAATCGTCCTGCAGAACCAGCATTGATTGGCCGAATGCTATACACTCTGCTATATATTCTAATGAGTATGAGCATTTCGAATATCGTAATATTGTATTGAATACTTCTCGCTCATCTCTATTACTGATCACTTTAGTTCAATATTTTTTTTCCTATTTTTTCCTTGTTACTTCATGTGACTTATGACGATGCAGCAAGTTATCAGATTCAAGTTGAAGATGGAAGTGTTACATGTGTTATATCGTATGCAAATATTACAAGTAATTACTGATATTTTTTTATGTATTAGTATGATTACTGATATGTTTATGGTTTATGGTTATAAGTACATAACATTCTATACAAATTACGTGTCCAGCTTTGCTTTGACTGTTGTCTTCATTGTCATAGTGAGCTGTCACTTCCATGGATCAGGAAATTTGTGCAAAGTCCAAGTCATTTCATTTTGTAAGGTAATAGCAATCCTTCATCCAGGGTGCGGAGGGTCGGCTGCGTCCCAGGATGCCAATTGGGAGCAGACAGACTCTAATCTGCAGGTCTCAGAGTGTGGAGTGTTGCAGACATCCAGGTCCGTGTCAGATCAGCGCTGACCAAAGCTCTATATTTTGAACAAAGAAAATTGATGACATCCGAGTCACAGGTGGAGGTCCCAGGAAGTAGGTTGGGGTTCATAGAACGAGATGACATACATGAATTAGGGTCAGATTTTTGGGGACACTGCTTTTGGTATTTTGGTGGCTCGTAGGGTTGAGCCGATCTTGAGATTTCAGGATCGATTTTAAAATCCGATTTCCAATCATTTTCCAGCCAATCCCGATTGGAATCCGATCTTTGCCAATCCCGATCTCTCAACCCTAGTCAATGCTTCTCTATGGGAAAAGTCACTTGTAGGGTTTTGAAATTTCAAAATCCGAATTTGGATCATTTTCCAGACGATCCTGATCATGTTTGGGAAATTTGCTCAATCGCTGAATGGAATCCGATCCTTTCTGATCCCAATCGCTCAACCCTAGTGGCTCGCCTACAGGTAAGTGGTGGGTGGTGGCAGCTATTTGTGTGAATATGTGATTATCGAAGGTCGCTTCAGTCCTGTCTAGCCCGGTGTGATGGGGAAGTGCAATTCCTTTTTGTGCTGACATCTAGGGCCACATGTACTGGTGCAGTACAGATATCCGACAGCATTGGTATACAGAGAGTCGGATACATCTTGTAGGAGAGACAATTTGTGACAATTATTGATACAAGATACAGATACAATGGTGCTTTATTAGCATGACCGAAGAAAAATATTTGGTGTTGCCAAAGCAAAGAATGTTTGATATGTTATAGATTATTTATAAGCTATCATGATGGATATTCATTTTATTTAACAATATGATATATATATATATATATATATATATATATATATATATATATATATATATATTTTAATAGTAGGAGAATGTTCACATGTAGTATTTTCGCTGGTAGAAAACTTCAATCTAAGCTGATTTTAAAGGTGGATTTTATTACTTCTACCTGACTTCTAGCAGATTTTGATGCTAATGACTTTTTTCTGCCTCACTTTGATTTTTATAGGATTTTCTGATCTGATTCTGCCTGAAGATTGGACATGACACATTTATTTTTAGCCAACAGAAAAAAAAAATAATAATCTGCCACTGCTTCTTATTAAAAGAAGTGGGAAGTGGATTAGAAATTATTATTATTATTATTATTATTATTATTATTATTATTATTATTATTATTATTATTATTATTATTATGAAACTGAAAGTTCCCCATGCTGCCTCCTCTTGAATGAAACTCCAGTGTGCTTGCATGATCAACACTCCATTTTCTACTATGGTTCTGCTGATGTTGATGAAGATTGCAGTCCATCGTAGACTCAATGGTTGTTACACAAGCACCCTGACCTTCCTTCATAATGAAGAGACATGGGAAACTTTTAGTCCCCCATTCTCATAATCACTATGGTACCCAGTGGTTGGAGTCCCAGTGATCTGACACTTACCCCTATCCCCTGGATAGAGATAACTGTCCTTGATGGGACAACCCCTTCAAATAATCTTTTCATTTGCATTGCTACCATTCCCAAACACCAAGGCATGAGGTCTGGTGCCACCATATTAGTTTCATAACTAAAATAAATTTTTACTGTCTTGTTTGTAGACATTATAGCACTTGTGAAGACTTCATTCCCATGCAAGTGCTCCCCATTAATAAAAATGAAGACAAGTTCAAGCTGGACTAGACTGTCTTTCTCCAGGGAACCCATAAGTCTACCAATGGAGAAGAACAATATAACCCTTGTCACAAAGTTCATCCTCTTAGGATTTCAGTCCAGTCAGAATATAAGATTTGTACTATTTTTTCTGCTCTTTGCGGTTTACGGGTTCATTATTTTTATGAACCTCCTGATCATCACCCTGGTGTCCACCAACAAGACCCTTCAGACTCCAATGTACTACTTCATCTCACAACTGTCCATCAATGACATCATGTTGCCAACAGATATTATACCTAAGATGCTCCATATCATACTATATTATAGGGGATCCATTACTTTTATTGGCTGTATGACACAACTCTATTTCTTTGGTGGCTCAGAAGCTTCTGAATGTTTTCTCCTTGCCGTGATGTCCTATGACCGATATGTGGCCATCTGTTATCCTCTCCGTTACTCCACCATCATGACTGATAAATATTGTGTTATATTGGGTGTCTCCTCTTGGTTGGTTGCTTTTGGTATTATGTCTTTGCTCTTCATAACAATTTTGATGCTAAACTTTTGTGGACACAACATCATTGACCATTTCTTCTGTGACTTTGTTCCCATACTGGAACTTTCCTGTTCTGATACCTACAATCTTCAGATGGAAGTTTCCTTTCTAGGCATTCCGCTAATTCTGTTTCCCATTATAGTCATTATATCTTCTTATGCCAAAATTATTGCCACCACCTTGAGGATCCCATCCAGTACTGGTAGACAGAAAGCCTTCTCCACCTGTAGCTCCCACCTCATTGTGGTCTCCATCTTCTACTGGACTATGTTTGGGGTTTATGTTTTGCCAATAAGAGGAAAAACGTCGAGCACCAGTAAAATCCTGTCCCTATCATATACTGTGTTCACTCCTCTGATCAACCCCATCATATACAGTCTGAAGAATAAAGATATTAAGAAGGCTGTACATGGACTTCTTTATAAGCAGCGCAGACACCAGAGTTTTATGTAAAATTATAAAGTTTGGTTGCATTTTCTGATGATATTGTAACATAGTAATTATTAATCCATGGGTTCCTCCATCCTAGACTATATATTGGCCCTCAAAGTGTGTTATGAAACATTCCAACATATTGGATTTATTTTTAAAATTCCATTAATTTTTCAAACTTTCTCAAGTTTTGTCTGCAAGTTTTGGTTTGTACCGAAGTGTTATTATTATACTCTGAGGTCAATTCAGACCCCAAAAATAATCCCCAGAGGCCAAGGGTAAATGTGAAATAAAAATAAAGTAGTTATACTCACTTCTTCTCATCTCATCTCTATGTAATACTAAAAAAAACAAAAACAAAGTTGAATAAAGGAGAACCTACAATAAATTGCAACTGACTAAAAGGGACAATGGCAACTTTGCACTGTCTAAAAATATCAGAATTAAATAAAAACTTCTTAAAATGTGGACAATAAAATAATATGTTGGCTAGAGTTAGATCTTCCAATAGAGATATATAGCTCAGCTAGGTCAGCTGCTGGGGATTAGCAGTTGAAGAAAAGACCATCTGCGCGATATGGACAAATGTATTTGGACACATCTATTAATAATTTAATGCAGGCTGTGGGGAATCGGTCAGGTAGATGCTCGGTAGCAGTGCAGGAAACACGGACACAGGGACTGGGTTACACTTAAGTTCACTATTTATTCACTTCTTGTCCATAAACTGCCTTTGCAAAGGCACAAACAAGCAAAAAAAAAAAAAAAAGCCTTCTCGGCTGAGAACTAACTATAACAAAAGAAACTGTATCCTGACTATATAGGAGCCTGGCTGCTAGACTCTTGCTCTGGTAACAACAACGGGTGGCACAGTACCTGCTTTGTAAATTTGGTCTGGACAGGTCAGCTCTGTCAGTGTGGTGCCACACTCCTAGTCCTCACACACAGACTATATCAGTCCTGATTACACAGCTGACCTCCCTGGTGTGGGTCTTTACCATACACCCTTTAACTGCCTGGCTGGAACATACCTGTTTTCCCAGACCACACCCTTCACTATCTCACAAAGCATTTTCTTCATTCCCATTGCTCCTGGTACAAAAATCCTGACTCTGCAGACATTACAGATAGAGATGAGCAAATACGAGCTGGCGAAGTGGAATTTCATACAAATTTCAGGGAAAAAATTGATTTGCGTGTAATACGGGTTTCCTCACATTTTGTGGTAATGAATCACATTTTTTGCAAAATGGCCGCACTTGTTAGGACAAGGCAGGGAACTCTGTGAACGCTAGGATCACCCACAATGCCATGTGTGCAGCCAATCAGCAGACAGCCTCCCTGGTGATGTCACAGCCCTATAAGTACCCCCTGCCATCTTAGTTTCAGGCATTTTCCAATGTACTTAGTGCAAGGAGCTAGGGAAGGTGGTAGAAAAGACTCCAATTCTGATATTTTACTCAATTAAAGTTCAGGGAAAAAGGATTAGAAGTGTATGGAAAGGACCGGGTGGAATTTACAGAAGAGTATTGAATCAGAACAGAGGTCATTTTGGGTGTTCACAGCCTGGATAATAGCAACAATCCTACACCTTGCTGCACTGACTGCCATTATACTAATGTGCGGCATAATTACTGTCATCCTGCCATGCATTAGTGGTAAAAAAAGAATTGTCCATTAATCTCCACAGTTATCTGTTATATCGACTTTTCTTGGTGTTAATTAGTGGGGGGTGGGGGGCTTATTCACCATTGTGTGTTGAAGATGAGATTACTGGCCTTTTTGCCCTGTGTTAATGGGGAGGGCCACAGGCCTAAATGTTTCTGGTGCAGGCACAGGTCGCAGCAGGGTAAGGTGCGTGGCAGTAGTGGTCACTTCCAGAGGCCTGAGCTCCAAGTGTCAGCTAGAGGTTGTGTCTTGACCAGCAATCCAACAGTTATATGGCATACACCCCTTTTCAGACAGTCAAGGCTCCACCACCTCAGCTGAAGGAAGCTGTGTGTCCTTCCCATCATCTTCTGGTCATGATGCTCCTCCTCTTCCTTCTAGTCAGTCAGCAATTGATCACCAAAGCACTTTCAAAGAGACATTATTCATGTACTCATCCAATGGTGAAGAAGTTGAACCTGTTCAAGATGCTGGTGCTGCAGTCCCACCCTTTCCAAGTGGTGGACTTTGCACCTTTAAGAGAATTGATGGCTTGTGCCGAGCCGAGGTGGAGAGTCCCAATTCATCCTTTCTTTGCTAAAAAGGCAGTACCAGCCCTGCACAAATATGTAGAACAAAAGGTAGGCCAGTCCTTGAGCCTATCAGTGTCTGTAAAAGTGCATGATAGCATCAACATGTAGAGCTGTAACTACGGTCAAGGAAAATAAATGTCCTTTACGGCAAACTGGATGACTGTGGTTCCTGCCCAGACACACCAGCGACTTGGACAGGTGATGCCGCCTCTGCCTCCAAATTCTCACGTCCATGGACATGCAACAATGTCCGCCTCATCCTCAAATGTGTCCTCAGACTTCACTGCAGGGACAATTCAGCATACCACATGTGCAGGGCAATGCGGTGTCACGCTGTTCTACACCTCAATTGCCTGGACAAACTTATTCAAGCAGGGGAGGAACTGCTCCATGTCCTGCATCAATAAATCGAATCAAAGCTTTCTCCATGAAAACTCAAAATTCGAACCATACTGATCAACAATGGAAAAAAAACATGGTGTTGGCAATGCTTGGCGCCCTGTATGGCACATGTGTTCAATCAGTTTGTCAAGTGTTTACTTAAGTCTGCCACCCACCTGCAGGACATCCTAAAAATGTCAAGGAAACTTTGCATGCACTTCAGCCACTCATACACAGCCAAGCACACCATTCTTGAGCTGCAGCAGTAGAATGGCGTCCGATAACATAGGCTGATATGCAATGTTTCCACCCATTAGAATTCTATATGTTGGATCGACTGTACAAACAAAGAAAGGCCATAAACAATTTCTTGATGACCCAAGAGGACAGAGGTATACCTGGTGTAACTTAAATGTTACCCAGTGGCAGCTCATGCGTGACACCTGCTGTTTACTAGTGCCCTTTGAGGAGGCCACTTTTTTGTCTGTTGCCAGGACTATGGGATGAACATCATCATTCAACTGATTCATATCCTGGAAAAGATGCTGGATATGAATCTCATGGCCATATAATCCCTGAAGGGGTGAACAAGAGAAGGAGGAGGACATTGGAGCACAAGCAACGTATAGCAAAATGGGTGGTTTTTCTACACGGGTGAGAGGAGAGGTGGAGCAGGAGAAGCAACAGGGAGATGAGACAGATGACCAAGACACACAGTGGTGGTATGCGGTGGGGATGGATAAATGGAGTCCTTCTGAGTCACTTGTGGAAATGGCCATATGCACACTCACTTGCTTGCATAGTGACATCCAAATTGTCATCAAAAGATGACTACTGGAGCTCCACTATGTTAGACCCTTGCTACTGGTCAAAAAATAGGGGCCTTTTTTACACCCGCTGAGAGGGAGGCCAAACTGAACTACTATAGAGCCTATAGTCCATATTCTCGCAGGACTGACCGGGCAGGGCACTGGGTGTTCAACTTTCACTGCCATGGCAGCTGGAGCTAGGCAGTATTATCTCCATCAGCAGTATCCTGAGCATAACCTGAACCAGCAGGTGGTGGCATACTTGGAGTGCACTGTGCCACCAGTCTTTGAAGATCCAATGGACTACTGGGCTCCACATTATGTCACCTTGCTACTCTGTGGCTTCCTCATGCTACTTCCACCTTCACACTCTGTCACTGGGTCACTCAGTGCTGTCCTAAGTCTGCTGCCACCTCACCACTCTGTCACTGGGTCACCCGATGGCCTCCTAATGTTTCTGCCACCTCCACATTATGTTACCTTGCCACTCTGTGGCTTTCTTATGCTGCTCCCACCTCCAAACTATGTCGCTTCTAATGCTCTTCCCTCCCCACTCCTCCACTCCATTACTATGCCACGATTTTGCCTTTTTGGCCAGATTGACGTCATCATTTATGTGACCCTTCTTCTCATTTGTCAGAAGGAAAAATGAGATACAGAACGGATTCTGTTGGTGTAGCAGATGTAAGGCCTGTATGATCCCACCAGAATATGATTAGGCTTATGATTTGGTACAAAAGACAGACCTACAAATATTCCATTCACGTGTCATCTCTGTCAGGAGGCGCTACTTGTATAAGCTTATACTAGAACAGGTTCTGTAGACATCTGTGTTATCAGCAGACGGAGTAAAAGGAGGGCACTCTTTCACACTGCAGTAGGATCCTAGGCTTCTTCACTGTTCTTTATACCTGGCTCTAAGTTAGTTGGTCAGTTTTGGCCCCGTGACTGGCCAAATAAGTGAGGTGTGCAGCGGTTCTAAGAGGGAAGCCTGTCATGTGCGTGTTATACTGACTCACTGTATTGTTTCACTACCACAGCAGACTCCCCATGTGTGTTAGTGCAAGGCCCAGTGTTCTACATCACTATATATACTATATACACTACTACATATACTATACTATATACACCAGTATACAGCCAGGGAGTAGCTGGTTTTTAACATTATTCACCGCAAATTTATTCAGATCAAAGAAAATCTTCTTGGGAAATTCGGTGAAGCGGCTGAATCAAATATATGAATACTTCACTCCTCTCTAGCTATGACATATAAAAGTAAAAAACAAGTGTGGCACTTAAAATTGCTGTATCATAAAGGCCAACGCCGGCTTTAGTTGTAAGTGGTTAATATTTAGAGATGAGCGAACACCGAATAGGTATTCGATCGAATATCAGGCCGTTCGAGGTATTCGATTCCAATCGAATACCACGAGGCAATTGCAGTAAAAATTCGTATCCCCTCCCACATTCCCTGGCGCGTTTTTTGCACCAATAACTGCGCAGGGGAGGTGGGACAGGAATTATGACAACGAAGGCAGTTAAAAAAATTGAAAAAACTCATTGGCTGACGAAATCAGGTGATCTCCCATTTATAAGAACGCCCGCCGCCCTATTTGCCATTTTTGCGGTCACAGATAGGGAGAGAGACATATCTGCTGAGGGCTAGATAGCGATTAGCTTCAGATAGGCAGGCAAGAACAACAACAGCTCATCTCAGAGCTATATACTACAGGGAGAGGAGTCCAGCTTTCCACGGACGGTGGAAAACAGGGATACAGAACAGATCCAAGTGTAAAAAGGAGAGTAAAGGTCCGCAGCTCTTGCTCGTAATAAAAAAGTATATTTTATTCCATTGTTTTAAAATTTGGCAAAGAACACCATAACAAAAAAGTAAGAAAGAAAGAAAGTACAAAAAGTAAAAATAAAAACGTTAAATATCACATCTCTGGCTTGGCTGACGCGTTTCAAAACCGCAAGGGTTTCTTAATCATAGCCTGATGGTTGCCATATCCAAACTGAAACTGACTACTCCCTATATATAGTATATAGAACAGGTGTCATTAATTATCCCTTCGACTCCAAAACATTTTCCTCCTGCCGTAAGTCATAGATTGTTCCAAAGTTTTAATTCATAGTCCTATTACTCTTATCTCAAAACATCTTAAAGCATCTTAGAGCAACTCCCACTTTTCTATATGCAAAAACCAATATAACAAAACTCATATTATAATATATACACACACAGGAAGGAAAGGGGGGGAAGAGAGGGAGGGGGAAGGAGGGGAAAACTAGAAAAAAATAGAAATAAATAGAACATGCCAAATCCATAAATCAATTTTTTCTTGCTAGACAAACACACCGTGAATGTTATTACTCTCCTAAATAAACATGTTATGAATGCTATTTTGCCATCACAAATGTATTTACCCGTATAAACCCTCATTGTGAGGTCACACATCGCACCTGACCTCCCTGTATCACACAAGACTCCATTCATAATTCTTCACAGAACACCTGACCCAGAATCCTCCAATGACTATCCCTCTAGCTCCATTCATAATTTTTCTTTCAGTCACGTGACTGGAATTAGCCAATCACGGCGTGATGTTTAGTGATGGAAGCGTAACAAGATTATCTCAGCCCTATAATCAGAAAAGATGCTAGTGAAACGTTACTTAAAAAGGTTTAAGCTACTCGTGTTCACCCAATTTAACTGGATAAGTGATTTCAATTCTTTTCTATGATGGGGGAGTCTGAGTCCATATTCCAGCATTTCAATTGATAAAATCAATAAAATCGGTAAAATCGGTAACTCAATATATGTAAATACATCTCAATTAATGTAATAGCTCAAACGTTAAGCTGTAACCACATAGCATATGAAGCAAGAAAATGAAAGGCAAGTTGTAACTCTTAATAAATGAGGGATAAATCTGATCTCATATTCAGGGCGGTTGTCTACATCCGAACCGCAGGATCCAAAGGGCTTCTCTTTTAAGCAGAGTTTCCCTAATATTGCCTCCTCTTGGGGATTCCTGAATAACATCTATACCCCAAAATTGTAATGTAGATGTAGATCCTTTATGAACTAATGAAAAATGTCTAGAGGCTCCCGACATTCCCTCGGAAATATTCTTACTACTGTCTTTAATGTGTTCCATAATTCTTATCTTTAACTGTCTCATTGTGCACCCAATATATTCTATCTTACACTCTTTACATCTAATACAATAAATTGCCGCTTGAGTGCAGCAATTCATGTGTGAACGGAATCTGACCTCATAATTTGTTACAAAACTGAACAATTTGGTGATATTACTGGTATATTTGCACGTCTTACATTTTAATTCATTGCATCTGAAGAAACCTACTTTCCCCTTAGATCCACTGTTATCCATATAAAGGAAGCTAGGAGATAGCACGCTTCCCAATGTTGCCCCTCTTTTGGGTACGTATTGTATACCTTTTTCTAAGATCTTCCCTGTAATTTCATCAGCTTCAAGAATAGGTAAGTTTCTTTCAATTATTTTTTTAATATCTTTAAATTCAGGACTGTACGATGTGGAAAAAACTGGTCTACTTGTGTCTGATTTAACATTTACCCTATGATCAAAGAGTAACAAATCCCTTTCTCTTTCGTCTACTAATTTTAAAGCCCGACTGATCATCCAATTAGGATAATCTCTTTCTCTAAGTCTCACTATCAATTTTTCTGCTTCTTCAACATAGTCGTCTTTATTACTACATGCTCTTTTTATACGTATCAGTTCCACCACGGGGACGCCCCGGACAGTGGCATTCGGATGACAGCTGTTAGCTTGGAGTAAACTATTACCTGCTGATGGTTTCCTATACAGGTTAGTAATCACTTTGGCCTCTTCAATCGAACCTCTCAAAGAAATATCCAAGAAATTGATCTCAACAGATTGATGTTCAAAAGTAAATTTTAACCCATAATTGTTACTGTTGAGAAAACTAATGAACCCTGGTATGGGCGTTACATTACCGACCCACACTATGAGTATGTAACGCCCATACCAGTGTAAATGAATCAAAAATGGATTATGAATAGAAAACAAAAACCGTTCTTCCCAGTATGCCAAAAATAAATTTGCCAACGAAGGTGAAAAAGGGGCACCCATTGGTGCCCCTCGAATTTGTAAATAATAATTTCTATCAAAAACAAAAAAATTGTGGCTCAACAAAAATTTGGTAACTGTAAGGATATATTCATTTAATATTTCAGTACATTGACCATACTTGTATAGGTGGAATGCCAGTGCTTCCAGGGCGTCCCCATGTGGGATGCTCGGATATAAAGCCTGTACATCACATGTAATCCAAGAACAATTACTGTCCCATTTAAAGTTTTTAAAGCAACTCAAAACTTCCTTGCTATCTCGTATAAAACCCGGAGTACGTCTGACAAGGGGCTGTAATATTTTATCGAGCCAGGAGCCGAGACGCTCATTGATGGAATTTTTTCCCGAAATTATTGGTCGCAGTGGTACTGGTCTTTCCATTTTATGTATTTTAGGTAACCCGTATAGGGTAGGTACTGTAGGATTAGTATTGTGTAAAAAATCTGCTTCCAATTGGGTAAATATACCCCATGATACACCCTCAGCTATTAAATCTTTAATCTCGTTGTTAAATTTTTCTGTAGGGTTGAATGTTAACAATAGGTAGGTATTTGTGTCTTTAAGAATCTTATAACAGCTTTCAATATAATCTATTCTATTTAACACTACCGTGCTTCCCCCTTTGTCCGCTCTTTTTATAATAAGATTTTTTTCCCTCATTAACTCCTGATATGCTTTTCTTTCTTTCCATGTTAGATTATTGTTGGTTTTTTTATACCTAGTTTTTTTCTCTAATTTCAGTAGGTCCTCCTCAATTTTTTGTTGAAAGAGTGTATAGTTTACACTTCTTTCTTTAAGAGGGTAAAATTTAGGGTTTTCCCATAGTATCGATGTTTCTATTGACTACCCTGTTTTCGTAGTCCAGATCTATGAGACTTTGCATCGCTGTATGTTCTTGACAAGAGGCACTTAATGTTAAACCTACTCTTTCTTTAATTAAATGGGAATCCCCATCTTTATTCTCGGTTTTTTCATTTAAGGTTTTATTATTTTCACTAGAAAAAAAATGTTTTTTTTACCGCTAACGAGCGTACAAATCTATTTGTGTCCAGAATAGTCTCAAACCGATTAAAATGCTTAACTGGCACAAAGTTCAATCCTTTGTTCAACAACTCAAGCTGTGGATTGGTTAATGTTACTGAAGACAGATTCACAACACTTGTATTTTTCTCCTCCTTCCGATTCAACGCTGCCTTGTACGTGTTGAATATCTGGCTCTTTTGTTCCTTGTTTCTCCCTTTTCCTCGTCTTGTATGTCGTTTTTTGGAAAGGAATTCAAATTTTTCCTAGGATGAGAGTCCGATGTACTATCCAAGGAATCCGTGGAACTCGTATATTTCCTTGAAAAAAATGATGATGAATCCGAATCCTTCCATGTTTCAAACGAGACATTTTTATTGTTAGGTCGTGCACCAGTTCTTTGATTGAATTTCCTTTTCAAAATGGGTCTTGGTATAGGTGAAGAAGTTGTTTGCGGTTTTTTATAAACATAGCCTTCATTATAATCGCGTGTATCTCTTTCAAATTTCTTTTTTTTATTTTCCATAATTTTTTCTTCCATTTTAACCAACTTCATTTTCATGTTAGAATCCCAGGTATCAAATTTATCCTCGGGTTTTAATTTCTCAATTTCTTGTTGTGTCGAAGATATATCTTCTCTTATTTTAATCAATTTTTTATTTTCGAAATCAATAATGAGGCTCATCAATTTCAAAGAACAGTCACTCAAGACCCTGTTCCACATAGTCAAAAAATTCTCATCATATTCAAAGGATGGAAATTTATGTAATCTGAGACCTCTCGGTATCATAGATTTTTCTATGTACTGCGATAACGTTGCTTGGTCCCAGAACAATTTTAGTTCTTGTGTCAAAAGTCTTTCTTTCTTTTTAAACAGACTATTGTCCGAAACATGAGTTAAGTCAGTACTGTTTGTGGCACCACCAAAAATAGCCGCAAGTTTTTCGGATCTACCATTCATGTGATCCATAATTCAACAATAAATATAATAGGTGAGACTATACAAGTAAAGTCCAATAAGTAATATCCAAAAAAAAGAAGGAACCAATATAGGAACTCACCGACCGATGCAAGGTGCACGACCTATTTCTTCTGGACTCAGGGAAGAAAAAAGGATCCAAGTGTATTTATACGGGTAAATACATTTGTGATGGCAAAATAGCATTCATAACATGTTTATTTAGGAGAGTAATAACATTCACGGTGTGTTTGTCTAGCAAGAAAAAATTGATTTATGGATATGGCATGTTCTATTTATTTCTATTTTTTTCTAGTTTTCCCCTCCTTCCCCCTCCCTCTCTTCCCCCCCTTTCCTTCCTGTGTGTGTATATATTATAATATGAGTTTTGTTATATTGGTTTTTGCATATAGAAAAGTGGGAGTTGCTCTAAGATGCTTTAAGATGTTTTGAGATAAGAGTAATAGGACTATGAATTAAAACTTTGGAACAATCTATGACTTACGGCAGGAGGAAAATGTTTTGGAGTCGAAGGGATAATTAATGACACCTGTTCTATATACTATATATAGGGAGTAGTCAGTTTCAGTTTGGATATGGCAACCATCAGGCTATGATTAAGAAACCCTTGCGGTTTTGAAACGCGTCAGCCAAGCCAGAGATGTGATATTTAACGTTTTTATTTTTACTTTTTGTACTTTCTTTCTTTCTTACTTTTTTGTTATGGTGTTCTTTGCCAAATTTTAAAACAATGGAATAAAATATACTTTTTTATTACGAGCAAGAGCTGCGGACCTTTACTCTCCTTTTTACACTTGGATCCTTTTTTCTTCCCTGAGTCCAGAAGAAATAGGTCGTGCACCTTGCATCGGTCGGTGAGTTCCTATATTGGTTCCTTCTTTTTTTTGGATAATACAGAACAGATACTTCTTGTGATATACGTGACAAACAGCTTTTATTGGGGGGAGGGGTGTCTCCCAAAAACATAGCAGGACTCCACAGCAATTACTTCTTGCTTTATACGTGAAAAACAGCTTTTATTGGGAGGGGGCGTCCCCCAAAAACATAGCAGAATGGGAAGTGGGAAAGAGACTAATGAAGACCGGGTTGGAGATTCTTAATAATTTAGGTGCTGTAAGCCAATGGCTGGTCAGGTAATGGAAGGGGTGTACATCTCACCCAGACTACTCAGGTGGGCAAGATGAGAGAAAGTCCAGGACTGACTTGTTCTCAGCAGACAGCTTTTGTCTGCTGATCATTTTGTTACATGCTCGGTATTGGGCTGGATTTTTAGGAATGGCAGGTAGGATTGGCAGTGGGACCTGTCATTCCACACCCCTCCAGTCCACACATTGTGGATGTTTCTGCAGCGACTCAGCTGCTGTGGATTGTCCTCATCAGTGAGGTTTAAAAGTTCAGCTCCAGCAGCAAGTCTTTGGACAGAGCTGGACTACAGGGCCATCTGGAAGGTCACACTGTGGGAGTTGTGCCTTGTACCATTCAATTTTGCTATTGACTCTGCTATTATAGGTGAGGTAACCTATGTATGTGTGTAGTGCCGGGCAGGTATTTATTTATTTATTTATTTTTGTTTGTTTGTTGCTGCATTGTTTCTTGTGGAGCAAAAATAAAACTCTTCCTTTTTTAGGACTAAGAATCTGGACTTGTGTATCTATGCCACCCCAACTAGCAACCTCAGATCCTGACAGTGCCTTTACACCAACTGGGGCATTGATTAGGATTGTTCTGACCAGGTTAGTGATAATCTAGGGAGACATCACATAGGACAACTGGTCACCCCTAGAGGTGATACAAGGACACTAACAGCTCAGTGATATGTATAGGACACCCTGACATTGCCATATTTGTTGTATCACATGGCAAGGTGGACAACTAGCACCAGCAGGATAATGCTCGCACACACAAACACACATGAGTTTCCTAGGAATGTCACTACACTTCCTTAGTTTGCCACATTGGAGTTGGGAAGGGAATTTTTTCCCCTGAAATGGGGTGATTTGCATGAGCCTTATGGGGTTTGTTGCCTTCCCCTGGATCCGCACTGCAGAGTCCTGTAGGGTTATAGGTTGGACTTGATGGACTATATCTACTATATGTAACATGTAATGAAAATTGAGCATTAATTGGACTAGCTGGGTCGCAGATTCACCTACGAGTGTGCAGGATCTACAGGCCCAGCTGCAGCATCTGTGGGTGACTGTGCTGCTGTATACCTCCATGTCCACCCAACAGAGTCCTAGAGCCTCTGCTCAATTGTTCAGTTTTCCCAATAACCTTCTCCTTGTTGTCATCACTTACATAGATCATCATCATTATAGTCGCACTGAGAAAGCTTCACTCAGGACAAAAAAAAATTCTTGGGGCTGTATTTTTTTTTTTTTGTTTGTTTTGAAGTGCACCATGCTCATTTTTATATCTACTACACAAATACACCCATCTAGCTTCCTCTTTCCCTTTTTAGACACACTAATACATTCCGAAAGAGCCAACTCATGGAGAGCCTAGAACACTTTCATCCCACCCAATCAGTAGGTATAGGCCTTCCAGATCTCCGTATTAGGCAGATGGCTTCATACCATTAACTGCCCATGACACAATACCTGATACATTTGGGCATTTACTATGGGGTTTTATCTTCCTCCATTACTGTTAATAATAGAGATGGGAGAACTTCTGAGGATCCCTTTCTTCTTGGGTTCAGACATTTCAGCCAAAGATTTATTTATCACAATCAGGAAGTGAAATTATTATACTCGGAGATCTTTGAGAGCAAGGGAGGTGTTAAAAAAAAAAAAAAAATAGGAAATGGGGTTGAGCCGATCTTGAGATTTCAGGATCGATTTTAAAATCCGATTTCCAATCATTTTCCAGCCGATCCCGATAGTGAAATTTGCTCGATCGCCGATCAGGATCCGATCTTTTCCGATTCCGATCGCTCAACCCTAATAGCAAACAGTTACACTCCCCTTCCCTCACCTCTTCTGGGTCTCCTTACAACTCTGTCCTCAACGAGTTTGTCTCAGACTCCGCTGATCCCCGGTCATAGGCCTCAGTGGTGACCCTGGAGAACAAGATGTCACCCAGGAGGCCTCTTTCATGAAGGAGGTAGAAAGAATGGAATATCGATTCGGTATACCACGTCACATTGGTACTTACCCCTAAATAAGTTAGATAAAACCTCCTTAGGTACCTTCTTGATTAGAGATGCCCCATTAATGGTCCCCCTGTCCTGTCGTGGTTACTAAAAGACCCTCCATCACTAACTCAATGGACTTATAAAGGTAACCAAAAAGGAGAAAACAAACATTTCAACTAAACCCTGGTGATATTGTCTTTAAGGGCTAGTTCAAATGGAGTTCCACATAAACACATCCCATCGCGGCTTTCCACTCCGGATTAGGCCCTAGGGTGGTGTCACCAGACGAACGCCGAGGCTGAATCAGCCGTGGAATCCGCCTGAAGGAAGGGCAGCTTGTTTCTTTTTTCTGTGAGCAGGAACAAACCGCTCACGGAAAAAGGAAATGACCGACTCCCATTGATTTCAATGGGAGATGGCAGGATTATGACGTGGACTCCGCATCAAAATCCTGACCAATTTTTCCCCATGCGAACTAGCCCTTAGTCTTCTTAACGCCTCCCACACCTTCGCCACCTCCTTCTCTCCACAATGTTTATCTTTTTTTTACTCTCCCTTTTTCAGTTGCTAAGATTCTTCAAATTTACATCATGTTATGGCAGATAATCTGTTGGTCAGACATTTTTACGACAGAGTATCTGAAGACGTTGTACACCCCAACTTCAGTAGACTCTGCTTAGATACTTCTAATACAATATGCCTCACTTGCCCCATCATCTCTTTTTGGGTTACCCAAGGCCCGTAAACACTCAGAAAGTATATTCCTTTGTATTCATCTCTGTCTGTATGATGGGAATTTGTACCTGTTCTTTTGTGTTATGAACTTTTTATGTGTCTCTTAAAAAAAAACAGTATAACATGAGATTTACTGTAAAAAAAAAAAAAAAAAAAAGGTACAAATAAAACAATGTCCAGCAAAATACAAGTTCTCAAAGATGGATTTTTTTTTCTTGAAAAAGTACTTAAGTGTTAAAATAGTTAATAGAGATGAGCAAACACTAAAATGTTCGAGGTTCAAAATTCGATTCGAACAGCCGCTCACTGTTCGACTGTTCGAACGGGTTTCAAACCCCATTATAGTCTATGGGGAACATATACTCGTTAAGGGGGAAATCCAAATCCGTGTCTGGAGGGTCACCAAGTCCACTATGACACCCCAAGAAATGATGCCAACTCCTCTGGAATGACACTGGGACAGCAGGGGGCGCATGTCTGGGGGCATCTAACACACCAAAGACCCTCTATTACCCCACTATCACAGCCTAACAACTACACACATTCCAAAAAACCTCTATCAAAGTGGGAAAATACCTGGAAACCTTCTTTACTCCCAAATGGATGGACACAAACCCCAATTTAAGCTCAACAAACAGTAACAACCACCCCTTTATATAACGTTCCGCATGACAACCACAGATGGAATAGGTAATGGGAAATCCTTCATTCCCCCCCTGACCTGTCATTGTGTGTGTGTGTGTGTGTGTGTGTGTGTGTGTGTGTGTGTGTGTGTGTGTGATGTGGTAAGACCTTCCAAAATTCACTTTTCTAGCCCTTAACATGAGCCCTTCCAAACAAAGTTACAGGACCTTAAGCTGAGCTCCCAGCAGAGATTGAGGCCCTTGGCATGAGTAGAGCCTTGCACCAGCAGTGTTTTTGGCCCTTGGAGTGAGTAAAGCCTTGCACCAGCAGAGTGTTAGCCCCTTTAAAACTCTTAGCCCCTAAAACAGTGGTTCCAGAACCATCACTGTCATTGTGTTGGATTGATGCAGTGGATTGGACTGAGAACCCAGACATTGACCTTCATTTTGACTGTCAAATTGATAACATTTTGGCATCAAGTCCTGGGGGTAACTTTGATTTAGAGGACCGCAAAGGTGGAGAATTGGCTGCAACCACTACTAGCGGTAATGGTCCTCTAATATGGGACTCTACATTACCTCTACAGGGTTCTGATCAGGTGTTAATTGTCCAAACAACATGCTCCAGTACTTTACATGTAGATCAGAAACCACTTTCCCTTCTGACATCAGATGTAACCAAGCTTCACCATCATCATCCTGCTGAGATGGAGCCACTAAAGGAAACCTTGCCTTCAAAGGCCTGTCCTGGAGCTGCGACTGAGCCAAATCTAAACACAGAGTCCTTTGGAACTGAACAAAATTCAAAGTGTCAAAAGACTTTAGAGACTGTTGAAAGTAATGGGATCCAGAATGAGGAGTTCATCACAAGGCTGACAGACCCAACTCCACATGCTGCAGCACAAGCAACCAGCAGTCAGACTAAGATGGTCTCTTCTTCAAGCAAGATACACGATTTTTTGGAACCAGAACAGGAAAACCCAGTGATTGCCATTGCATCAGTGCCTAGGCCATCTGTCAGAGCAGATCATTCAGAGATTGAATTGGAGAAAAATAAGGACATTTAATAAGGACACATGTTGAGCAGGGTGTGTGAGCAGCAGAGACCTTTGATGGATTACCATCTCCAAAACCCAAGGGTTCCTCAAAGTCAGCTCCCGCAGTTTCTGCCCCATGAGTTTCCATGGGTGACAGACTTATGTGAAATCCTATCCCATCCATTCCACTGGACACGAAACATTAGCATGCTCTCATCACAAATCCGGATATGGCAGCTGCGTTAAGCAAGGTGCAGGGTACAACGCAGACCAGGCCTGAGCACCAGGAACAGGTGTTAGAAATACTGCAGCATCCGCCATTTCCTTCCAATTTTGGGGTTGTGGACCCGCCACCGACGTTTCTGGACCTCAGTGAGGATGATGAGACACAGTTGCCATCAGGGCAAGCTGTGGTTATGTGCGGCTTGCAGTAAGGGGACAGTGCGCAATTGGAAGAGGAGTTGGTGGACGAAGAGGCCACCGACCCCACATGGACAGGGGTGATGTCTAGGAGCGAAAGCAGTGTAGATGTAGAGGGAAGCTAAATCAACAAAAAACATGTGTTCGATAGAACGCTTTTCGCTCATCTGTGATAGTTAAACATTAAAAAAAACCTCAAAAACATGAACATTGGTGTAACTTTATTCTAAACTATATCGAAAAATCAAGTCAAAATATGTCACATATAGCACATGGAGAATGTAACAAAATGCTATAAAATAATAGACATAATAAAAGGGATGGGAATGTCATATGTAAAATGTGACATTTCTAGTAGAAAACAAGAACTCACATGGCTGCAATGATGGAACAATAAGTCCTGGCCACTTAATATGACACTAAGAAATAAAGTTAGAAATAAATTGTAATTTTTTTAATACATTAGATGCACTCCAAAATGGAAGCAATGAAAATACAACAAAGCAAATAAATAAATAAATAAATAAATAAATAAATAAATAAATATATACATAATTAAATAAATGCATCAAAAAAAAAAAATATATATATATATATATATATATATATATATATATATATATATATATATATATATATCTTCAGAAGGTTATGTCAATAAAAAATAAATAAATAAAATAAAACACAAAAATATGGCTCTCGGAAGAAAGGAAACACAAAAACATTGCTGTTATAAAGGCCAAAGCCGGCTTTAGTTGTAAGGAGTTAATATTTTGATATTCTGTTACTGATGTTTTTGTATCTCCAGTCGCCCCGTGGGCCTCCCGTCCCTGGAGATCATCACCAGACTCTTAGGGAAGTCGTTTCTGTATCCAGCAGTGTATAAAATACAGAATGTCAGCCATTGTGTCTTCTCACAGCAAGTTATCATTTACAGCTGCGCGTTATTCATTTCACGATTGGGAAAACAAAAACTTTAAGTCCAAGAAGGACTGGATTTTATTTTTTGGTTTATTACCTGCAACTTTCTAAACAATATCTACTTAGGACTGAATGTAATGTTATATATTTTCTTATTTGTATCTCTTTTGGTTATATAGTACATCATACTCTGCAGATCTTACAGACATGGCCATCACCTTCTGTCCCTGCTAGGACTCTTATGTGGTCCTAGACGGATAATATGACGTGAACATGAGCATTGCATTCTCTTATAAGTGACACATTTTCTAGGACATGGAGGAGAACAATGTCACCACCATCACCCTCCTTGGTTTTTCGGACCTCCATAGTTTCAGAATTGTAATTTTTCTCTTTTTCCTGATAATTTACACCACAAATTTATGTGGTAACCTCATGGTCCTCACTCTGGTGGCCTACAGCAGGAACCTTCACTGTCCCATGTACTTCTTTTTGACCCATTTGACTGTATGCGACATCATGACATCCTCAGATATAGTACCAAACATGCTTCCTATGCTCCTGAACAATGGTTCCTCCATGTCCATTTCACAATGTATCACACAGTTGTTCTTCTTTAGGTCAGCCGAGGCTGCAGAATGTCTTCTGCTGACAGTGATGTCGTATGACAGGTATCTGGCCATATGTCACCCCCTACATTATCCCTCTATAATGAATACTAGACTTTGCCTGACATTGATTCTCATATCCTGGATATCGGCTTATACTGTAAACTCACTTATAACATTAAATATTTCCCGGTTGTATTTCTGCCGGTCGGGTGTCATCGATCACTTCTTTTGTGATTTTGATCCTATATTGAAATTATCCTGCTCGAATGTATGGAAAGCTAAATTACTGTCTACCATCCTGAGCCTCCCGATAATCCTGTGCCCATTCCTAATCGTGGTCATCTCATATTCTTATATTGTCCACACAATCCTCAAGATCCAGTCCATCAACCATAGACAGAAAGCCTTCTCCACCTGTGGTTCCCACCTCACCGTGGTCTCCATATTTTATGGTGCCTTAGTTTCTGTTTATTTGAGCCCCAACAGTGGAAAGTCCGTCACGTTAAATAAAATTCTGTCTTTGTTATACTCTGTGCTGACTCCATTAATTAACCCCATAATATACTGCCTGAGAAATAAAGACATCAAGGAAGCCTTAAGAAAGATCTTCTGAAGTATGGATCATTCTTGAATGTCTTTTGTATTAGACATGTAAAGAACTATATTCAATATTTGTACCCGATATTCCAATGTAGCTGTTTGACATCTTTTGCCTTTTCTCCAAGTTAATGGTTGTTTTATGACTACTTTTGCCATTAATGTATTAGATTTACTAGATACCGGGGGTTCTTCACCTTCTGGAGGGCCGCTCTCCGGTGTCAGTTGAACAATCCTACTTTCCTATGTGTATGACCTTACATCTATGAACCAACCTCAATTTTGAATATTCCTGGAGGTGTGACTTGGTGCCAATTGAGATGGCCGCGGTTTAGTGGAGCTTCAACTCCTCACAGACTATTTGGGAAATCTTCTGGTAAATCTGGAAAATCGCTGTTACACTTGTAAGATGTATAATGTCCAAAATAAATTAAAGCACAATTAAAAGATGATGGAATATAAAGCAGAGATATGTTAGATAATATGTATTAGTGTATTTGGGTGGTATGACTATCTCCAAAAAGTAGAACATTTCACATTTTGAAAATTGTGATTATTTTTCAAAATTTCCATCAAATTTCCTAATTTTCTATAAATTCATAAAAATATTAATCAAAGTTTACCACTAGTATGAAGTACAACGTGTCACGAAAAAAATCATCTCAAAATGACTTGTGTAAGGTATAGCATCTCAAAGTTATTGTCATATAAAGTGACACATGTCTGTATTGAAATGTGAGTCCTGGTGTTACAGTTCTGTGTATATATATATAAAAAAATAATAAACTTTAACTACAGAACCGCTAGTCTGCAGACACTGCAGCGAGGTCCACAGGCCAAGATGGGTGGCTGTAAGGTCTGAACAGCGTGCTACCAGTTAAACTGCACTGGCATTCATGTGGCGCGGTACACAATGTGAACAAGCTGCAACAACACCCTGCCAGTTAACCTCACTGGACAGGTGCACAGTACAGCTGAAATCGCAAAGCTGCCAAGGGTTAACCGTCACCCCAGATCAGCAACAGAATATGCTCTGCAACAGCTAGGAGCTACAAAGTGAGGAGACAGTTAAATGGCTACTGATTTCCACTGGCAGGGCCAAGGAATCCTACCTAGATCCCTAGAGACTGCTCTTACCATTAACTGGAACCTAGCCCTGACCTCCTGTCTCAAGGTACTTAGTCAAAGTGTGCGCACCGGGCAGGCGTCGGCTCACACCATATAAAGGCTAGGCCATGATGTCATTGATCATGCTCAGTATGGGCAAAATGGGACTTAGCCTCTGAGTGGCTCCAAAATGTCTGAGCATGCCCAGTAGGGAAAGAAAGGCAATTAGCCTCTGAGCTGCTCCAAAATGTCTGAGCATTCTCAGTTGGCCAAAAGCTGGACTTAGATGCCAGACACTTCACTGCACGATGCCGAGGGCGAGGATTGGACTGGCCCGCAGGTGGCACTATACGCTGGATGGGAAGCCTGCAGGACCCCATCCTAACACCTGGTCCTTAACCAGTTAAATGGCTCCTGAGCTGCAGAAGTTCAAATCTTGGCTTTAAACTAAGATCAAGAACATGTCTGTAGCCCCCATAGATTTAGAGATATCAGTGGTTAAAGTGGAGCTGCATAGACTCGCACTTTCTGTTTGTTCAATGCGCAGGAGAACACGAGCAGCCGACGGTGCCGGAAGTGGAGAAAGGAATTTTATATAATAACAAGCAGGAGGACTCGGCTTCGCATGGGTTTATTTCATTTTAAGAACTGCCCAGTTTGTACTGTTATATTTTGTATGTTGTTTGTGTGTGTGTCCATAAGCGTCATGTGATCAGTTTGGAAATCATGAAAAACCTGAGATCGGTTGTTATGGAGTAAAGCTGTGTGAATGTGAACTTGTTTAGCAGTGTCATCAACAGCGCACTGCCCCTTTAAAGCTGACCTAAAGCAGCATGTGCAGAGCTGTGTGTTATGATTGGCAGGATACCATAAAAAAACCCCTAAATATTAATATCCTGCGGAGCCCAACTGGGCCCTGAACCGCAGAGCACCCTGGTGTGAACAAACCCCGACAGTTAATGTCACTGCCAGGCTACACAACCAGCTGGGTAAACACAGATACTAAATAGATAAGTTCTCTGCAGCACACAGCAGCCACAAATGAATACAATAGTCTTGCAGTTACTGCACTGCAAGTCAAGCAGAACTCTGAATGTGTGCTCCCAGTTACTATACTGGGCTGCACCCACTACATCCACCTGCTGTTACTGCACATAGATAGTGCTGGGCCACACACACAGCCGTAGCACCACACACAGTGTAACCAGAAATGATTCTGAGTTGAGGATAGAGGAGAGCAAGTCTACAAGTACAACAGAGCTAGACTGACCAACTCAAAGTGTGTGCTACCAATTCCAATCAAACACACAAAGCAGCTTGCTGCCCAAAACAACTAAGTGTGATTCTATATCAGGGGAAGTTAATCTAGCTATGGCCAACTAGAAAATCACACAGGAACCCATGCCCACAACAAAACAACACTGAGGATCTGGTAAGAGGCTAGGGCAGCGGGCTGAGTGACCTGCCTCATTAAATAGGGGAAAGGCGGTCCCCAGCAGCCAGCCATACTGCCCAAGCTGGGCGCTCACTGGTTGACACCCATGTCAGTCAGGTGACCAACCTGGATGCAAGGACTTAACCCCTGCCTTGCTGGACTGAGCTGTGACAAAGGAACAGGCTGCGGCGACCCTGATACGCTGGCCATACCTGCCGCACAGTCCTAACCCTGTGTATCTAATCCCCTGACATGTGATGGTGTGTGCTGAGCTGTGTATCTAATCCTCAGATGTCTGTATCTCAGTTTGGACATCAGTGTTGGATATACCTGGAGTGATTCTGTGTGAATGTGGAGTGACTGTGTGTATGGGAGTTGGAATATGAGTGAAAGACTTGCAGGTTTGTATTGGCTAATGAGGGCAGTGTTTTGGGAAAGCTGTATCTCCGGAACAGTACATCTGAGAGAGTTGAGATCCGGTCTAAAACCTTCTGGGACACCTGATGTATCTGTGTGAAAAATCTGGTGAAGATTAAAGATGAGCGAATGCCGTTCGATCGAATAGGTATTTGATCGAATATCATGACGTTTGATGTATTCGTTCACAATCGAATACAAGGCCGCATATGCAGTAAAAATTTGTGTCCCCTCCCACCTTCCCTTTCGCTTTTTTTTGCACCAATGACTGTGCAGAGGAGGTGGGACAGGAACTACGACAATGGAGGCAGTTAAAAAATTGATCAAACCCATTGGCTGCCAAAAACATGTGACCTCCCATTCATAAGAACGGCCACCGCCTATTTGCCATTTTAGCGCTCAGAGATAGGTAGAGAAAGACATCTGCTGAGGGCTAGATAGCGATTAGCTTCAGATAGGCAGGCAAGAACTAAAGCAGAAAACCAACAGCTCTTCTCAGAGCTATACACTGTAGGGACATCAGTCCAGCTGTCCCCGGACGGTGGAAAAAAGGGATACACAACAGATACAACTTCATATATAGCATAGAAACAGCTTTCATTGTTGGCTGTCCGCACACAGAATAGCTGGAATACACAGGAGTGACTAGATCACATAGAGCTGGAAAAGCCTTGAATTTTTTTGGGGCCTGAAAAATAGCAGCAATCCACTGCATTTCCAAGTTCATATAGAGCTGGAAAACAGCTTTTCTTTGTGGTGTATAGACCATCAAAAAGGGAATAGTACATCCAAAATGCGCAAAGGTAGCACAAGGGGACGGGGATGAGGATGGGGGCCTTGAAATACAAATGTTCAGCAAGGTTGCGCTCAACCAACAGCATCTACTGCGCCTACAGCTCTGCGGCAGCAAGCATTACGCTTCTCCACAGTCCCTGGCTTGATGACCACATTGAGTAGGCTGCAGGGTACAAACCTAAGTAATCCCGAGCACCAGGAAGAGGTGTTTCAATGGCTGGTGGACAATGCTTCCAGCACATTCTCCACCAGCCAGTCAGCCTCTACCTCAACTCCTCCTCCTACCCAACAGTCTGGTCCTCCTTCCTCACAACATGTCCAATCTTCCCAGCAACCTAATCCTACCTTTCCCGCCTCCCAGGAGCTTTTTTCGGCTCCATTCACTGTCTCTCTCTCTCTGTCCCACCACGTCCTGAATCACCAGAGGTAACAGATGACTTCTCTGATGCACAAACACTGGAGCATCCGTTATCTCCGGTTGTTGTTGTTGGCCAGCAATCGTCCCTCAGTGACGACGATGACGAGACACAGTTGCCATCAGGGCAGCCTGTTGCCATCGTTGTTGCACAAGAGGAGGAGGAGGAGCCGTTGGAGGATTTGGAAGAGGAGGTGGTGGACTATGAGGCCACTGCCCCAACCTGGACAGGGCGGATGTCAAGCGGGGAGAGCAGTGGAGATGTGGAGGGAAGTGCAGAACCAAAGAGGGTGGCTAGAGGCAGAGGCATGTCGAGAGGCAGAGGACAGCTGCTTCAACGAATCCAGGCCACAGCCAGCAGGGCCCAAAATATTCCCTCTTGTAGCCAGCCTAGAAAAACTCCCCCATCGAGGCCACGGTCTTCGGTGGTGTGGAATTTTTTTTTTATGTCTGTGCTACGGACAAATATAGTGCCGTTTGCACTTGCGCCTCCTCAAAACAACCCACTATCTCCCAGACTTTTGAGTGCAGGCAAAAATACAGCACTACTCACCCCCATGCACAAGCCTTAAACGCACACATCTCCAAACTGCTGGCCCAGGAGACGTTGCCGTTCCAGCTTGTTGAAAGTCAGGCCTTCCGTGACCTGATGGCAAGTGCGGCACCTCGCTATGCCGTCCCTAGCTGTCACTACTTCTCCCGGTGTGCCATCCCCGCCTTGCACCAGCACGTGTCACGCAGCATTTGGCGGGCCAAGCGGACAAGTGCATGCAGACAGGGATGCTACATTTCACTGACGGCACTGGCGGTCTACCTCATTTCCCCGCCCAATATTCCTGGCAGGGGCTCTGGACCACCACCCTCCTCTTCCTCCACCTCCTCCGCCATCACATTGACCCCAGCTACCAGCTGAAAACGCTGCAGCACTGGCGTGGGGAGACGTCAGCAGGCCGTGCTGAATCTCATAAACTTGGGGGACAGACAGCACACTGCCTCAGAGGTGAGGGATGCCCTCCTTGTTGAGACGGCAACATGGCTTTCGCCATTGAACCTGGGCCCAGGCATGGTCGTGTGTGATAATGGTCGCAACCTGGTAGCGGCTCTGGAGCTTGCCAACCTCTGACACGTTCCATGCCTGGCCCATGTGTTCAATTTAGTGGTGCAACGGTTTTTGAAAACATACTCCAATGTAGCCGAGCTACTGGTGAAAGTGCGGCACTTGTGCGCCCACTTTCGCAAGTCCACAGTAGCCACTGCTAGCCTCTGAAGCCTCCAGCAATGCCTCCATCTGCCAGAACACCGGCTGATGTGCGACGTCCCCACACGCTGGAACTCGACATACCACATGTTGAGTAGAGTGTGTGAGCAGCAGAGACCCTTGATGGAGTACCATCTCCAAAACCCAAGGGTTCCTCAGAGTCAGCTTCCGCAGTTTCTGCACCATGAGTGGCCATGGAGGCAGACTTATGCGAGATCTTGCGTGTCTTTGAGGAGTCAACCATGAGGGTCAGTTGTGATGATGCAATTGTGAGTGTCACAATCCCCCTCCTGTGTGTGATGCGAGAATCCCTCATCGCCATTAGGAATAACGCATTGTTCGCTGAGGAGTCGAGCATAGGAGCACAACCATTCCAGCAGGATAGTCATGGCACATTCCTGTCCACTTCACATTGTACATTGAGGGAGGAGGAGGAGGACGAAGTGGCAGATCTCATTGTCACACCAGAGGCTAGCGGGGAAGTTAATTGCATCCCATTGCTGCAGCGCGGTTGGGGCGAATGGAGGAGGAGGAAGAAAAGGAGAGTGGGGGCAGCCAAGTGACGCCAAGTAACACTCTGACACACATGGCTGAATACATGTTGGAGCGCTTTGCAACTGACAAACGCATTGCCAAAATCCTGGAGAGCAACGACTACTGGATTTTTGCAATCCTCGACCCCCGGTATAAACATTTTGTTTGTAATTTTATTCCGGTAGAGGGGAGGGCCAGTCGCATGAGTGATTGCCACAAGCAACTGGTGCAGAATATGATGCAGATGTTTCCAGCATGTGACGCTGGCGGCAGGGAGGGCAGTTCCTCCAACAGGTGACAAACTGTCATCCGATCCACACCCGGCAGGGGCACACTCTCCAAGGTCTGGGACACGTACATATCTTACATACATAACATGGCTCCCTGTGATAATAAATCTATATTACAATGTCAGCAGACAATACAAATGTATCATGTTACATATCACAGACCCTGAGACGCCCATAGAGAAGTCCATGTAAAGCCTTCTTAATGTCATTATTCTTTAAGCTGTGTATAATTGGGTTGATCAGAGGGGTAAATACGGTATATAGAAGAGACAGAATTTTACTAAAGGTCGATGATTGTCCTCTTGAAGGAAACATATAAACTCCGAATAAGGTCCAATAGAATATGGAGACCACAATGAGGTGGGAGCTACAGGTGGAGAAGGCTTTCTGTCTACCAGTACTGGATGGGATCCCATTGGTGACAATAATCTTGGTATAAGAAAATAAAATTATTGTTACGGGGATTAGAATTATGGGAATTCCTAGTATATAAACCTCCATCTGGAAATTGTTGGTTTCAGAACAGGAAAGTTCTAGGATAGGAATTAAATCACAGAAGAAATGGTCAATGGTGTTTGGTCCACAAAAATTTTTCACCAAAATGTAATGATGACCAATGATGTAATAAAAACAGCAACCAACCAAGAGATGACGGCCAATATCACACAATATGTATCGGTCATGACAGTGGTGTAGCGGAGGGGGTTACAGATGGCCACATATCTGTCATAAGACATCACTGTCAGGAGAACACATTCAGAAACTTCTGAGCCACCAAATAAGTAAAGTTGTGTTATACAGCCGATAAAACTAATGGATCCTCTATAATATAGTATGACATGGAGCATCTTGGGGACAATATCAGTGGTCAATAAGATATCATTGATAGAAAGTTGTGTGAGGAAGAAGTACATTGGAGTCTGGAGGATCTTACTGGTGGACACCAAGGTGATGATCAGGAGATTCATGAAAATGGTGAACCAGTAAACGACAAGAAGTAGAAAGAATATCACAAATCTGATATTATAACTGACTTGAAATCCTAAGAGGAAGACCTTTGTGATAGGAGTCGTATTGTTCTTCTGTAACTGAGTAATTATAATAGAGGTCGCCCATGTGGTTGTTATGGGGTCCCGGGATAGAGAAGGTCCATAAGAGATTGATCTTGTCTTCATTCTCATTAATATGGAGAACGTGACCAGGGATGAGATCTTCACAAGTGCTAGAATGTCTACAGATCAGGAAAGTGAGAAGTAAACTCAAGTCATTATAATATGAAGGTAGAAAATAATAAGAGTATTATGTCATGTGATGTAGTGTAACATTGTCTTCTGTCACCTGGACATGGAGATATAGTAGTGACAGAAGACAATATACAATAACAGTAATAACATCTAATGCAGAAGAATAAATTATACATAACATAGAGATAAAGGAAACTGATATGTCACAGCACATGTTATGAAAAGTATAAATAATATCATAGAGCGAATTCACACATATGGACGGGATGTCGGTTGTATTTCCCAGACCAAACACTGAGCTGGGAAACAGAATCCCAGCATTAGAGTCACATACAGGACCGATGTCCGATACTGAAATCCAGGACTGAACTCTCATAATATAGTAGAGAGAACAAGGGACCACACGGTGGCTCAGTGGTTAGCAGTGCAGCCTTGCAGCGCTGGAGTCCTGGTGTTCAAATCCCACCAAGGGCAGAAAACCATCTGCAAGGAGTTTGTATGTTCTCCCCGTGTTTGCATGGATTTCCATCCCATATTCGAAAGACATACTGATAGGGAAAAATGTACATTGTGAGCTCTATGTGGGGCTCACAATCTACATTTAAAAAAAAATAAAAAATATATAGTAGAGAGAACATAGAACACTGACATAGAATAGACAGAACACAATAGTTACAATGTATAGAACACATATACAATACATAGAAAACGTACATATTAAACACAAAGGATAATTCCATAGACCCTTCCCTATACGCTGCATAATACTTACATATAACATCTCCTTACACATATTACACATTATTAGGGTTAATGTTATTTCTCTATAACCTGAGTTGCAGATTGTGTCAGTAACAGGAGCAGAATTTGTCCTATAAGCTGCTACACCAGGATATACCCTCCCCCGCTCCTCCTGTATAAACACCTATAGAACATATAAGGATTAGATCCAGTCCATACAATAATGACATATAACACTCACATCTGCTCGGTCCTACTGCTGAGGATGTGGCTCTTAGTAGTTCATCACTTCCTTCTCAGAATCTCCGTCCTGTTCAGAGGATCCTGGTGGTCACCAATAGAAGAAGCTTCCAGGGTCCGTCTTGTAGATGTGAGACCCTACGTGGTATCAGACACATGGACATGCCCAATACTGCTATACAGATCCATCATTTTCTGATGATCCGTTAATCGCATTTTTGGAAATGAAGCATCACCAAAACTCCCTGCCCCGTCTCTTACATACTTACCCATCTTCATTCTTCTAGCACTTCCTCTGCTTCTTCTGGCGCCTGCGCAATAAAGCTTTATTGTACAGTCGCCAGCAGAAGCGAAGAGCGCATACCACACATGTGCAAGAAATCCACAGAAGAAGATGCTGCTGGGACCAAAGACTCGGATCTCCGGGACACAGAAGACAGGTAAGTATTAGAGATGAGCGAACAGTGTTCTATGGAACACATGTTCGATCGGATATCAGGCTGTTCGATGTATTTGATTGGAATCGAACATCACGTGGCAAACTCCAAAAAAACTCGATTCCCCTCCCACCTTCCCTGGCGCTTTTTTTGCACCAATAACAGCGCAGGGGAGGTGGGACAGGAACTACGACACCGGAGGCATCGAAAAAAATCGGAAAAAGTCATTGGCTGCTGAAATCAGGTGACCTCCATTTTAGACGAATAGTGGATTTCAAATCCGGGTCATATGAGAATGTGAACTTTGTGACTATGAGACAGGGATAGCTGTACAGGCAGGGATAGCTAGGGATAACCTTTATTTAGGGGGGAATGTTATTAAAAATAACTTTTTGGGGCTCTATCGGGTGTGTAATTGTGATTTTTGTGACATAAACTTTTTCCCATAGGAATGCATTGGACAGCGCTGATTGGCCAGAGTACGGAATTCAACCAGTCAGCGCTGGCTCTGCTGGAGGAGGCGGAGTCTAAGATCGCTCCACACCAGTCTCCATTCAGGTCCGACCTTAGACTCCGCCTCCACCGGCAGAGCCAGCGCTGATTGGCCGAAGGCTGGCCAATGCATTCCTATGCGAATGCAGAGACTTAGCAGTGCTGAGCCAGTTCTTCTCAACTACACCGTGTGCCGGTCAGCCCATCTGATATAGCAGAGCCGAGTGTGGATATAGGAATCCATAGGAATGCATTGGCCAGCGCTGATTGGCCAGAGTACGGAACTCGACCAATCAGCGCTGGCTCTGCTGTAGGAGGCGGAGTCTAAGATCGCTCCACACCAGTCTCCATTCAGGTCCGACCTTAGACTCCGCCTCCACCGGCAGAGCCAGCGCTGATTGGCCGAAGGCTGGCCAATGCATTCCTATTGGTAGCAGTGCTGAGCCAGTTCTGCTCAACTACACCTATATCCACACTCGGCTCTGCTACATCACACATTCGGCTCTTCTATATCAGATGGGCTGACCGACACAGGGTGTAGTTGAGCAGAACTGGCTCAGCACTGCTACCAATAAGAATGCATTGGCCAGCCTTCGGCCAATCAGCGCTGGTTCTGCCAGACGAGGCGGAGTCTAAGGTCGGATCTGAATGGAGACTGGTTTGGAGCGATCTTAGACTCCGCCTCCTCCAGCAGAGCCAGCGTTGATTGGTCGAATTCCGTACTCTGGCCAATCAGCACTGGCCAATGCATTCCTATGGGGAAAAGTTAGCTTGCGAAAATCGCAAGCTGACAGGGATTTCCATGAAATAAAGTGACTTTTATGCCCCCAGACATGCTTCCCCTGCTGTCCCAGTGTCATTCCAGGGTGTTGGTATAATTTCCTGGGGTGTCATAGTGGACTTGGTGACCCTCCAGACACGGATTTGGGTTTCCCCCTTAACGAGTATATGTTCCCCATAGACTATAATGGGGTTCGAAACCCGTTCGAACACTCGAACAGTGAGCGGCTGTTCGAATCGAATTTCGAACCTCGAACATTTTAGTGTTCGCTCATCTCTAGTAAGTATGATTATGGGAGGATTGGTATTGAGTGAGGTAGATAGGTTAAGTAGTCCATGGTCTAGCAAGGGAAACAGGGAGGGGTGTGAGAGAGGGGGATTATGGGAGTTGTAGACTAAGACAGCAGGAATCTAGGGGGAAGCATGTAAACAAATGTAGAGGATGTCAGGAGGTCCCAGAAAAAAACAGAAATCACTCAAAATTCTGCTAAAGGTATTTCGGTGCAATGAATAACCCACTAATAGCACTAAACTACCTTTAAAACAAAAAAAGTTTTTTTGCCAGGAAAACCCCTTTAACCCCTCCCCGCCGATGGCATTTTTTGATTTTGGTTTTTCGTTTTTGACTCCCCTCCTTCTAAACCCCATAACTTTTTTATTTCTCCGCTCCCAGAGCCATATGAGGTCTTAATTTTTGTGGGACAAATTTTTCTTGATGATGCCACCATTAATTATTCTATATAATGTACTGGGAAGCAGGAAAAAAATTCAGAATGGGGTGGATTTGAAGAAAAAATGCATTTCTGCGACTTTCTTACGGGCTTTGGTTTTACGGCGTTCACTGTGCAACCAAAATGACATGTCCCCTGTATTCTGTGTTTCGGTACGGTTCCAGGGATACCAAATTTATATGGTTTTATTTACATTTTGACCCCTTTAAAAAATCCAAAACTATGTTAAAAATTTTTTTTTTGAAAAGTCGCCATATTCTGACAGGCGTAACTTTTTTATACGTCCGTGTACGGGGATGCATAGGGCGTCTTTTTTAGCGGGACCGGGTGTACTTTGTAGTTCTACAATTTTCGGGAAATGTTATTGCTTTGATCACTTTTTATTAAAATTTTTATCAGAATCAAAACAGTGAAAAAACGGCGGTTTGGCACTTTTGACTATTTTTCCTGCTACGGCGTTTACCGAACAGGAAAAATATTTTTATAGATTTGTAGAGCGGGCGATTTCGGACGCGGGGATAGCTAACATGTATATGTTTCACAGTTTTTAACTACTTTTATATTTGTTCTAGGGAAAGGGGGGTGATTTGAACTTTTAATACTTTTTATATTTTTTTATATTTTTTTTTACTTTTTTTTAATTTTTTTTTTGCATTTATTAGACCCCCTAGGGGTGTTGAACCCCAGGGGGTCTGATCACTAATGCAATGCATTACAATGCTAATGCATTGCAATGCATTGCAAAAAATCATCATCTCTTTTGCAGGCTGCATACACCAGCCTGCAAAAGAGAGAATTTGCAGACCGTCTGGGAGCCTTTAACAAGGCTCCCAGCTGTCATGGCAACGGGGGGTCGGCCCTGGAGCATGCTCCAGGAGCCGGCGATCCCTGCCAAAATGGCGGCGCCCATGCACCGCCGGGAAAATGGCGCCTCCGGCGCCTTTGACAGCAGCGCCGGAGGGGTTAATGCCTCCGATCGGTCCGGGGACCGATCGGAGGCATTAGAGCTGGTTTTCTACTGCTTAAAGCAGTAGACACCCGGCGGCTATGACGGCCGCCCGGCTCCCGGGCGGTCGCCATAGTTACAGACCCGACACGTGCCGTACTATTACGGCGCATGTCGGGAAGGGGTTAAAGGCTAAGGCCGGCCTGTTCCGACTCCTGGAAAAAAAATCGAGGTTCTCATTCTTCAGGCCGTTTCATCTCGCGATTTGGCCTGAGGACACACCCTCCTCCGGACTAGGCACATTCATTGGGCCTAATCCAGAGCGGAGTGTGTGGCTGTATGTTGGTGTCAGTCGCGGCTACCCATCTTTTGGACCGGAACCTGAGGTGGCCTCTGCTTCAGGTTCCGGTCCAAAAAACCCCATCTGAACTTACCCTAAAGGACGCACGCCCAGGACCCTCATTACTTTTTGATCCTGTGTACAAGACTTAATCATGGCTTTTAGACTCCGGGAGGAATGTAAGGGTACCCAGGTGGGTCAGTACTCTCTCTGATTTTACAGGTGACATCCTCTTGTTCATCACTGACCCAAAAGTACTGGAGATCATAGAGGTTTTTGTAAATCTCTCTGCTTTCAAACTAAGCGCATGCTCCTCGGGATACCTAGTATTCTAGTAAATATGTGACCGGGGTATATCACAGACATGGGTTAGTAATTAAACTGCCCCCGTTATCACAAAATGCACCCAAAGATCACCTGTTAAAGATCATTAGCATATATGGACTGCTCTATAACCTACAAGCAGAGCAGATTCACTTGAAATATAGAGTTAATATTCTGATTTTCACTTATTGATGTTTTTGTATCTCCAGTCGCCCCATGGGCCTCACGTCCTAGGAGATCATCACCAGACTCTTCAGAGGATTCATTTCTCCATCTATCAGTGTATAAAGATACCGCACATCGGCCGTTGTGTCCTCTCACAGCAAGTTATCATTTACAGCTCTGCGTTATTCATTTATGTTACTGTTTATCTGTAAGTAGAAGATTGGATTATTTGTATTTCTCTTGCTTATATTTCACCAACATATTCTGCAGCCCTGTACACACATCGTCATCATTTACTGCCCCATAGGGCTCACTATAATATGTTCAAGGAAACTGGAGAACCAAGAGGAAACCTGTGCAAATATGGGGAGAACTTACAACTTACACGTGGACAAAATTATTGGTCCCCCTCATTTAATGAAAGAAAACCCCAAAATGGTCCCAGAAATAACTGGAATCTGACAAAAGTGATTAGAAATAAAAATTCTATGAAAATGAACAAATGAAAGTCAACAGAATTTATTTATTTTTTTTATACATAAATCTCATGACTGATCAGAAATGACGGTTCCTTTAATATTTAGTTGCACAACCTTTTGAGGCAATCGCTGCGATCAGACGATCCCTGTAACTGTCAATGAGACTTCTGCCCCTCTCTACAGGGATTTTGGGTCCCTCCTCTGCTCCAGTTGTCTTGGGTGTAAAGGGGCCTTTTCCACACGACATGTTTCAGCTCCTTCTAAAGATGTTCAATAGGATTTAGGTGCGGGCTCATAGAAGGCCACTTCAGAATAATCCAATGTTCTCCTCTTAGCCATTCTTGGGGGGTTTAGCCGTGTGTTTTGGGTTATTATCGTGTTACAAGACCAATGACCTGTGACTGAGACCAAGCTTTCTGACACTGGGCAGCACATTTATCTCTAGAATCTCTTGACAGTCTTGAGATTTCATTGTACCCTGCACAGATTCAAGACACCCTGTGACAGATGCAGCAAAGCATCTCCAGAACATAACAGAGCCCCTCCATGTGTCACAGTAGGGACAGTCTTCTTTTCAGGATAGGCTTAATTTATCCGTCTGTGAACATAGAGCTGATGGGCCAAAGAGTCTCCTCTGTCCATAGGACATTCTCCCAGAAGCTTTGTGGCTTGTCAACATGTAGTTTGGTTATTGTTACTTTTGTCAGATTCCAGTTATTTCTGTGACCATTGTGGGTTTTTCTTTCATTATATGAGGACTACCAACAATTTTGTGTATATTAGGAGTCTTATCAGACTTCATTGAGGCCCTATCCTTAACTTTCTCCTTACCCATCCCAGTGGTCACAAGATTCACTTTTACACAGAAGCGGTATTCCAAGCAGTCAGCCACCTCTCTAAAACCTTAAGAACGGTAACCAATTACTATCCAATATTTGTCATTAAAAATTCCATCCAAATCTACAAACCAACTAATACATATATAGCAGTCACCAAATGAACATTTGCTTCATACTTACAAGATTTATGTAAATCGGGCCACCACTTTGAATGGGAATCGGTCATGCTATTTCTAACAATTTGATACGTTGGGATTTGGGTGCTATTACTTAGAGTCCACTTACAGGTGAGCCATTAGATGTCCCGAGACATAGTATGAGGTGAAAAGTAGAACTGCATTTTGCTATAATTGTCATATTTTCTAGGACATGGAGAAGAACAATGTCACCGCCATCCTCCTCCTTGGATTTCCAGGCCTCTACAGCTTCAGAATTATATTTTTTATTTTTCTCTTGATAATTTACATCACAAATTTAGGTGGCAACCTCATGGTCCTCACTCTAGTGGCCTACAGCAAGAACCTCCACTGTCCCATGTACTTCTTCTTGACCCAGCTGACTGTATCCGACATCATGACGTCCTCAGATATTGTACCAAACATGCTTCCTATGGTCCTGAACAATGGTTCCTCCATGTCCATTTCACAATGTATCACACAGTTGTTCTTCTTTGGGTCAGCCGAGGCTGCAGAATGTCTTCTGCTGACAGTGATGTCGTATGACAGGTATCTGGCCATATGTCACCCCCTACATTATCCCTCTATAATGAATACTAGACTTTGCCTGAAACTTATTAACATATCCTGGATATTGGGCTTTATTGTAAACTCATTTGTAACATTAAACATGTCCCGGCTTCACATTTGTCGGAATGTCATCAATCACTTCTTTTGTGATGTGGATCCTATATTGGGACTATCTTGTTCTAATATATGGAGAACTAAGTTGTTGTGCACCATCTTCAGCTTTGTGGGAATCCTGTGCCCGTTCCTTATCGTGGTCATCTCTTATGCTTATATTGTCCACACAATCCTCAAGATCCAGTCCATCAACCATAGACAGAAAGCCTTCTCCACCTGCGGTTCCCACCTCACCGTGGTGTCCATATTTTATGGTGCTTTAGTTTCTGTTTATTTGAGCCCCAACAGTGGAAAGTCCGTCACTTTAAATAAAATTCTGTCTTTGTTATACTCTGTGCTGACTCCATTAATTAACCCCATAATATACTGCCTGAGAAATAAAGATATCAAGGAAGCCTTAAAAAAGATCTACTGAAGTCGTCCATCCATCATGTGGCAAAAGTTCGGATTTTGAACATATCAATCATTTAAGGTGTACCTCCGATGATAGAAGAACTTGTCTTAAATGAATAGTACGGGTGAATATAAGAAACTTTGTAATACATCTTATTAATGGAATCAGTTTCCTTCTCCACTTATTGGCTGTTCTCCTCCTTCTTATCATTCAGACTATTTATCTGTATGGAATCTGTCTCTGTACTTAGCTCACACATAGATGTCTATGGAGAGGAGAACTGGAAGAAGAGGCTAGTAATTGATAAGCAGAGTCTTATCTTGAAGATGAAGCCGTGTCAGAAGAGTCCTCTCACTCACTGTGTAACAGAGAATGTTTTTTCTAGCTGACTCTTCCTCTTTCTATAGACATCTATGTAAAAGATAACTCAGCCAGATAAGTGAAGAAGGAAAAGATTTCTTTAACCCCTAACCCCTTATGGACACATGACATACTATTGCATCCTGGGCGCCTAGTACTGGCTAAAAATGAAGATAATAGTACGTCAATGGCCGGCCGTCTGCTCACTATCAGTAACTGGCAGCTAACACCCACTTCATTTACCTGGTCATGCACAGTTCCAAGGGGTTACGCCCTGCAGATGACCTGCATTGGCATCCCTCCACAAATTGTATTTACTGTAGCCCAGAGTCTGGCAAGTGACCCTGGATAGCAGGAGCCCCCGGTACCTGGTTGATGCTGCCGAGATGAGAGGAAGTCAGCGCTTTCTTATTCTATACACTGCAATCCCAACCAAAGTGGGATACCAGCCCAACAGAGACCTTCCATCTGGAGTTCTGCAAGTACCTCCTCCATGTCCATTGCAGGACCTCCAACATGGAATGTCGGGAAGAGCTGGGTAGGCTCTCCCTATGGCTCACCATACAGAAGAGGGTGATATGATTCTCAGCACACATAGAGGGCAGCAGCCCCAGCTCTTACCACAACCAAGCCTGGCTAAGCCACAGAGCCCAAAGCAAACCCAGTACCCTCCAACCGAGTGTCAGACGCCTGCCCAGCCAAAAACCCAAACATGCCCTGAAAACGGCTCAAATAAAGGGGGTCATAGAGAGCAGCAAACAGTGGTACATTTTGGAATGGAGAAACACAATAAATAACTCCAAGAAACTCACCGTGTATCAATCACTGCAAAGGGACTAAGTCATGGCCACTTACCTGGAGAAGATACCCCATAACAAACACAGACAGTCCCTGAACCAGTACAGACTGAGCGCCCACAGCCTGGAGATGGAGACGGGGTGGCACAAGCCTTGGAAGAACAGACTGTGCCAGCACTGTGCCTAGGGGGCCCTAGAAGACGAGACCCATTTCCTGGTACACTGCACCAAATACTCAGCTGTGAGGGCCATCTACATCCAAAGACTCTCTGCCCGCATCCTAGATTTCACCTCAGTAATGAGAAGAGGAAACTCTACATCCTACTGGGAGAAGAGGAGTCCACTGTGGAGATCGCTGCCCAATACATGTCCATCTGCCACCAAATGAAGGGAAGATGAGACCCCATGGACAGTTATACCACTGCCCCTTCTAATCACTCGTCCACCTCCATAAGTTCCAAACCCACTCCCCAACATACCCTCCACTCTCTTCGCCAAATGCCAAATGTCTAATCAGATGTGCCAATAAAGCTTTTTTTTATTTGATTTGATTCACTGAACTAGCAGTTAGAGCATCGCCGGTTCAGGTCTCCTAGTGGAACATGTAAAAAAAAGTGGAAAAAACAAAAAGTGCATTAAAAAAAAAAAAAACATGAATAAAGATAGATGAGTAAATTCACCTTTCCTATATAAAATGATTATAAAAGAAACTACTGTTTGGGCACAGCCGGGCACAGATGTGATGGAGCGTTAAGTGGCTTTTGGAGCCCAGATTTAGATTGTTGTTTTTTTGGAGACCATATCATATTTGCACAGAACCTAAATTGACCCTAAAAAATGAGGTCATTTATTAAGGAATTTAATTTACTGGCACCTCCAGGGCTCTGCAAAAACAGCATGGAGCTCAGAAAATCTCTCTAAATCTGTACCCTAAAAGCTAAAAAATGCAGGGCTCCTTCCCTTCTGAGCCCTGCTGTGTGCCCAAGCCGCAAGTGTACACCCACATACAGCTCTGGAAAAAATTAAGAGACCACTGCAAATTTTTCAGTTTCTCTGATTTTTCTCTTCATTGGGATATTTTTGTTCTTTTATTCTATAAACTACTGACAACATCTCCAAAATTCAAAGCAAAACATTTTGTTTTTATTTGCAGGAAATGAGAAATTTTCAAAATAATACAAAAAGAAGCGGCAGCGCTGTCAGACCTCAAATAATGCAAAGAAAACAAGATCATATTCATTTAGAAACAACAATACTAATGCTATAACTCAGGGAGATCAGAGATCAATATTTGGTGGAATAACCAGGATTTTTAATCCCAGCTTTCATGCTTCTTGGCTTTCCACCATTCTGTCACCCGGCTTTTGGATGACCTTATGCCACTCCTGGCACAAGCATGTAAGCAGTTCTTCTTTGTTTGATGGCTTGTGACTACCCATCTTCCTCTTGATTACATTCCAGAGGTTTTCAATGGGGTTCAGGTGTGGAGATTGGGCTGGCCATGATAGTCTTGATGTGGTGCTCCTTCATCCACACATTGATGGACCTAGTTGTGTGGCATGGTGCATTGTCCTGCTGGAAAAATCAGTCCTCAGAGTTGGGGAACTATAAAATGGTGCTATAGTCCTTCTATCTGAGTGGGATACTCCAAGTAGAGGGAGAGAAATGCGAAAATCTTGTGCATTGCAAAGCTACCAATCAAAATAAGCCAAGACGGAGTAAGGTTCTGATGTAAGAAGAAAAGACTGGAGGTGGGTTGTTAGTAGGGTCGTGTTAAGAGACAAAGAGGCTCGGACTGATATGGCATAAAGAGAAAAAAATGGACGTTAGAAGAGCTGGTTTACTGTGAGGAATTGAGCCAAGGTGACCAGATTTTCTTGAAATGATTTTGCAATCAGTTCATCCAGCTAGATAGTTCCTCAAAATGGGCAATCTGGTTAACTTTGGAGGTCCATTGTTATTTAGTGGGAATCTCAGTTTTAATCAAAATAGAGGGATAAGCGTCTTAGCCTCAGGCAGTAAGTGGGTGACCAGATTTGATTTTGAAGAGTTATAGTCAGAAGTTGGGAGTGAAAATGATAATTTCCAGTGTGAAAGGGAAAGGTCAATTGAATGGTCAATTGATCCTCATTCCAAAATGGTTGGAGATCCGAGCACTACCACCATACATGCGAGAGTGTGCCTTCATGTGAGTGGCACCACCAACAAAGGTTTGAAGACTGAAGGCCGTGGAGGAACAAGCACAATGGAGTGCGATACCATCTGACTAATAGCTTGTAGTGGTTCTCTTGTATGCGCACACGCACAGTTTAGAGAATTTAACAAAGCAAGTCTTCTTCAGGAGAGGACTGTGGGAGGAGAGTGTTCTCTGAAATGGTATGAGATAGTTACGGGGTCCTCCCTGCATAGCGAGTGTTGAAAGACAATAGGGGAGGTGGTTTCTGTGTAGAAAGGACAATGGCGCTTCACGAAGAAGGGACTCTCTCAACTATTTTTACCATGTTTTTTCAGGACAAATAAAGCTTGAAACAAGTAGCCTTACTTGTAGCCTTACTTGTAGCCTTAGGGGGCATTCACACGGAGTAACGCCGGGCGTGTATTACAGCCATACACGCCGGCGTTACGGCATACTGCCGAACACTTCCCATTCACTTCAATGGGAGCGCTCGTAATCGCTGCTGTTACGAGCGCTCCCATTGAAGTGAATGGTAAGTGTTCGGCAGTCTGCCGTAACGCCGGCGTGTACGGCTGTAATACATGCCCGGCGTTCCTCCCTTACATGTTAATTAGATAGAATATATATTTATTTTAAGAAACACCATAAAGAGTTAAATTTTGCTGATCACAGTGATTATAAAGGAACTAAAAGCTTCCCTTATCAAAGAGCAACTCCCTGACTAAAAGGGTAAGTTCATACAGGGTTTTTTGGTCCGGAACCTGAGGCGTAGGCCGCCTCAGGTTCCAGACCAAAAGCTGGGTAGCCACGACTGAAAGCCGGTGCACTGCAACGGCATCCAGCTGGGCACTCCGCTCCGGATTAGGCCCAATGAATGGGTCTAGTCCAGAGAATGGTGTGTATTCAGGCCGAATCAAGAGGCAAAACGGCCTGAAAAATGAGCATCTCGCTTCTTTTTTTCCGGGAGCCTGACCGGCTCCCATTGATTTCAATTGATTTTGGTCAGGATTTTGAGACAGATACGTGTGAATTTAGCCTTGCCCTTCCATGGAGAAGTGACTCTTATCACTCCTAGTGAGGCAGTGAGTGGTAAATCACAACTGCTTGACTTAGTTTATGTGACTGCAGCACCGGCTATCAGATGGAATGATGTAAGTAGCCAGATTTGTGGCTAGGGGTTAATGAAATCTCATTTTATTTTATTTTTTTCGACTAATAAAAAAAACAGTCCTAGTATCAGAGTGAATTACCAGTCCAAAAAGTAGCTTGGCAGAGCTAAATGCTGATTTAAAGTCACAGTAACAATATTTGGGCGAGACAATATGGCCATGTGAGATGGTCCTAAGGTTTCAATAAAATACATCAAACTTTCTCGTTATCAATCTAATTAATCTCTGCAAGGAAGCAGGATTATCTAAGTCATTCCATGAAATAAATACAAATGTTGAAATACAGAACCTTATGTAGGATTTTATAGAGCGCTTTAAAATTTAAGAATAACAAAATTCAAAAAATGTTTAAGAGCTTTATTAACATTTTTGTTCATGATTGAGAAACACTTCATTGATTTATCCATCTACTGTCCAAGAAGAGAAGCTTTCACTAGTTACCAGTTACATGCTATCAACTTTCTCATTTTATAACAGTTCCTTAGTCCCTCTGGATCCTACTATCTTTCTGGTCTGATGAAGACACCAGTTTAGCATTGAAAAGTGGTGGCATTGTTGTGACCTGCAGTGCATTAGTATCACAGTTTTTTTCCTCTTGTTCATTTCCACTTCACCACCAACTGTGTGGTAGGAGCAGCAGCAAGTCCCACCTATTCCTCTGACAGTGCCATACCACCTCAACAATCATCATGACTAGAGATGAGCGAGTAGTATAAGATCGAGTAGGTGTTCGAATACTCGTACTCGATCGAGTACCACTAGCTGTTAGAAGTTAAGATTCGATGCAGAACCAGTGTTGATTGGCAGAATGCTATACATTGCCAATCAACGCTGGTTCTTCTCTTACCTTTAGAATTCTTCTCCCTGCGCAGCCTCCCCGCGGCGTCTTCTGGCTCAGAATTCACTCTGCCACGCATCGGGCCTGGGAAGAGCCGACTGCGCATGTCCGCTTGTAGTGCGGGCATGCACAGTTAGCTCTGCCCAGGCCCAATGCCTTGCAGAGTGAATTCAAGGCCGGAAGAGGACGCGGGGAGGCTGTGTAGGGAGAAGAATCCAGCCCGACCCTCACTCATGGACTTGGTAAGTAGAATTTGATCGAATTTTGCCTACCCCTGAAACGAGCATTTCCCCCCATAGACTATAATGGGGTTCGAAACCCGTTCGAACAGTGAGCGGCTGTTCAAATTGGATTTCGAACCCCGAACATTTTACTGTTCGCTCATCTCTAATCATGACCATAATTTTATCTTTGGGGCACCAAGATTATTTTTTTTTTCTCTCATTTTATAATCTGCTTCACAAAAACATCCTTAGTTGACAATAGAGAAAAATAATGGAACGCAGATGAAATTTTCATCGAGAGTCTTTTAAGAGCCTGCTTAATATCTCTGTTATTCAGACTGTATAGCACAGGGTTAAGGAGGGGAGTTATAACTGTATAGAAGAGGGAGAACGTTTTCTTTACACTTTTTTGGTTTGGAAATAAATAGATTGTAATAATTGAGCCATAATATAAGGAGACCACGGCCAGGTGAGAGCTGCAGGTGGAGAAGGTCTTCTGTCTCCCAGTTACAGATGGGATCTTCAGTATAGTGATAATAATATAAACATATGAAACCATAATTAACATAAAAGGAGAAAGCACTATGGGTACGGCCAGTATCATACCTTCAATATTTATCAAAAAAGTGTCGGAGCAGGAAAGTTCAAGAATTGGGTCAAAGTCACAGAAGAAATGGTCAATGACATTTGGTCCACAGAACCACAAATAACTCATAGATACTGAAATAGTTAAAATGACAGCAAATACCATGATCCAACATAAGAGAACAGACTTCATACAAAATGTGAGGTCCATGACTAAGGTGTAATGTAGAGGGTGACAGATGGCCTGATACCGGTCATAAGACATCACCGTCAGGACAAGACATTCCAAGGATTCTGAGGCCAAAAAAAGATAATATTGTAACAGGCAGCCAAAAAAAGACACAAAACTCCCATCATACAACACAACATGGAGCATGAGGGGTACGATAGTGGTAGAGAGCAGGATATCTGAGAAGGAGAGCTGTGTGAGGAAGAAGTACATGGGAGAGTGGAGGGATCTGCTGTAGGACACCACCAGGATGATCAGGAGGTTTCCACATAGAGTCACACAGTAGATGAGCAGCAGCAGAAGAAAGCAGAGATGATTCAAACTTTGTGAATTCTGAAATCCCAGGAGAGTTATTTCAGTCATTTTGCTGACATTCTGATATTGCATTTTTACTCATAAGAAATTGCTAAGCCTTATACACACTGGTATCTGCTATGGGAAATGTTATCTGACAATTCGATGGAGGTTGTGTGCTAAGAAACACCTAATGACCCAGACGGAGAGAACAGAAAACAAGGTTGGCATCTTATAGAACTGAAACGTTTACTAAATGATTTTTCTTCTGAGCCGCCTCTTATATAGACAAAGACTTACAATGAAGCCTCGAGGAATCTGATACCGAGGCCAATTGGGAAATTCTGCCCTGAGATTAGATTTCTCATTTAATTGGTCTTTGTGGAATTTTCATCGTAAATTGTAAAATGAGACTGGAAACTGTTCACCATAAAGCCAGAACTTTATTTTTTCAGTTCCCAAAGCAGCATAATCCCTAATTTATAGAGGAGAAAATGTTACTTTTTATTGACAACATTTCATTTTCTGTCCAATGTACCGGGAAGCTGGAAACAAATGACGTGTGGTCTATAACCGGCAAGTTAGTATGATCAAGGAGATACCAAATTTGTAGACTGCACATTTACGTTTACGATTACTTTTAAAAAATTTTACACTTTGCAAAATGAAAAATAGTTTGAGTTATAATTAGAGATGAGTGAACAGTAAAATATTCGATGTTCATTATTCGTTACGAATAGCATCTCAATATTGGACTATTCGAACGAATATCGAACCCCATTACAGTCTATGATAGAAAATGCTTTGTTTCAGGGGATCCCATCATTCGACTCAGGAGGGTCACCAAGTCCACTATGACACCCCAGGAAATGATGCCAACACCTCTGGAATGCAACTGGGCCAGCAGGAGAAGCATGTCTGGGGGCATCTAACACACCAAAGTCCCTCTATTACCCCAACATCACAGCCTAACAACTACACACTATACACACTCACTACAACCTCTATCAAAGTGGGAAAATACCCGGAAACCTTCTTTACTCCCCAAATGGATGGACACAAACCCAAATTTAAGCTCAACAAACATTAACAAGCACCCCTTTAAATCACGTTCCCCATGACAACCACAGATGGAATAGACAATGAGAAATCCAAAAGCCTTCACCCTTAACTGTCATTGTGTGTATGTGTGTGATGTGGTAAGACCTTCCAAAATTCACTTTTCTAGCCCTTAACATGAGCCCTTCCAAATTAAGTTCCAGGCCCTTAAGCTGAGCTCCCAGCAGAGATTGGGGCCCTTCAGGTGACTTCAGCCTCTACCTGCAGAGTTTTAGGCCCTTTAACTTAGTTCAGCCTTCACCAGCAGAGATTTGTTGGTTCTTTGGGTGAGTTGAGCCTTTAAACAGCAGAGATTTAGTTTTTGGCCCTTGGTGTGAGTAGAGCCTTTAAAAAGCAGTGTTTCTGGCCCTTGGAGTGACTGGGTCTTTGAAAAGCAGAGTTTTTGGCCCTTCGCATGAGTAGAGCCTTGCACCAGCAGTGTTTTTGGCCCTTGGAGTGAGTAAAGCCTCGCACCAGCAGTGTTTTTGGCCCTTGGAGTGACTAGAGCCTTACACCTGCAGTGTTTCTGGTCCTTGGAGTGAGTAGAGTCTTTGAAAAGCAGAGTTTGGGCCCTTGGCATGAGTAGAGCCTTGCACCAGCAGTGTTTTTGGCCCTTGGAGTGAGTAGAGCCTTTAAAATACAGTGCTTATGGCCCTATGAGTGAGTAGATACTTTAAAAATCTGTGTTTTGGGCCTTTGGAGTGAGTAGAGCCTCGCACCAACAGTGCTTTTGGCCCTTGGCGTGAGTAGAGCCTTTAAAATACAGTGATGTTGGCCCTTGGAGTGAGTAGAGTCTTTAAAAAGCAGAGTGGACCAAATAAAAAAACAATAACCTGCGGAGCCCAACTGGGCTCTGAACAGCAGAGCTACCTTGGTGTGAGCTAGTCCCGACAGTTAGCGTCACTGCCAGGCTACTCCATCATCTGGGTATCTCTCTGTTAACTTCACAGAGAGGGCACTGTAGTAAAGAGCAACCGATAGAGGAATGTGCTAGACTCAGACTGTGTGCCCTCAGTTGCTTCACTGAGAAACACCCTACAGCAGCTACCTGCTAATACCTATTAGCCAGTAACAGAGAAAGGAATATATTGGGGAAAGAAGACCCACTTCCACAAACATAAAATACACAACATAAACACACTGGCTGCAGGGTTACACAAACAAGACACAAGTGCAACTGACACACCACTAGCTGCACCCACAATCACATCTTAGAAATGAGACTAGGGCAACGGGCTGACAAATTTGCCTCCTTAAATGGAGGACGGGCAGTCTCAATCAGTCAACTCGGCTGCCTAAGCCAGGTGCTCATGAACTGACTCCACTGTCATTCAAAATACCAACCACGCCCACCGGCAGCAAAGGGATTAACCCTTGCCAAGCAGGGCTTCCAGCAACAGGGAAAGATTGACAGCTGGCAAGATGCTACAACAGAGGAATGGGCTGCGACCCGACCCCTAGGCCATACTGTCCTAACACTACCCCCCCTCCACAGCGCATCAATGCCATACTTCTCCGGTTCCACTCAAACTCCGACACCAGCTGTGGAGCATGAACCTGATCTGCAGGTTCCCAAGTGCGGTCCTCCGGGCCATAACCTGTCCACTCTAGAACAATCTACCCTGAACAGTCTCTGCGTCCATTATTTCTCTCACCTCAAAGTCATCCTGGGGCAACTCTTTGGGAAGACTCCTAGAGTATTGCGTCAGGACAAGAGGTTTGAAGAAAGAAATATGGAAGAAGTTGTTAATCCGTCAAGATCTGGGGAGTTGCAATTTGAACGTCACCTGATTTACCCAGGACAGGACCTTGAATGGACTCACAAACCACAGGGCAAACCATCAGCCGGCACGTCAGGGACCACTGGGATGGGCAGAGGAATGCGAGGATGACGACCATATAACATAAAAAATGGTGTCTTATCAGTGGAGTCAGCCACCGCATTATTAAGTGCAAACTCTGCCCATGGCAGCAGTTCCACCCAATCGTCATGACGAGAGGAGACAAAATGGTGTACATAGGTCTCCATACTCTGATTCATCCTTTCCACCAGACCAATAGTTTGGGGTGATAGGATGATGACAGGCAAAACTCTACACGCAGCAGCTGGCACAGTGCCTTCCAAAAATGTGCTGTAAATTGCGACCCTTGATCAGAGACCATCTTCTCTGGCATACCATGGACCTGAAAGAAATGTCGAATAAAAAGACGTGCCAATTCCCTGGTGGATGGCAGTCCCGGCAATGCCACTAAGATGGTCATTTTAGTGAAATAGTCCGTTACCACCCAAATCACCTTCCTGCCCACTGATATTGGCAGGTCCATGACAAAATACATGCCCACGATCTGCCAAGGTGATTCTGGTATCAGAAGGGGACGCAGTAAACCCGAAGGATGCTGGCGCAACGGCTTGTTGCGAGTACAGATGTCACAACCCTGGACAAAGGCCTGTACATCCGCAGAAAGGGCGGGCCAATAATAATGGCGGGTGATTAACTCCCTTGTGACAAAATGTCCCCCTACATGAGAAGCATGCCTCCATAACAACACTTCCTGTCGCTGAGTGAGAGGAACCAGCGTCCTCCCAGGTGGCACCCGAGTCAAATTCACTGGGTTGACCAACACTTGTTTTTCGGAGAGAATGATAAGACAAAATCATCTGAATAATTCTAATTTCACCCTTCCGCTTTTCAACTCAGTTGGTCCCCCTTCCATCATCAATCCTAGTGACCATCTCTCCAATGAGGTTCGTTCTTTCTACTGAGGTTCCTCATTCTAATCTTCAACCTAAGTCCAACTTTTACCCCACCCACCATAGGGATAGTAATCTACAAACATATTATTTGCTAGTGGCTGCAGACTTTAGACAAATCAAGTCCAGCAGTAGCCTCACCAAACACAACCTTTCTATTAACAAAAGACAGGCTCTCTGTCAATTAAGAAGGAATCAGGTTATTGTCATCCGAAACCCTGACAAGGGGGTTGGTCTGGTAGTCCAAGATCGGGAGGTCTATGTCCAAGAGGCCCTGAGGATACTATCAGATAGAGACTACTATCACCCGCTTACTTCTGATCCATCTATTGAGCATTTACTCAAATACAGGGGATACAATAAGCATACACATGAGGGATACTAACTGAAGAAGAATAGGCTTTGTTGAATATTAAGAAACTTACCATCGCTTTATTCTATCAGTGCAGGACGTTTTTGTCCAATAAAGGTCATTCACCTTGTTGACACTCCAATCTGTGGACCAGAGAGCGCAGCCATTCATCTTTAGCCGCTGGCCTCCTTCCTTCCAGTAGAGATATATGGCGCCAGAACCAAACCCGAAACAAGTAGCAAATTTGAAGTTCACATTTGCAGTAAAACATTAAAGGGGTTTTCTAACTTTAAAAAAACAGTTGGCCTGGTGTTATGGTATACAAACATATATAAAGGACGGGGAGACACTTCAGTTATTTGCATATAATTTACTCTATTTCTCTCTTAGTGATTATTATTTTTGTATCGTTCTTGCCCCCTTGGGCCTCATTACTGGAGAGCCCATCAGTAGAATCTCCAGAGGATTCATATCTTCAGAAACTCATCTAATATAAATAGACGGCGCCTCAGCCATCGTGCCCCACCTCACATCAGATCTCCATCGACAGCTCCGCGTCATTATTTATTTCTACAATTCACTGGTTTAGATGGAAAGAAAACTGTAAGTATGACGTTGTAATAAATCACCACCAACACAGACAAAGGATCTTCTAAATCTGCCGATTCTGATGCCTTGTACTGAAAAAAACTGAACTAAAACCTAAAAACCCAAGATTGACACTAAGCTTCTGTTTTTAAAGAAAGGGGTTTTATTTTTAAGAAAAGGTAAAACGTAACAAAAACGTCCTAAATCCGGCATTGCCGTGACCATAGTGACCCACCTAAAAAAGTTACAATTAAACAAATGGAACACTGGTGTAGATGGGAATCATTGTGCTGTATCTTTTGTGTATGGGCCTTTTTTGCACCCACTTTCTTTTTTCTGCACCCCACTTTTCTGCCCCCCACTTGCCACTTTATACAAACGCGGAGAATGAAGACTAAGTAAGGGCAGGTTGGCCATAAGAATTTCCTATTACTCATGCTGGAAAACTGACGTGTGCTCTATAGGAAGTTTATACTGACCCAGGAGGGCACCTGAGCAACTTAGTAACTTGGGCACAGTTTGTTCTAGTTGGTTCTTCACTAAGACTGGTGTACAGAACATCAATCTTAATGGTTCCCCCCTTTCTGTGTACCCCAAAGTGATGTAATTTAAAAATAATGACCCGTCTTACAAAAAACAAGTCCTCATTTTGTCATGTTGACAAAAAATAACTAAAAAGTTAGGGCTTTATAAACATGGAAATGGGGGAAAAAAAGAAAATTTCTGTGCCCTTAATTCCGAGGCCACAACAATACGTATATCTATGTTCTATGCCAGCGCTCCCGGGCCCCACCAGCTAAAAGTTTGAGATGTGACCGAAGTGTTGGTGAAAGATCATATCTAAGTGTATCTAATAACATAGGAACAAAGAGAAGCCATTACCTTAATAAACCAGGGAAACACCACTAGTGGAGCTTGGTGGGGGCCTCATCACTGGTCCACCCTACTTCATGTACTTCAGATGTAAATGTGCAGCTGAGCCTCAACTTATAGATGAAAATCCTTGTTGAAGGTGAATAACTGTGTTCCATTAAGATTATAGAGATGAGTGAACTGATTGGTCAGAAAAGAAAATCAAGTCAAAGAGAATGACTCATGGGGGCCACGTGGTGGCTCAGTGGTTAGCACTGCAGCCTTATAGCGCTGGAGTCCTGGTGTTCAAATCCCGTCAAGGGCAAAAAAACATCTGCAAGGAGTTTGTATGTTCCCCCCGTGTTTGCATGGATTTCCATCCCATATTCTAAAGACATACTGATAGGGAACAATGTACATTGTGATCTCTATGTGGGGCTATGTAGGTAACTTGTTATTTATCTCTGTAGCCATAGACCTAAAGAGAAAAGTATTATGTGGTTCCTGGTGACTACATCTCTAGGGCCAAGAAGTTATCAATGTCCCATCAACACTCCTAAGGAGACTAATCTTCTGTCTTTCCAGCTTTGGACATGCCAATGTCTATGTAAGGACAGTGAACATTGCATTGCCTTGTAAATATCATATTTCCCTAGGAAATGGAGAAGAACAATGTTACGACAATTGATCTCCTGGGATTTCCAGGTCTTCATGGTGTTAGGATATTTTTCTTTCTTCTTGTTTTCATTGTTTACCTTACAACAATCTGCGGGAACCTCATGGTCATCTCCCTGGTGTCCTACAGCAGGAAGCTTCATACTCCCATGTACTTCTTCCTGACCCAGCTCACTGTGGCGGACATCATGACCACCTCAGACATTGTCCCAGTCATGCTTCCTATGGTTCTGAACAATGGTTCCTCCATGCCTGTCCCACAATGTATCACACAGTTGTTTTTCTTTAGTTCTTCTGAATCTTCAGAATGTCTTCTGCTGACGGCCATGTCCTATGACAGGTATCTGGCCATCTGTCACCCTCTGCATTATGATTCTATAATGAATTCCATATTTTGCCTGAAATTGATTATTATATCCTGGACATTGGGTTTTACAGTGACCTCAGTTCTAACAATAGACATGTCACGGTTGTATTTCTGCCGGTCGGGTGTCATTGATCACTTCTTTTGTGATTTTGAGCCTATATTGAGATTGTCTTGTTCTGATATTTTGAGGACTAAGTTATTATCTACCATTCTGACCCTCCCGATAATTCTGTTCCCATTCCTAATAGTGGTCATCTCTTATGCTTATATTGTCCACACGATCCTCAGGATCCAGTCCATCAACCATAGACAGAAAGTCTTCTCCACCTGCGGTTCCCACCTGACTGTGGTGTCCATATTTTACGGCACCCTGATCTCTATTTATATAAGCCCCATAAAGGGAACATCTAACACTTTACCTAAAGTTCTGTCTCTCGTATACACTGTGCTGACTCCTCTAGCCAACCCTGTGATATACTGCTTAAGAAACAAGGACATCAAGGAGGCCTTCAAGATGATCATCTAAATTGTATCAAAGGGGGTGTCCCTCCTGAGCAACTTATCCTCACTCCATTTACCACGTGTCCACTTTTCTGACCCATTCAGAACGTTGCCCGATGATGTCACTCCAGCACGTAGAGACTTTTTAAATTCCATTTCATGAACTATAATGTTTTTATCGATATGTTGAGTCATATGATGTTTTTTTTTTTTCCACTCATGACAATGTAACTGTTGATGATTGAATTGGTTTGTATGAGTAAACTTGGTTGAACTTTCTAAACATTTTAGGTTTTGCCAAACTTGAAATTTTGGGGGTTCAGCACCCAAGAACCACTATTATCCTCTGGGGTCTCTTCATACTCCAATGTATAACAAGCAGAGGCCCAGAGGAGGTTCATAAACCTTATTAATGTTCACACTCACTTCTCTTGGGTTGCAATGTGGTGTCCGGTCTATTTCAGGGTTCCTGGTACTGGTTCCATGGGGGGCTGTTGTTTCAGGGGAGGATGGTCTTATGGAGGTGTAAAAGGTTCTTTATTGGGTGACATTTAGAATATAGTGGGAAGAGGAAAGAATGTCAAGGAGGTTAATTGTGATGTCTTTACCACAATAAGATTGACAAGTTGGCAGATGAGGAGGATTTGAGTTTGAAGTTACCTAGGGCTTGATGGTTCCTTTACCAACCAGGGGGATGTCTTCTGCAGCAAGAAATACATTAATAATAGTTAATTACGACAAATTCCAGTCTTGTAAAACACAAGTGAAACAAAAAAATGTAAAACTTTCAATGCCAAAGTTTCCAAATCCTTATTTTGCTGGGTCACCACTAGCCAGAACATTACATAGTATGATCTCACGTTGGTCAAAGATCATAATCAAATGTATCTCTTATGAAGATAAAAACAATGAGAGGCCATTAAGTTCCTGAATCGGAGATTGCTGTGACCAAGGAAATACCTTTACGGGACTTGTTGGGAATCTCTCCATTGAGAAGAACGGGTCTATACTATGTAATGGACGTTAGAGATATAAACATGGCGCCCTCTACTCCTGTATCTGTAATAATACTTTGTAAATGATAATTCTTATAAAATGGGAATAATTGGTGCTTTGTTTAGATTAAAACAAAGACTCCATCAGAACCTACAAATCGGGCCCATCCATCTGGATCAGTGAGGGTTTCCACATACGTGTGGCTGATGAATGGATCTGACACTGGATCTGACACTGAGAGAGTGGCTCTTTATCACCAGCCCAATAGTGCCACCACCACTTTCTGCCTGCCCATCCTTGTCCATACTACTGCTACTACTAATACTGCTGTTGTACTTACCTTGGAGGCAGGATAGGTAATTACTAAGGGGCCCAAACAGGGAATGGCCTGTAGGTTCCTCCCATATCATTTTGATCTCCAAGTATCGTAAATCCTTTACACCTGGTCTGTTTTGTCAGGTTTATAAGACAACCTATCAGACATTACCTCTACACTGTCAGGAGATCATTACCCCTTACATGTGTCACTTTGCAACAATAACTTTGAGACGCTTTACTTTATTCTAGGTTCACAACTGCGTCCAGAGGGTCTGCTTTGGGACCACCAAACGTAAACCTAATCCGCTTAAAAAAGTGGTTACCCTTGGAAACTCGCGGACCCTATAGACTATAATGGAGTCCATCCAGTTTCCATCCATCTGGTTTCTGCCTAAAAAGGATGAAAAATGCAAAGAGAAAAGTGCTGTTTGCAATGCTTTTCTCTTTGCATTTGTCAAAGGAGTTCCAGTGCTTGTGTGAACTCAGTCTTACACAAGTGATTTTGAGATTGCTTATGACTAGAGATGAGCGAACAGTGTTCTATCGAACTCATGTTCGATCGGATATTAGGCTGTTCGGCATGTTCGAATCGAATCGAACACCGCGTGGTAAAGTGCGCCATTACTCGATTCCCCTCCCACCTTCCCTGGCGCCTTTTTTGCTCCAATAACAGCGCAGGATAGGTGGGACAGGAACTACGACACCGGTGACGTTGAAAAAAGTAGGCAAAACCCATTGGCTGCCGAAAACATGTGACCTCTAATTTAAAAGAACAGCGACGCCCAGGTTCGCGTCATTCTGAGCTTGCAATTCACCGAGGACGGAGGTTTCCGTCCAGTTAGCTAGGGCTTAGATTCTGGGTAGGCAGGGACAGGCTAGGATAGGAAGGAGAAGACAACCAACAGCTCTTGTAAGAGCTAAATTCCAGGGAGAAGCTTGTCAGTGTAACGTGGCACTGACGGGCTCAATCGCCGCAACCCAGCTTTCCCAGGATCCTGAATGGAATACACTGACAGTGTATTCCCGTATACCTGATATACACCCCCGATACCCGTTCCAACGGTGTGCCCCCCCACCTTCACCTCAGAAATACACTGCAAGTCCCCTAGCAATAGAATTGGGGCTATATACACCCACTATTTTTGCTACTGGTATATAGTGCCAGTTTCTGACTGGTAATTCAAAGAATATATTGGGGTTATAAATACCCTCATTTCTTGCTACTGGTATATAGTGCCATTGTCTGACTGGGAATTCAAAGAATATATTGGGGTTACAAATACCCTCATTTCTTGCTACTGGTATATAGTGCCAGTTTCTGACTGGTAATTCAAAGAATATATTGGGGTTACGTGCACCCACAATTTCTTGCTACTGGTATATAGTGCCATTGTCTGACTGGGAATTCAAAGAATATATTGGGGTTACAAATACCCTCATTTCTTGCTACTGGTATATAGTGCCATTGTCTGACTGGGAATTCAAAGAATATATTGGGGTTACGTGCACCCACAATTTTTGCTACTGGTATATAGTGCCATTGTCTGACTGGGAATTCAAAGAATATATTGGGGTTACAAATACCCTCATTTCTTGCTACTGGTATATAGTGCCATTGTCTGACTGGGAATTCAAAGAATATATTGGGGTTACGTGCACCCACAATTTTTGCTACTGGTATATAGTGCCATTGTCTCACTGGGAATTCAAAGAATATATTGGGGTTACAAATACCCTCATATCTTGCTACTGCCATATAGTGCCAGTTTCTGACTGGTAATTCAAAGAATATATTGGGGTTATAAATACCCTCATTTCTTGCTACTGGTATATAGTGCCATTGTCTGACTGGGAATTCAAAGAATATATTGGGGTTACAAATACCCTCATTACTTGCTACTGCCATATAGTGCCAGTTTCTGACTGGTAATTCAAAGAATATATTGGGGTTACGTGCACTCACAATTTTTGCTACTGGTATATAGTGCCAATTTCTAACTGGGAATTCAAAATGCGCAAGGCTCCCGGAAAGGGACGTGGACGAGGCCATGGGCGAGGTCGGGGGAATGGTTCTGGGGAGCAAGGTAGCAGTGAAGCCACAGGGCGTCCCGTGCCTACTCCTGTGGGGCAGCAAGCATTGTGCCACTCCACAGTGCCAGGGTTGCTTGCCACATTAACTAAACTACAGGGTACAAACCTTAGTAGGCCCGAGAACCAGGAACAGGTCTTGCAATGGCTGTCAGAGAACGCTTACAGCACATTGTCCAGCAGCCAGTCAGACTCTGCCTCCTCTCCTCCTATTACCCAACAGTCTTGTCCTCCTTCCTCCCAAAATTCCCAAGCTTCACAGAACAATAACCCCAACTGTTCCTGCTCCCCAGAGCTGTTCTCCGCTCCTTTCATTGTCCCTCAACCTGCCTCTCCACGTCACGATTCCACGAACCTAACAGAGGAGCATCTGTGTGCAGATGCTCAAACACTAGAGTCTCCTCCATCTCCGTTCGATTTGGTGGTGGATGACCAGCAACCCATCCTCATCGACGATGATGTGACGCAGTTGCCGTCAGGGCATCCAGTTGACCGGCGCATTGTGCGGGAGGAGGAGATGAGACAGGAGTTGGAAGAGGAAGTGGTGGATGATGAGGACACTGACCCGACCTGGACAGGGGGGATGTCAAGCGGGGAAAGTAGTGTGGATGTTGAGGCAGGTGCAGCACCAAAAAGGGTAGCTAGAGGCAGAGGCAGAGGTCAGCAGCTTAGGCGAAGCCAGGCCACACCCGGAATCTCCCAAGATGTTCCAGTTCGTACCCAGCCCCGAAAAACTCCCACCTCGAGGGCACGTTTCTCGAAGGTGTGGAGTTTTTTCAAGAAATGCGCCGAGGACAGATATAGTGTTGTCTGCACAATTTGCCTCTCGAAATTGATTAGGGGCTCTGAGAAGAGCAACCTGTCCACCACTTCAATGCGCCGTCATTTGGAATCCAAGCACTGGAATCAGTGGCAGGCAGCAACGGCAGGACAAAGGCCGCCTGCCGTTCACGCCACTGCCTCTGCCTCTGCCTCTGCCACTGCCTCTGCCTCTGCCACTGCCACTGCTGACTGTGCTGGCGATGCACTCCAGAGGACGAGCCAGGACACCACTTCATCTGCCTCCGCCACTTTGTTGACTTCTCCCTCATCCTCCCCTGTTCCTGTCTTATCTCCTTCTCCTGCACCATCAAAGGCACCATCAGGCGCTTCTTTACAACAACCCACCATCTCTCAGACATTGGAACGGCGGCAGAAATACACTGCTAACCACCCACACGCGCAAGCCTTGAACGCCAACATCGCTAAACTGCTGGCCCAGGAGATGTTGGCGTTCCGGCTTGTTGAAACTCCCGCCTTCCTGGACCTGATGGCAACTGCGGCACCTCGCTATGCCGTCCCTAGCCGTCACTACTTCTCCCGGTGTGCCGTCCCCGCCTTGCACCAGCACGTGTCACTCAACATCAGGCGGGCCCTTAGTTCTGCGCTTGGCACAAAGGTCCACTTGACCACCGACGCGTGGACAAGTGCATGCGGACAGGGACGCTACATTTCACTGACGGCACACTGGGTGAATGTAGTTGAGGCTGGGACTGCTTCCCAAACTGGCCCGGTGTACCTCGTCTCCCCGCCTAACATTCCTGGCAGGGACACGAGAAGAACACCCCCCTCCTCCTCCTCCTCTACCGCCTCCTCCTCCGCCACCGCCTCCTCCTCCGCCACCGCCTCCTCCTCCGCTGTTAGATTGACCCCAGCTACGAGTTGGAAACGTTGCAGCACTGGCGTTGGTAGACGTCAGCAGGCTGTGCTGAAGCTGATCAGCTTGGGGGACAGACAGCACACTGCCTCCGAGGTGAGGGATTCCCTCCTCGATGAGACGGCAATATGGTTTGAGCCGCTGCACCTGGGCCCAGGCATGGTCGTTTGTGATAACGGCCGGAACCTGGTAGCAGCTCTGGAGCTTGCCGGACTCCAACATGTTCCATGCCTGGCCCACGTCTTCAACCTAGTGGTGCAACGTTTCCTAAAGAGCTACCCCAATGTTCCAGAGCTACTGGTGAAAGTGCGGCGCATGTGCGCCCACTTTCGCAAGTCGACAGTAGCCGCTGCTAGCTTAAAATCTCTCCAGCAACGCCTGCATGTGCCACAACACCGGCTTTTGTGCGACGTCCCCACACGCTGGAACTCAACGTTTCAGATGTTGAATAGAGTGGTTGAGCAGCAGAGACCTTTGATGGAATACCAGCTACAAAACCCTAGGGTGCCACAAAGTCAGCTGCCTCAGTTTCACATCCATGAGCGGCCATGGATGAGAGACCTTTGTGACATCCTACGGGTGTTTGAGGAGTCCACAAGGAGGGTGAGCTCTGAGGATGCGATGGTGAGCCTTACAATCCCGCTCTTGTGTGTTCTGAGAGAATCCCTGATTGACATCAGGGATAGCTCAGATCACACAGAGGAGTTAGGGATAGCATGCGATCCGTCACAGCTGGAGAGTAGGTCCACACATCTGTCCGCTTCACTGCGTTTAATGGAGGAGGAGGAGGAGGAGGAAGAAGAGTTGTCCGATGATGTGATGGTGATACAGGAGGCTTCCGGGCAACTTCGAATCGTCCCATTGTTGCAGCGCGGATGGGTAGACATGGAGGATGAGGAGGAAATGGAGATTGAACTTTCCGGTGGGGCCAGAGGAGTCATGCCAACTAACACTGTGGCAGACATGGCTGAGTTCATGTTGGGGTGCTTTACAACCGACAAGCGTATTGTCAAAATCATGGAGGACAACCAGTACTGGATCTTTGCTATCCTTGACCCCCGGTATAAAAACAACATCTCGTCTTTTATTCCGGTAGAGGGGAGGGCCAATTGCATCAATGCTTGCCACAGGCAATTGGTGCAGAATATGATGGAGATGTTTCCAGCATGTGACGTTGGCGGCAGGGAGGGCAGTTCCTCCAGTAGGCAACCAAGTTCTCACCGGTCCACACAAACGAGGGGCACACTGTCTAAGGTCTGGGACACCTTGATGGCACCCCCTCGCCAAAGTGCCGCCATGGAGGGTCCTAGTGTCACCAGGCGTGAGAAGTATAGGCGCATGTTGCGGGAATACCTTTCCGACCACAGCCCTGTCCTCTCCGACCCCTCTGCGCCCTACACGTATTGGGTGTCAAAGTTGGACCTGTGGCTTGAACTTGCCCTATATGCCTTGGAGGTGCTGTCCTGTCCTGCCGCCAGCGTCCTATCTGAGAGGGTGTTCAGTGCAGCCGGTGGCATCATCACTGACAAGCGCACCCGTCTGTCAGCTGAGAGTGCCGACCGGCTCACTTTGATAAAAATGAACCACCACTGGATAGAGCCTTCATTTTTGTGCCCACCTGTGTAAAGCACCCCAACATGAAACTCCATGTCTGTACTCAACCTCTCCAATTCCTCCGCATCCTCATACTCATCCACCATAAGCGTTGCACAATTCTGCTAATACTAGGCTCCCTCCACCCTGCTTTCCCACAACTCTGCTGGTTAGAGGCTCCCTCCACCCTGATTTCCACCAACTCTGCTGGTTAGAAGCTCCCTCCACCCTGATTTCCAACAACTCTGCTGGTTAGAGGCTCCCTCCACCCTGATTTCCACCAACTCTGCTGGTTAGAGGCTCCCTCCACCATGAATTGGTCCAAACTGGGCTGTTTAGAGGCTCCCTCCACCATGAATTGGTCCAAACTGGGGTTTTTAGAGGCTCCCTCCACCATGAATTGGTCCAAACTGGGGTTTTTAGAGGCTCCCTCCACCATGAATTGGTCCAAACTGGGCTGTTTAGAGGCTCCCTCCACCATGAATTGGTCCAAACTGGGGTTTTTAGAGGCTCCCTCCACCATGAATTGGTCCAAACTGGGCTGTTTAGAGGCTCCCTCCACCATGAATTGGTCCAAACTAGGGTTTTTAGAGGCTCCCTCCACCATGAATTGGTCCAAACTGGGGTTTTTAGAGGCTCCCTCCACCATGAATTTGCCCAAACTGGGCTAGTTAGAGGCTCCCTCCACCATGAATTGGTCCAAACTGGGCTGGTTAGAGGCTCCCTCCACCATGAATTTGCCCAAACTGGGCTGTTTAGAGGCTCCCTCCACCATGAATTTGCCCAAACTGGGCTGTTTAGAGGCTCCCTCCACCATGAATTTGCCCAAACTGGGCTAGTTAGAGGCTCCCTCCACCATGAATTGGTCCAAACTGGGCTGTTTATAGGCTCCCTCCACCATGAATTGGTCGAAACTGGGGTTTTTAGAGGCTCCCTCCACCATGAATTGGTCCAAACTGGGCTGGTTAGAGGCTCCCTCCACCATGAATTGGTCCAAACTGGGGTTTTTAGAGGCTCCCTCCACCATGAATTTGCCCAAACTGGGCTAGTTAGAGGCTCCCTCCACCATGAATTGGTCCAAACTGGGCTGTTTAGAGGCTCCCTCCACCATGAATTGGTCCAAACTGGGCTGTTTAGAGGCTCCCTCCACCATGAATTGGTCCAAACTGGGGTTTTTAGAGGCTCCCTCCACCATGAATTGGTCCAAACTGGGCTGTTTAGAGGCTCCCTCCGCCATGAATTTGCCAAAACTGGGCTGTTTAGAGGCTCCCTCCACCATGAATTTGCCCAAACTGGGCTGTTTAGAGGCTCCCTCCGCCATGAATTGGTCCAAACTGTGGGTTTTAGAGGCTCCCTCCACCATGAATTGGTCCAAACTGGGCTGTTTAGAGGCTCCCTCCACCATGAATTGGTCCAAACTGGGGTTTTTAGAGGCTCCCTCCACCATGAATTTGCCCAAACTGGGCTGTTTAGAGGCTCCCTCCACCATGAATTTGCCCAAACTGGGCTAGTTAGAGTCTCCCTCCACCATGAATTGGTCCAAACTGGGGTTTTTAGAGGCTCCCTCCACCATGAATTGGTCCAAACTGGGGTTTTTAGAGGCTCCCTCAACCATGAATTTGCCCAAACTTGGCTGTTTAGAGGCTCCCTCCACCATGAATTGGTCCAAACTGGGGTTTTTAGAGGCTTCCTCCACCATGAATTTGCCCAAACTGGGCTGTTTAGAGGCTCCCTCCACCATGAATTGGTCCAAACTGGGGTTTTTTAGAGGCTCCCTCCACCATGAATTGGTCCAAACTGGGCTGTTTAGAGGCTCCCTCCACCATGAATTGGTCCAATCTGGGGTTTTTAGAGGCTTCCTCCACCATGAATTTGCCCAAACTGGGCTGTTTAGAGGCTCCCTCCACCATGAATTGGTCCAAACTGGGGTTTTTAGAGGCTCCCTCCACCATGAATTGGTCCAAACTGGGCTGTTTATAGGCTCCCTCCACCATGAATTGGTCCAAACTGGGGTTTTTAGAGGCTCCCTCAACCATGAATTTGCCCAAACTGGGCTGTTTAGAGGCTCCCTCCACCATGAATTGGTCCAAACTGGGGTTTTTAGAGGCTCCCTCCACCATGAATTTGCCCAAACTGGGGTTTTTAGAGTCTCCCTCCACCATGAATTGGTCCAAACTGGGCTGTTTAGAGGCTCCCTCCACCATGAATTGGTCCAAACTGGGCTGTTTAGAGGCTCCCTCCACCATGAATTTGCCCAAACTGGGCTGTTTAGAGGCTCCCTCCACCATGAATTGGTCCAAACTGGGGTTTTTAGAGGCTCCCTCCACCATGAATTGGTCCAAACTGGGCTGTTTAGAGGCTCCCTCCACCATGAATTGGTCCAAACTGGGGTTTTTAGAGGCTCCCTCCACCATGAATTGGTCCAAACTGGGCTGTTTAGAGGCTCCCTCCACCATGAATTTGCCCAAACTGGGCTGTTTAGAGGCTCCCTCCACCATGAATTTGCCCAAACTGGGCTGTTTAGAGGCTCCCTCCACCATGAATTGGTCCAAACTGGGCTGTTTAGAGGCTCCCTCCACCATGAATTGGTCCAAACTGGGGTTTTTAGAGTCTCCCTCCACCATGAATTTGTCCAAACTGGGCTGTTTATAGGCTCCCTCCACCATAAATTGGTCCAAACTGGGGTTTTTAGAGGCTCCCTCCACCATGAATTGGTCCAAACTGGGCTGTTTAGAGGCTCCCTCCACCATGAATTGGTCCAAACTGGGGTTTTTAGAGTCTCCCTCCACCATGAATTTGTCCAAACTGGGCTGTTTATAGGCTCCCTCCACCATAAATTGGTCCAAACTGGGCTGTTTAGAGGCTCCCTCCACCATGAATTGGTCCAAACTGGGCTGTTTAGAGGCTCCCTCCACCATGAATTGGTCCAAGCTGGGGTTTTTAGAGGCTCCCTCCACCATGAATTGGTCCAAACTGGGGTTTTTAGAGGCTCCCTCCACCATGAATTTGCCCAAACTGTGCTAGTTAGAGGCTCCCTCCACCATGAATTGGTCCAAACTGGGGTTTTTAGAGGCTCCCTCCACCATGAATTTGCCCAAACTGGGCTGTTTAGAGGCTCCCTCCACCATGAATTTGCCCAAACTGGGCTGTTTAGAGGCTCCCTCCACCATGAATTGGTCCAAACTGGGGTTTTTAGAGGCTCCCTCCACCATGAATTGGTCCAAACTGGGCTGTTTAGAGGCTCCCTCCACCATGAATTGGTCCAAACTGGGGTTTTTAGAGGCTCCCTCCACCATGAATTGGTCCAAACTGGGGGTTTTAGAGGCTCCCTCCACCATGAATTTGCCCAAACTGGGCTAGTTAGAGGCTCCTTCCACCATGAATTGGTCCAAACTGGGGTTTTTAGAGGCTCCCTCCACCATGAATTGGTCCAAACTGGGGTTTTTAGAGGCTCCCTCCACCATGAATTTGCCCAAACTGGGCTGTTTAGAGGCTCCCTCCACCATGAATTTGCCCAAACTGGGCTGTTTAGAGGCTCCCTCCACCATGAATTGGTCCAAACTGGGGTTTTTAGAGGCTCCCTCCACCATGAATTGGTCCAAGCTGGGGTTTTTAGAGGCTCCCTCCACCATGAATTGGTCCAAACTGGGGTTTTTAGAGGCTCCCTCCACCATGAATTGGTCCAAACTGGGCTGTTTAGAGGCTCCCTCCACCATGAATTTGCCCAAACTGGGCTGTTTAGAGGCTCCCTCCACCATGAATTGGTCCAAGCTGGGGTTTTTAGAGGCTCCCTCCACCATGAATTGGTCCAAACTGGGGTTTTTAGAGGCTCCCTCCACCATGAATTTGCCCAAACTGTGCTAGTTAGAGGCTCCCTCCACCATGAATTGGTCCAAACTGGGGTTTTTAGAGGCTCCCTCCACCATGAATTTGCCCAAACTGGGCTGTTTAGAGGCTCCCTCCACCATGAATTTGCCCAAACTGGGCTGTTTAGAGGCTCCCTCCACCATGAATTGGTCCAAGCTGGGGTTTTTAGAGGCTCCCTCCACCATGAATTGGTCCAAACTGGGCTGTTTAGAGGCTCCCTCCACCATGAATTGGTCCAAACTGGGGTTTTTAGAGGCTCCCTCCACCATGAATTGGTCCAAACTGGGCTGTTTAGAGGCTCCCTCCGCCATGAATTTGCCAAAACTGGGCTGTTTAGAGGCTCCCTCCACCATGAATTTGCCCAAACTGGGCTGTTTAGAGGCTCCCTCCGCCATGAATTGGTCCAAACTGTGGGTTTTAGAGGCTCCCTCCACCATGAATTGGTCCAAACTGGGCTGTTTAGAGGCTCCCTCCACCATGAATTGGTCCAAACTGGGGTTTTTAGAGGCTCCCTCCACCATGAATTTGCCCAAACTGGGCTGTTTAGAGGCTCCCTCCACCATGAATTTGCCCAAACTGGGCTAGTTAGAGTCTCCCTCCACCATGAATTGGTCCAAACTGGGGTTTTTAGAGGCTCCCTCCACCATGAATTGGTCCAAACTGGGGTTTTTAGAGGCTCCCTCAACCATGAATTTGCCCAAACTTGGCTGTTTAGAGGCTCCCTCCACCATGAATTGGTCCAAACTGGGGTTTTTAGAGGCTCCCTCAACCATGAATTTGCCCAAACTTGGCTGTTTAGAGGCTCCCTCCACCATGAATTGGTCCAAACTGGGGTTTTTAGAGGCTCCCTCCACCATGAATTGGTCCAAACTGGGCTGTTTATAGGCTCCCTCCACCATGAATTGGTCCAAACTGGGGTTTTTAGAGGCTCCCTCAACCATGAATTTGCCCAAACTGGGCTGTTTAGAGGCTCCCTCCACCATGAATTGGTCCAAACTGGGGTTTTTAGAGGCTCCCTCCACCATGAATTTGCCCAAACTGGGGTTTTTAGAGTCTCCCTCCACCATGAATTGGTCCAAACTGGGCTGTTTAGAGGCTCCCTCCACCATGAATTGGTCCAAACTGGGCTGTTTAGAGGCTCCCTCCACCATGAATTTGCCCAAACTGGGCTGTTTAGAGGCTCCCTCCACCATGAATTGGTCCAAACTGGGGTTTTTAGAGGCTCCCTCCACCATGAATTGGTCCAAACTGGGCTGTTTAGAGGCTCCCTCCACCATGAATTGGTCCAAACTGGGGTTTTTAGAGGCTCCCTCCACCATGAATTGGTCCAAACTGGGCTGTTTAGAGGCTCCCTCCACCATGAATTTGCCCAAACTGGGCTGTTTAGAGGCTCCCTCCACCATGAATTGGTCCAAACTGGGGTTTTTAGAGGCTCCCTCCACCATGAATTGGTCCAAACTGGGGTTTTTAGAGGCTCCCTCCACCATGAATTGGTCCAAACTGGGGTTTTTAGAGGCTTCCTCCACCATGAATTTGCCCAAACTGGGCTGTTTAGAGGCTCCCTCCACCATGAATTGGTCCAAACTGGGGTTTTTAGAGTCTCCCTCCACCATGAATTTGTCCAAACTGGGCTGTTTATAGGCTCCCTCCACCATAAATTGGTCCAAACTGGGGTTTTTAGAGGCTCCCTCCACCATGAATTTGCCCAAACTGGGCTAGTTAGAGGCTCCCTCCACCATGAATTTGCCCAAACTGGGCTAGTTAGAGGCTCCCTCCACCATGAATTGGTCCAAACTGGGGTTTTTAGAGGCTCCCTCCACCATGAATTGGTCCAAACTGGGGTTTTTAGAGGCTCCCTCCACCATGAATTTGTCCAAACTGGGGTTTTTAGAGGCTCCCTCAACCATGAATTTGCCCAAACTGGGCTGTTTAGAGGCTCCCTCCACCATGAATTGGTCGAAACTGGGGTTTTTAGAGGCTCCCTCCACCATGAATTGGTCCAAACTGGGGTTTTTAGAGGCTCCCTCCACCATGAATTTGCCCAAACTGGGCTGTTTAGAGGCTCCCTCCACCATGAATTTGCCCAAACTGGGCTGTTTAGAGGCTCCCTCCACCATGAATTGGTCCTAACTGGGGTTTTTAGAGGCTCCCTCCACCATGAATTGGTCCAAACTGGGGTTTTTAGAGGCTCCCTCCACCATGAATTTGCCCAAACTGTGCTAGTTAGAGGCTCCCTCCACCATGAATTGGTCCAAACTGGGGTTTTTAGAGGCTCCCTCCACCATGAATTTGCCCAAACTGGGCTGTTTAGAGGCTCCCTCCACCATGAATTTGCCCAAACTGGGCTGTTTAGAGGCTCCCTCCACCATGAATTGGTCCAAGCTGGGGTTTTTAGAGGCTCCCTCCACCATGAATTGGTCCAAACTGGGGTTTTTAGAGGCTCCCTCCACCATGAATTTGCCCAAACTGTGCTAGTTAGAGGCTCCCTCCACCATGAATTGGTCCAAACTGGGGTTTTTAGAGGCTCCCTCCACCATGAATTTGCCCAAACTGGGCTGTTTAGAGGCTCCCTCCACCATGAATTTGCCCAAACTGGGCTGTTTAGAGGCTCCCTCCACCATGAATTGGTCCAAACTGGGGTTTTTAGAGGCTCCCTCCACCATGAATTGGTCCAAACTGGGCTGTTTAGAGGCTCCCTCCACCATGAATTGGTCCAAACTGGGGTTTTTAGAGGCTCCCTCCACCATGAATTGGTCCAAACTGGGGGTTTTAGAGGCTCCCTCCACCATGAATTTGCCCAAACTGGGCTAGTTAGAGGCTCCTTCCACCATGAATTGGTCCAAACTGGGGTTTTTAGAGGCTCCCTCCACCATGAATTGGTCCAAACTGGGGTTTTTAGAGGCTCCCTCCACCATGAATTTGCCCAAACTGGGCTGTTTAGAGGCTCCCTCCACCATGAATTTGCCCAAACTGGGCTGTTTAGAGGCTACCTCCACCATGAATTGGTCCAAACTGGGGTTTTTAGAGGCTCCCTCCACCATGAATTGGTCCAAACTGGGGTTTTTAGAGGCTCCCTCCACCATGAATTTGCCCAAACTGTGCTAGTTAGAGGCTCCCTCCACCATGAATTGGTCCAAACTGGGGTTTTTAGAGGCTCCCTCCACCATGAATTTGCCCAAACTGGGCTGTTTAGAGGCTCCCTCCACCATGAATTTGCCCAAACTGGGCTGTTTAGAGGCTCCCTCCACCATGAATTGGTCCAAGCTGGGGTTTTTAGAGGCTCCCTCCACCATGAATTGGTCCAAACTGGGGTTTTTAGAGGCTCCCTCCACCATGAATTTGCCCAAACTGTGCTAGTTAGAGGCTCCCTCCACCATGAATTGGTCCAAACTGGGGTTTTTAGAGGCTCCCTCCACCATGAATTTGCCCAAACTGGGCTGTTTAGAGGCTCCCTCCACCATGAATTTGCCCAAACTGGGCTGTTTAGAGGCTCCCTCCACCATGAATTGGTCCAAGCTGGGGTTTTTAGAGGCTCCCTCCACCATGAATTGGTCCAAACTGGGCTGTTTAGAGGCTCCCTCCACCATGAATTGGTCCAAACTGGGGTTTTTAGAGGCTCCCTCCACCATGAATTGGTCCAAACTGGGCTGTTTAGAGGCTCCCTCCGCCATGAATTTGCCCAAACTGGGCTGTTTAGAGGCTCCCTCCACCATGAATTGGTCCAAACTGGGGTTTTTAGAGGCTCCCTCCACCATGAATTGGTCCAAACTGGGCTGTTTAGAGGCTCCCTCCACCATGAATTGGTCCAAACTGGGGTTTTTAGAGGCTCCCTCCACCATGAATTGGTCCAAACTGGGGGTTTTAGAGGCTCCCTCCACCATGAATTTGCCCAAACTGGGCTAGTTAGAGGCTCCTTCCACCATGAATTGGTCCAAACTGGGGTTTTTAGAGGCTCCCTCCACCATGAATTGGTCCAAACTGGGTTTTTTAGAGGCTCCCTCCACCATGAATTTGCCCAAACTGGGCTGTTTAGAGGCTCCCTCCACCATGAATTTGCCCAAACTGGGCTGTTTAGAGGCTACCTCCACCATGAATTGGTCCAAACTGGGGTTTTTAGAGGCTCCCTCCACCATGAATTGGTCCAAACTGGGGTTTTTAGAGGCTCCCTCCACCATGAATTTGCCCAAACTGTGCTAGTTAGAGGCTCCCTCCACCATGAATTGGTCCAAACTGGGGTTTTTAGAGGCTCCCTCCACCATGAATTTGCCCAAACTGGGCTGTTTAGAGGCTCCCTCCACCATGAATTTGCCCAAACTGGGCTGTTTAGAGGCTCCCTCCACCATGAATTGGTCCAAGCTGGGGTTTTTAGAGGCTCCCTCCACCATGAATTGGTCCAAACTGGGGTTTTTAGAGGCTCCCTCCACCATGAATTTGCCCAAACTGTGCTAGTTAGAGGCTCCCTCCACCATGAATTGGTCCAAACTGGGGTTTTTAGAGGCTCCCTCCACCATGAATTTGCCCAAACTGGGCTGTTTAGAGGCTCCCTCCACCATGAATTTGCCCAAACTGGGCTGTTTAGAGGCTCCCTCCACCATGAATTGGTCCAAGCTGGGGTTTTTAGAGGCTCCCTCCACCATGAATTGGTCCAAACTGGGCTGTTTAGAGGCTCCCTCCACCATGAATTGGTCCAAACTGGGGTTTTTAGAGGCTCCCTCCACCATGAATTGGTCCAAACTGGGCTGTTTAGAGGCTCCCACCACCATGAATTTGCCCAAACTGGGCTGTTTAGAGGCTCCCTCCACTATGAATTGGTCCAAACTGGGGTTTTTAGAGGCTCCCTCCACCATGAATTGGTCCAAACTGGGGTTTTTAGAGGCTCCCTCCACCATGAATTTGCCCAAACTGGGGTGTTTAGAGGCTCCCTCCACCATGAATTTGCCCAAACTCTGCTGGTTAGAGGCTCAATCCACCCTGATTTTCAAAACAAATGTTGGTGCCAACCTCAACTTACTACAAGGGCCAAATTCACTGCTGGTGACAAGCTCTCCTCACTGCAAGTGCCAAATACACATGTTTCAAGGTGTTTTCCTACTGTCAGAGAGGTGGTATTGAGTGTGTAAAGTGTGTAGTTGTTAGGCTGTGATGTTGGGGTAATAGAGGGTCTTTGGTGTGTTAGATGCCCCCAGACATGCTTCCCCTGCTGTCCCAGTGTCATTCCAGAGGTGTTGGTATCATTTCCTGTGGTGTCATAGTGGACTTGGTGACCCTCCAGACACGGATTTGGGTTTCCCCCTTAACGAGTATCTGTTCCCCATAGACTATAATGGGGTTCGAAACCCGTTCGAACACACGAACAGTGAGCGGCTGTTCGAATCGAATTTCGAACCTCGAACATTTTAGTGTTCGCTCATCTCTACTTATGACAGATTGTACTTTTTATTACTGGACAATATTTTTTTGCATTCATTTATTTAAATTAAAAAAAAAAAAATAGAAAACTTAATGGAAATTTGAAAAAATTAGCAATTTTCAAAATGTGAAATGTTCTGCTTTTAGACAGCCTTGCTACCCAAATATGTTAATAAATATTATCTACCATATCTCCAATTTATATTGACATTATCGTTTAATTGTCCTTTAATTTATCTTGGATGTTGGAAGGATTACAAGTCCACTGTAATCCCACATTAACACGTGAAACTTGGTCCAAGTGTTGGCCGAATTTACCACCCAGCGCCTTATGCCTGGAGAGAGACCGTTTCAGCAATCTCATGGTAATGTCATGTGCCCAGGGTCACTGTTGAGGCCCATGATGCTTGTGATTGGACCACATGGGCACATCAAGCATGATGATGTCTCCTGGTGGCCTGAGGAGACTTCATAGCATTATAATTTCACTTCTGGTTCATACCAAATTTGTTCAACCGAAATGAATCAGGGACACGAGCCAACCAAACCCCAAACACATCTTGAGAAGTCCACCCATCTCTAGTGCCGTACTATAATCGGTATGGGATATTATAGCTGCTCAGAGTCTCCTGGCATAAGATGTCCGCTGGAAAATCTGGCCGACACATGGACCAATTTTCACTGCCCAAAACTTAAAACAGTGTTTGGAACTTTTTTTTAAGCATTTCTTGAAATTTGGAGGTGAAATTTTGAATTTCTTTTTTCAATCATATGCTTATTTGTCCCTAACATTTAAACATTCAAGGGATTAAAAATGGAAATGCATCTCCCCCTCCAGAATGGAAGGAACACTGCGCTTTTTAGATTTTAGAATATAGTATGGCATCAAGGGCCTCCATTGTATGGTTAAGGGTGGCAGTCAAGAAGTCCAGACTGTGGACATGCTTCATATGGGCAACTAATTCAGACCCCATGGAGGGAGAGCACCGTCTTCCAGTGGAAAGCAATAAGTGTTTTCACAAATTCGCAGATGTGAATAAATAGAAGTTTGGACGTCTTGTTACCCAGATATCTAGGGGGTAAATTAAGTAGATAGGTAAGATAGGTAAGGAATAGGATTCCCTGCACAAAGAGGAGATCAGTGAGGATTTTAACTTCTTCCCAGAAAAGGGAGGAAAAAATATGATACAAGGTTCCCAATGAGGCCTGGACGCACCAGTATGTGGTGGGAACACTGGGATCAAGAGTGTGGAGCCAAGCAGGAGGATGATACCAATGAATAAGTATCTTATATTGGGTTTCTTAACTTAGCCGTTCAGGGCCATATAATGTACCATTGCCCAGGTGAGACTATCAGGTCAGGCCGTAGGGTGTGAGACCTGTGTGGCTCCAAATTGGGTTAATGCAATCCAGATTATTTGTTGATAATGGAACCACTCCAGAGATGTGTCAATCAAATCAGCAACATGGAACAGACCTAGTTTGCTCCAAGGGCAAACCATAAACGCAGTCAGTCCCCTCAAGAGGAGTGGGTTATATTGGAATGACATCATAGAGGAGTGTTGGGAGGCCAAGGGGAAGAGCTTAAGTAATCCAAATTGCCCATGTGTAACGAATGGGCCCTAAGAGGGGGGTGGCAAGTGAGGAAGGAGAGCTGGACCACTGGAATTAAATCAGGTGAACAGGAGCCAACCAAAGCTTCTCAATTTCGATCCATTTTGTGTAAGCTTGGGGCATTGCCCAAAATGACACAGTATGCAAATGGGGCAGTAATAATACAGGATTTGCAGTACCACCAGTCCCACTGCACATCACAGAGCTTGGATACGATGACATTTAGTGTTCCATATAAACTGAAATATCACATTTTGGAGAGGGTGCATTTCAGATTGTGGGGCTGCTATTGCAAGTGTCTCAAAGAAGTAGAGGCATTTCGGAAGGAGGGTCATCTTAACTGCTGTAATATGACAGATAAGCAAAATGTGGAGGGGTTGTCATCTCTCCATAAGTGGAGCTCTAGGATTAAGGGAATGTAGTTAACCGAGTATAGTGAGGAATAGGAGTAGGATAGCTGGATTCCTAGGTAGAGAAGAGAATGGTCTCTCCATTGGAAGTTGGAACGTGACAATTGGAGGGTGGAATCTGGAATGTTAAAAGGCAAGGCCGCTGTTTTAGTGGTATTAACATTATAACCGCAGAGGCTATGGTAGTCCCTCAGTGTATGCAAAAGATTCAGGAGAGTTATGTGGGGTTTAGTGAGAGTCAGAAGAATGTCCTCTGCAACAAGGCTCATCTTAAATTCTTTATTCTGCACCGCTATGCCAGTGATATCTGGATTGGACCTGTTTGAGATGCCAGGGGTTTGATACACAATGCAAAAATAAGAGGGAACAGGGGGCAGCCCTGACTAGTCCCATTGCAGAAGGGAAAGGGAGAAAGAGGCGTTAGGGAGTTTAACAACTGCCAAAGGAAGAGAATAGAGGGCAAGGTACTACTTCTGTAGCTTTTGACACTGTTGACCATCATCTCCTCCTCATTATGCTCCACTCAGTCGGCCTCAATGACACTGCGCTCTCCTGGTTCTCCTCTTATCTCTCAGACCGCACTTTCAGTGTATTATTTGCGGGCTCTGTTTCCTCCCCTCTTTCCCTTGCTGTTGGGGTTCCTCAGGGCTCGGTCCTCGGCCCCCTGCTCTTTTCTCTCTACACAGCCCCCATTGGACAAACCATCGCCAGATTTGGCTTTCAGTACCATCTTTATGCTGATGACACCCAATTATACACATCTTCCCGGGACATCACCCCTGCACTCATACAGAACACCAGCAACTGTCTCTCTGCTGTCTCTAATATCATGTCCTCACTCTATCTGAAACTAAATCTCTCCAAGACTGAACTACTACTGTTTCCACCATCTTACAGATCTGTCCCTGATATATCCATTGCAGTCTCAGGCCTTACTATAACTCCTAGGCAGCATGCCCGCTGCCTGGGGGTCATGTTTGACGCAGACCTTTCCTTCACCCCACATGTTGAATCACTCGCACGTTACTGTCACCTGCACCTCAAAAACATCTCCAGAATACGTCCTTTTCTCACCAGAGATACACTAAAGACACTTATTGTCTCTCTGATTCATTCTCGCCTTGACTACTGTAACTCCTTACTAATCCGTCTTCCCCTCACTAAACTCTCCCCTCTACAATCTATTCTGAATGCAGCGGCTCATCTATCAGGCTAGATGCTACAGTGATTCCTCTGGTCTGTGCCAGTCGTTACACTGGCTGCCTATTCATTATAGAATAAAATATAAAGTTCTCCCCCTCCCCCACTAGGCTCTCCATAATGCCGCACCTCCCTACATCTCCTCCCTCATCTCTGTCTACCGCCCAACCCATGCTCTCCATTCACTCAATGACCTATCACTTACATCCTCTATTATCAGAACCTCCCCCGCTCATATACAAGACTTCTCCCGAGCTGCACCACTTCTCTGGAATGCTCTACCCCGGACAATCAGATTAACTCCCAATTTCTACAGCTTCAAGGGCAAATTAAAGACGCATCTTATCAGACAGGCCAACCACAATTCTTAATGTAAACCCTTCTGTACCGTCATTAGAATCCCCAAAATTTAACCCTCCTCTGTCCCCGCTCCCACATTTCCCACATGATATGATGCCATTTCAGGCTAACTTTATAGGTCCAAGCTCCATCCACATGTTACAGGACATGACTGTTGATGGCTGTTAATGACAGTCACCTCTATTACAGAAGTGTCTGACCTCTGACCCCTGTATAAGCAATGCCACCCCTGCTACCTCCTGTGTCACCCCCTCTACCTCATAGATTGTAAGCTCTTGTGAGCAGGGCCCTCAGTCCCATTGTGTGAAATGACTTTCTTTGTAATGTATCTGTCTGTATGTATTTGAACCCTACAAATTGTACAGCGCTGCGGAATATGTTGGCGCTATAGAAATAAAATGTATTATTATTATTATTATTATTATTATTATTATTATTATTATTATTATTATTATTATTATTATTATTACTTCAATGTAGCAATCGTGAATGACCAATCAAGACAATCAAAGGCCTTTTCAGCATCAAGGCTTGGGGTTAGCAGAACAGTTGACAACATTGATCAAATCCACAGCCCCCTCCCTGATAACAGGGGAAAAAAAAAACACCTGGTCCTTGTGGATGAGGGAAGGGAGCAAAACAATTAGTCTGTTGGCCAAAACATCTGTGAAAAGTTTAAGGTCAAGGGGGCAATAGGCCAGTAACTAGAACACTCCTGGTGGTCTTTAAGGATATGGGGACCAGGATAATGTGAGAGTGAAGCATCGTCTGGGCACCTTTTAAGAAGGAATTAAATAGGTGGCACATGTGAGGGAGTAAGTCTGCCTGGAAGATTTTATAGTAAGAGTAGATGAAACTGTGTGGGCTAAGATCTTTACCATTAGGAAGACCTTTCAAGATATTTGTAAGCTCATCATCTGTAATTAGGGGTTCAGGGTCTCAATTACTCAGGATTAGAGATGAGCGAACACTAAAATGTTCGAGGTTCGAAATTCGATTCGAACAGCCGCTCAATGTTCGTGTGTTCGAACGGGTTTCGAACCCCATTATAGTCTATGGGGAACAGATACTCGTTAAGGGGGAAACCCAAATCCGTGTCTGGAGGGTCACCAAGTCCACTATGACACCCCAGGAAATGATGCCAACACCTCTGGAATGACACTGGGACAGCAGGGGAAGCATGTCTGGGGGCATCTAACACACCAAAGACCCTCTATTACCCCAACATCACAGCCTAACAACTACACACTTTACACACTCAATACCACCTCTCTGACAGTAGGAAAACACCTTGAAACATGTGTATTTGGCACTTGCAGTGAGGAGAGCTTGTCACCAGCAGTGAATTTGGCCCTTGTAGTAAGTTGAGGTTGGCACCAACATTTGTTTTGAAAATCAGGGTGGATTGAGCCTCTAACCAGCAGAGTTTGGGCAAATTCATGGTGGAGGGAGCCTCTAAAAACCCCAGTTTGGACCAATTCATGGTGGAGGGAGACTCTAAAAACCCCAGTTTGGACCAATTCATGGTGGGGGGAGACTCTAAAAACCCCAGTTTGGACCAATTCATGGTGGAGGGAGCCTCTAAAAACCCCAGTTTGGACCAATTCATGGTGGAGGGAGCCTCTAACCAGCCCAGTTTGGACCAATTAATGGTGGAGGGAGCCTCTAAACAGCCAAGTTTTGGGAAATTCATGGTGGAGGGAGCCTCTAACCAGCCCAGTTTGGACCAATTCATGGTGGAGGGAGCCTCTAAACAGCCCAGTTTGGGCAAATTCATGGTGGAGGGAGCCTCTAACCAGCCCAGTTTGGACCAATTAATGGTGGAGGGAGCCTCTAAACAGCCCAGTTTGGACCAATTAATGGTGGAGGGAGCCTCTAACCAGCCCAGTTTGGACCAATTAATGGTGGAGGGAGCCTCTAACCAGCCCAGTTTGGACCAATTAATGGTGGAGGGAGCCTCTAACCAGCCCAGTTTGGACCAATTAATGGTGGAGGGAGCCTCTAAACAGCCAAGTTTTGGGAAATTCATGGTGGAGGGAGCCTCTAACCAGCCCAGTTTGGACCAATTCATGGTGGAGGGAGCCTCTAAACAGCCCAGTTTGGGCAAATTCATGGTGGAGGGAGCCTCTAAAAAACCCAGTTTGGACCAATTCATGGTGGAGGGAGCCTCTAATTAGCCCAGTTTGGACCAATTAATTGTGGAGGGAGCCTCTAACCAGCCCAGTTTGGACCAATTAATGGTGGAGGGAGCCTCTAACCACCCCAGTTTGGGCAAATTCATGGTGGAGGGAGCCTCTAACCAGCCCAGTTTGGACCAATTAATGGTGGAGGGAGCCTCTAACCAGCCCAGTTTGGACCAATTAATGGTGGAGGGAGCCTCTAACCACCCCAGTTTGGACCAATTCATGGTGGAGGGAGCCTCTAACCAGCCCAGTTTGGACCAATTCATGGTGGAGGGAGCCTCTAAACAGCCAAGTTTTGGGAAATTCATGGTGGAGGGAGCCTCTAACCAGCCCAGTTTGGACCAATTCATGGTGGAGGGAGCCTCTAAACAGCCCAGTTTGGGCAAATTCATGGTGGAGGGAGCCTCTAACCAGCCCAGTTTGGACCAATTAATGGTGGAGGGAGCCTCTAAACAGCCAAGTTTTGGGAAATTCATGGTGGAGGGAGCCTCTAACCAGCCCAGTTTGGACCAATTCATGGTGGAGGGAGCCTCTAAACAGCCAAGTTTTGGGAAATTCATGGTGGAGGGAGCCTCTAAAAAACCCAGTTTGGACCAATTCATGGTGGAGGGAGCCTCTAATTAGCCCAGTTTGGACCAATTAATTGTGGAGGGAGCCTCTAACCAGCCCAGTTTGGACCAATTAATGGTGGAGGGAGCCTCTAACCACCCCAGTTTGGGCAAATTCATGGTGGAGGGAGCCTCTAACCAGCCCAGTTTGGACCAATTAATGGTGGAGGGAGCCTCTAAACAGCCAAGTTTTGGGAAATTCATGGTGGAGGGAGCCTCTAACCAGCCCAGTTTGGACCAATTCATGGTGGAGGGAGCCTCTAAACAGCCCAGTTTGGGCAAATTCATGGTGGAGGGAGCCTCTAAACAGCCCAGTTTGGGCAAATTCATGGTGGAGGGAGCCTCTAACCAGCCCAGTTTGGACCAATTAATGGTGGAGGGAGCCTCTAAACAGCCAAGTTTTGGGAAATTCATGGTGGAGGGAGCCTCTAACCAGCCCAGTTTGGACCAATTAATGGTGGAGGGAGCCTCTAACCAGCCCAGTTTGGACCAATTAATGGTGGAGGGAGCCTCTAACCAGCCCAGTTTGGACCAATTAATGGTGGAGGGAGCCTCTAACCACCCCAGTTTGGACCAATTCATGGTGGAGGGAGCCTCTAACCAGCCCAGTTTGGACCAATTAATGGTGGAGGGAGCCTCTAAACAGCCAAGTTTTGGGAAATTCATGGTGGAGGGAGCCTCTAACCAGCCCAGTTTGGACCAATTCATGGTGGAGGGAGCCTCTAAACAGCCCAGTTTGGGCAAATTCATGGTGGAGGGAGCCTCTAACCAGCCCAGTTTGGACCAATTAATGGTGGAGGGAGCCTCTAAACAGCCAAGTTTTGGGAAATTCATGGTGGAGGGAGCCTCTAACCAGCCCAGTTTGGACCAATTCATGGTGGAGGGAGCCTCTAAACAGCCCAGTTTGGGCAAATTCATGGTGGAGGGAGCCTCTAAAAAACCCAGTTTGGACCAATTCATGGTGGAGGGAGCCTCTAATTAGCCCAGTTTGGACCAATTAATTGTGGAGGGAGCCTCTAACCAGCCCAGTTTGGACCAATTAATGGTGGAGGGAGCCTCTAAAAAACCCAGTTTGGACCAATTCATGGTGGAGGGAGCCTCTAATTAGCCCAGTTTGGACCAATTAATTGTGGAGGGAGCCTCTAACCAGCCCAGTTTGGACCAATTAATGGTGGAGGGAGCCTCTAACCACCCCAGTTTGGACCAATTCATGGTGGAGGGAGCCTCTAACCACCCCAGTTTGGACCAATTCATGGTGGAGGGAGCCTCTAAACAGCCCAGTTTGGGCAAATTCATGGTGGAGGGAGCCTCTAACCAGCCCAGTTTGGACCAATTAATGGTGGAGGGAGCCTCTAAACAGCCCAGTTTGGGCAAATTCATGGTGGAGGGAGCCTCTAACCAGCCCAGTTTGGACCAATTAATGGTGGAGGGAGCCTCTAAACAGCCAAGTTTTGGGAAATTCATGGTGGAGGGAGCCTCTAACCAGCCCAGTTTGGACCAATTAATGGTGGAGGGAGCCTCTAACCACCCCAGTTTGGGCAAATTCATGGTGGAGGGAGCCTCTAACCAGCCCAGTTTGGACCAATTAATGGTGGAGGGAGCCTCTAAACAGCCCAGTTTGGGCAAATTCATGGTGGAGGGAGCCTCTAAACAGCCAAGTTTTGGGAAATTCATGGTGGAGGGAGCCTCTAACCAGCCCAGTTTGGACCAATTCATGGTGGAGGGAGCCTCTAAACAGCCCAGTTTGGGCAAATTCATGGTGGAGGGAGCCTCTAAAAAACCCAGTTTGGACCAATTCATGGTGGAGGGAGCCTCTAATTAGCCCAGTTTGGACCAATTAATTGTGGAGGGAGCCTCTAACCAGCCCAGTTTGGACCAATTAATGGTGGAGGGAGCCTCTAAAAAACCCAGTTTGGACCAATTCATGGTGGAGGGAGCCTCTAATTAGCCCAGTTTGGACCAATTAATTGTGGAGGGAGCCTCTAACCAGCCCAGTTTGGACCAATTAATGGTGGAGGGAGCCTCTAAAAAACCCAGTTTGGACCAATTCATGGTGGAGGGAGCCTCTAATTAGCCCAGTTTGGACCAATTAATTGTGGAGGGAGCCTCTAACCAGCCCAGTTTGGACCAATTAATGGTGGAGGGAGCCTCTAACCACCCCAGTTTGGACCAATTCATGGTGGAGGGAGCCTCTAAACAGCCCAGTTTGGGCAAATTCATGGTGGAGGGAGCCTCTAACCAGCAGAGTTGGGGGAAATCAGGGTGGAGGGAGCCTAGTATTAGCAGAATTGTGCAACGCTTATGGTGGATGAGTATGAGGATGCGGAGGAATTGGAGAGGTTGAGTACAGACATGGAGTTTCATGTTGGGGTGCTTTACACAGGTGGGCACAAAAATGACGGCTCTACCCAGTGGTGGTTCATTTTTATCAAAGTGAGCCGGTCGGCACTCTCAGCTGACAGACGGGTGCGCTTGTCAGTGATGATGCCACCGGCTGCACTGAACACCCTCTCAGATAGGACGCTGGCGGCAGGACAGGACAGCACCTCCAAGGCATATAGGGCAAGTTCAAGCCACAGGTCCAACTTCGACACCCAATACGTGTAGGGCGCAGAGGGGTCGGAGAGGACAGGGCTGTGGTCGGAAAGGTATTCCCGCAACATGCGCCTATACTTCTCACGCCTGGTGACACTAGGACCCTCCGTGGCGGCACTTTGGCGAGGGGGTGCCATCAAGGTGTCCCAGACCTTAGACAGTGTGCCCCTCGTTTGTGTGGACCGGTGAGAACTTGGTTGCCTACTGGAGGAACTGCCCTCCCTGCCGCCAACGTCACATGCTGGAAACATCTCCATCATATTCTGCACCAATTGCCTGTGGCAAGCATTGATGCGATTGGCCCTCCCCTCTACCGGAATAAAAGACGAGATGTTGTTTTTATACCGGGGGTCAAGGATAGCAAAGATCCAGTACTGGTTGTCCTCCATGATTTTGACAATACGCTTGTCGGTTGTAAAGCACCCCAACATGAACTCAGCCATGTCTGCCACAGTGTTAGTTGGCATGACTCCTCTGGCCCCACCGGAAAGTTCAATCTCCATTTCCTCCTCATCCTCCATGTCTACCCATCCGCGCTGCAACAATGGGACGATTCGAAGTTGCCCGGAAGCCTCCTGTATCACCATCACATCATCGGACAACTCTTCTTCCTCCTCCTCCTCCTCCTCCTCCTCCATTAAACGCAGTGAAGCGGACAGATGTGTGGACCTACTCTCCAGCTGTGACGGATCGGATGCTATCCCTAACTCCTCTGTGTGATCTGAGTTATCCCTGATGTCAATCAGGGATTCTCTCAGAACACACAAGAGCGGGATTGTAAGGCTCACCATCGCATCCTCAGAGCTCACCCTCCTTGTGGACTCCTCAAAGACCCGTAGGATGTCACAAAGGTCTCTCATCCATGGCCACTCATGGATGTGAAACTGAGGCAGCTGACTTTGTGGCACCCTAGGGTTTTGTAGCTGGTATTCCATCAAAGGTCTCTGCTGCTCAACCACTCTATTCAACATCTGAAACGTTGAGTTCCAGCGTGTGGGGACGTCGCACAAAAGCCGGTGTTGTGGCACATGCAGGCGTTGCTGGAGAGATTTTAAGCTAGCAGCGGCTACTGTCGACTTGCGAAAGTGGGCGCACATGCGCCGCACTTTCACCAGTAGCTCTGGAACATTGGGGTAGCTCTTTAGGAAACGTTGCACCACTAGGTTGAAGACGTGGGCCAGGCATGGAACATGTTGGAGTCCGGCAAGCTCCAGAGCTGCTACCAGGTTCCGGCCGTTATCACAAACGACCATGCCTGGGCCCAGGTGCAGCGGCTCAAACCATATTGCCGTCTCATCGAGGAGGGCATCCCTCACCTCGGAGGCAGTGTGCTGTCTGTCCCCCAAGCTGATCAGCTTCAGCACAGCCTGCTGACGTCTACCAACGCCAGTGCTGCAACGTTTCCAACTCGTAGCTGGGGTCAATCTAACAGCGGAGGAGGAGGCGGTGGCGGAGGAGGAGGCGGTGGCGGAGGAGGAGGCGGTAGAAGAGGAGGAGGAGGGGGGTGTTCTTCTCGTGTCCCTGCCAGGAATGTTAGGCGGGGAGACGAGGTACACCGGGCCAGTTTGGGAAGCAGTCCCAGCCTCAACTACATTCACCCAGTGTGCCGTCAGTGAAATGTAGCGTCCCTGTCCGCATGCACTTGTCCACGCGTCGGTGGTCAAGTGGACCTTTGTGCAAAGCGCGGAACTAAGGGCCCGCCTGATGTTGAGTGACACGTGCTGGTGCAAGGCGGGGACGGCACACCGGGAGAAGTAGTGACGGCTAGGGACGGCATAGCGAGGTGCCGCAGTTGCCATCAGGTCCAGGAAGGCGGGAGTTTCAACAAGCCGGAACGCCAACATCTCCTGGGCCAGCAGTTTAGCGATGTTGGCGTTCAAGGCTTGCGCGTGTGGGTGGTTAGCAGTGTATTTCTGCCGCCGCTCCAATGTCTGAGAGATGGTGGGTTGTTGTAAAGAAACGCCTGATGGTGCCTTTGATGGTGCAGGAGAAGGAGATAAGACAGGACCAGGGGAGGATGAGGGAGAAGTCAACAAAGTGGCGGAGGCAGATGAAGTGGTGTCCTGGCTCGTCCTCTGGAGTGCATCGCCAGCACAGTCAGCAGTGGCAGTGGCAGAGGCAGAGGCAGAGGCAGTGGCAGTGGCGTGAACGGCAGTCGGCCTTTGTCCTGCCGTTGCTGCCTGCCACTGATTCCAGTGCTTGGATTCCAAATGACGGCGCATTGAAGTGGTGGACAGGTTGCTCTTCTCAGAGCCCCTAATCAATTTCGAGAGGCAAATTGTGCAGACAACACTATATCTGTCCTCGGCGCATTCCTTGAAAAAACTCCACACCTTCGAGAAACGTGCCCTCGAGGTGGGAGTTTTTCGGGGCTGGGTACGAACTGGAACATCTTGGGAGATTCCGGGTGTGGCCTGGCTTCGCCTAAGCTGCTGACCTCTGCCTCTGCCTCTAGCTACCCTTTTTGGTGCTGCACCTGCCTCAACATCCACACTACTTTCCCCGCTTGACATCCCCCCTGTCCAGGTCGGGTCAGTGTCCTCATCATCCACCACTTCCTCTTCCAACTCCTGTCTCATCTCCTCCTCCCGCACAATGCGCCGGTCAACTGGATGCCCTGACGGCAACTGCGTCACATCATCGTCGATGAGGGTGGGTTGCTGGTCATCCACCACCAAATCGAACGGAGATGGAGGAGACTCTAGTGTTTGAGCATCTGGATACAGATGCTCCTCTGTTAGGTTCGTGGAATCGTGACGTGGAGAGGCAGGTTGAGGGACAATGAAAGGAGCGGAGAACAGCTCTGGGGAGCAGGGACAGTTTGGGTTATTGTTCTGTAAAGCTTCGGAATTTTGGGAGGAAGGAAGACAAGACTGTTGGGTAATAGGAGGAGAGGAGGCAGAGTCTGACTGGCTGCTGGACAATGTGCTGTAAGCGTTCTCTGACAGCCATTGCAAGACCTGTTCCTGGTTCTCGGGCCTACTAAGGTTTGTACCCTGCAGTTTAGTTAATGTGGCAAGCAACCCTGGCACTGTGGAGTGGCGCAATGCTTGCTGCCCCACAGGAGTAGGCACGGGACGCCCTGTGGCTTCACTGCTACCTTGCTCCCCAGAACCATTCCCCCGACCTCGCCCACGGCCTCGTCCACGTCCCTTTCCGGGAGCCTTGCGCATTTTGAATTCCTAGTTAGAAATTGGCACTGTATACCAGTAGTAAAAATTGTGGGTGCACGTAACCCCAATATATTCTTTGAATTCCCAGTCAGAAACTGGCACTATATGGCAGTAGCAAGAAATGAGGGTATTTGTATTCCCAATATACTCTTTGAATTCCCAGTCAGACAATGGCACTGTATACCAGTAGTAAAAATTGTGGGTGCACGTAACCCCAATATATTCTTTGAATTCCCAGTCAGAAACTGGCACTATATGGCAGTAGCAAGAAATGAGGGTATTTGTATTCCCAATATACTCTTTGAATTCCCAGTCAGACAATGGCACTGTATACCAGTAGTAAAAATTGTGGGTGCACGTAACCCCAATATATTCTTTGAATTCCCAGTCAGAAACTGGCACTATATGGCAGTAGCAAGAAATGAGGGTATTTGTATTCCCAATATACTCTTTGAATTCCCAGTCAGACAATGGCACTGTATACCAGTAGTAAAAATTGTGGGTGCACGTAACCCCAATATATTCTTTGAATTACCAGTCAGAAACTGGCACTATATGGCAGTAGCAAGAAATGAGGGTATTTATAACCCCAATATATTTTTTGAATTCCCAGTCAGACAATGGCACTGTATACCAGTAGTAAAAATTGTGGGTGCACGTAACCCCAATATATTCTTTGAATTCCCAGTCAGAAACTGGCACTATATGGCAGTAGCAAGAAATGAGGGTATTTGTATTCCCAATATACTCTTTGAATTCCCAGTCAGACAATGGCACTGTATACCAGTAGTAAAAATTGTGGGTGCACGTAACCCCAATATATTCTTTGAATTCCCAGTCAGACACTGGCACTATATGGCAGTAGCAAGAAATGAGGGTATTTGTATTCCCAATATATTCTTTGAATTCCCAGTCAGACAATGGCACTGTATACCAGTAGTAAAAATTGTGGGTGCACGTAACCCCAATATATTCTTTGAATTCCCAGTCAGAAACTGGCACTATATGGCAGTAGCAAGAAATGAGGGTATTTATAACCCCAATATATTCTTTGAATTCCCAGTCAGACAATGGCACTGTATACCAGTAGTAAAAATTGTGGGTGCACGTAACCCCAATATATTCTTTGAATTCCCAGTCAGAAACTGGCACTATATGGCAGTAGCAAGAAATGAGGGTATTTGTATTCCCAATATACTCTTTGAATTCCCAGTCAGACAATGGCACTGTATACCAGTAGTAAAAATTGTGGGTGCACGTAACCCCAATATATTCTTTGAATTCCCAGTCAGAAACTGGCACTATATGGCAGTAGCAAGAAATGAGGGTATTTGTATTCCCAATATACTCTTTGAATTCCCAGTCAGACAATGGCACTGTATACCAGTAGTAAAAATTGTGGGTGCACGTAACCCCAATATATTCTTTGAATTCCCAGTCAGACACTGGCACTATATGGCAGTAGCAAGAAATGAGGGTATTTGTATTCCCAATATACTCTTTGAATTCCCAGTCAGACAATGGCACTGTATACCAGTAGTAAAAATTGTGGGTGCACGTAACCCCAATATATTCTTTGAATTACCAGTCAGAAACTGGCACTATATGGCAGTAGCAAGAAATGAGGGTATTTATAACCCCAATATATTCTTTGAATTCCCAGTCAGACAATGGCACTGTATACCAGTAGTAAAAATTGTGGGTGCACGTAACCCCAATATATTCTTTGAATTCCCAGTCAGAAACTGGCACTATATGGCAGTAGCAAGAAATGAGGGTATTTGTATTCCCAATATACTCTTTGAATTCCCAGTCAGACAATGGCACTGTATACCAGTAGTAAAAATTGTGGGTGCACGTAACCCCAATATATTCTTTGAATTCCCAGTCAGACACTGGCACTATATGGCAGTAGCAAGAAATGAGGGTATTTTTATTCCCAATATATTCTTTGAATTCCCAGTCAGACAATGGCACTGTATACCAGTAGTAAAAATTGTGGGTGCACGTAACCCCAATATATTCTTTGAATTACCAGTCAGAAACTGGCACTATATGGCAGTAGCAAGAAATGAGGGTATTTGTATTCCCAATATATTCTTTGAATTCCCAGTCAGACAATGGCACTGTATACCAGTAGTAAAAATTGTGGGTGCACGTAACCCCAATATATTCTTTGAATTACCAGTCAGAAACTGGCACTATATGGCAGTAGCAAGAAATGAGGGTATTTATAACCCCAATATATTCTTTGAATTCCCAGTCAGACAATGGCACTGTATACCAGTAGTAAAAATTGTGGGTGCACGTAACCCCAATATATTCTTTGAATTCCCAGTCAGAAACTGGCACTATATGGCAGTAGCAAGAAATGAGGGTATTTATAACCCCAATATATTCTTTGAATTCCCAGTCAGACAATGGCACTGTATACCAGTAGTAAAAATTGTGGGTGCACGTAACCCCAATATATTCTTTGAATTCCCAGTCAGACACTGGCACTATATGGCAGTAGCAAGAAATGAGGGTATTTGTATTCCCAATATACTCTTTGAATTCCCAGTCAGACAATGGCACTGTATACCAGTAGTAAAAATTGTGGGTGCACGTAACCCCAATATATTCTTTGAATTACCAGTCAGAAACTGGCACTATATGGCAGTAGCAAGAAATGAGGGTATTTATAACCCCAATATATTCTTTGAATTCCCAGTCAGACAATGGCACTGTATACCAGTAGTAAAAATTGTGGGTGCACGTAACCCCAATATATTCTTTGAATTCCCAGTCAGAAACTGGCACTATATGGCAGTAGCAAGAAATGAGGGTATTTGTATTCCCAATATACTCTTTGAATTCCCAGTCAGACAATGGCACTGTATACCAGTAGTAAAAATTGTGGGTGCACGTAACCCCAATATATTCTTTGAATTCCCAGTCAGACACTGGCACTATATGGCAGTAGCAAGAAATGAGGGTATTTGTATTCCCAATATATTCTTTGAATTCCCAGTCAGACAATGGCACTGTATACCAGTAGTAAAAATTGTGGGTGCACGTAACCCCAATATATTCTTTGAATTACCAGTCAGAAACTGGCACTATATGGCAGTAGCAAGAAATGAGGGTATTTGTATTCCCAATATATTCTTTGAATTCCCAGTCAGACAATGGCACTGTATACCAGTAGTAAAAATTGTGGGTGCACGTAACCCCAATATATTCTTTGAATTACCAGTCAGAAACTGGCACTATATGGCAGTAGCAAGAAATGAGGGTATTTATAACCCCAATATATTCTTTGAATTCCCAGTCAGACAATGGCACTGTATACCAGTAGTAAAAATTGTGGGTGCACGTAACCCCAATATATTCTTTGAATTCCCAGTCAGAAACTGGCACTATATGGCAGTAGCAAGAAATGAGGGTATTTGTATTCCCAATATACTCTTTGAATTCCCAGTCAGACAATGGCACTGTATACCAGTAGTAAAAATTGTGGGTGCACGTAACCCCAATATATTCTTTGAATTCCCAGTCAGACACTGGCACTATATGGCAGTAGCAAGAAATGAGGGTATTTGTATTCCCAATATATTCTTTGAATTCCCAGTCAGACAATGGCACTGTATACCAGTAGTAAAAATTGTGGGTGTATATAGCCCCAATTCTATTGCTAGGGGACTTGCAGGGTATTTCTGGGGTGAAGGTGGGGGGGCACACCGTTGGAACGGGTATCGGGGTATATATCGGGTATACGGGAATACACTGACAGTGTATTCCATTCAGGATCCTGGGAAAGCTGGGTTGCGGCGATTGAGCTCGTCAGTGCCACGTTACACTGACAAGCTTCTCCCTGGAATTTAGCTCTTACAAGAGCTGTTGGTTGTCTTCTCCTTCCTATCCTAGCCTGTCCCTGCCTACCCAGAATCTAAGCCCTAGCTAGCTGGACGGAAACCTCCGTCCTCGGTGAATTGCAAGCTCAGAATGACGCGAAGCTGGGCGTCGCTGTTCTTTTAAATTAGAGGTCACATGTTTTCGGCAGCCAATGGGTTTTGCCTACTTTTTTCAACGTCACCGGTGTCGTAGTTCCTGTCCCACCTACCCAGCGCTGTTATTGGAGCAAAAAAGGCGCCAGGGAAGGTGGGAGGGGAATCGAGTAATGGCGCACTTTACCACGCGGTGTTCGATTCGATTCGAACATGCCGAACAGCCTAATATCCGATCGAACATGAGTTCGATAGAACACTGTTCGCTCATCTCTACTCAGGATGGGAGTGTGGGAAGGTGACAGGAATCTAAATATGAAGAGAGACCAGAGGATGGAAGGGACACTTCAGGGACAGTTAAAAACAAAATCAGTTAATTTTGTTTAGTCAAAAACTTAATAATAATAATAATAATAATAATAATAATAATAATAATAATAATAATAATAATAATAATAATAATAATAATAATAATAATAATAATAATGTTTTTGTTTGGTTGTAAATGTTTATTTATTATTAATATTATTAGTAGTTTCTTATTTTATTACAATGCAAATAATAATAATAATAATAATAATAATAATAATAATAGTTGTTGCTGTTATTATTATTATTATTATTATTATTATTATTATTATTATTATTATTATTATTATTATTTTATTACATAGATTTCCCATTCTCTGTCTATGAACAGTTAATCTCACATACAATCTTTCTGTATTTCAGTGAATATTCTCTACGGTTTTCTCACTAACTTCTAGTACAGAGATGATTTCATCCTTCGTTAGTGATAATTGGAAAGAAAATAAAACAATTAGATGTCTGGTAATTGATTATGCGAGGCCTGATGGGATTGTTCCTGTTGTATTGCGGGGACATTGTTAGTGGATATGGAGAAAGTTTCTATGTGACTAATATTCTGTGTAACAATCTCTACAAGTCCAGTAATACAATGTAACACAATGTAACAGGGAAGTTTCTTCCTCTTCTGATGAGACTTTCTCCCTCTATGACACTTTTACTCTCTACATGACATTATTTCCATCTATTGCATTGTGTTCTATGTAATTAAACTTCTGGGAATTTTCTGCCATCGTCTTCATTATTTCTGGTTTGTGTAACCTGCAGTCACCTGAGACGCCGAGACTTTACTACACATAGAATCTAATAGAATGAATGAACAATCCCCGGATAATTCTCTGAGCTTGTTCTATTCCTGTACAGATGAGGCAACGCTGAAGAACTTTCTATATCCTATGGAAGGAATGTCAGTGACAGCAAAGACAGAAGAAAGTAACCAAATAATATGGAAATGTATCAAATAAACTGAGAAATGTAACAAAGTCTAAGCATGATAGAAGGGTGATACTTATAATAAAGGAAATAATAATAATAATAATAATAATAATAATAATAATAATAATAATAATAATAATAATAATAATAATAATAATAATAATAATGTTATGGTTTGCTTCTTATAACATTAAGTACAATGTACTATTATTATTATTATTATTATTATTATTATTATTATTATTATTATTATTATTATTATTCACTATTTGCTTCTTGCATTATTGTGTAATAATGTAAAATAATAATACCAATAATAATAATAATAATAATAATAATAATAATAATAATAATAATAATAATAATAATAATAATAATAATTAAATAATAATCAGCACACGTATGTTATCTATCACCCAAGTGTTTTTTCCCTCACCAGTACCTACCAGAGGATTATTTACCTCGGTCTCTGTTAGTGGAATACCACTAGTTTATTTTAGATGTCTCAATGTCATTTTTATATAGTTATTAAAGATGACCGAGTAGTATTCGAAACGGCAGTTTCGAATAGCAGGCACCCATAGGAATGAATGGACGCAGCCGGCACGCAGGGGGTTAAGCGGCAGGACTGTCTACATGCTGGCCGGCTCCATTCGTTGCTATGGGTGCGTACTATTCGAAACTGATATTTCGAATACTACTCGCTCATCTCTAATAATTATTTATTAAAAGTTAAGTCTGATTTTACTTCCATCATACCGTGAAGTACCAAAAAAAAAATGGAAACAGCTGAGGCTCCATCCGTTGCTTCGGTTTTCTCAGCCTCTACCACCACCACCTGAACAAGGCCAATCGTCTCCCCGCGAAAGGAGGCTGTGACACCACCACCAGCACTACCATCACCAAGCCTGTCCACACCATCCCAGGGAAGTGATCAGTAGGGTTGAGCCGATCTTGAGATTTCAGGATCGTTTTTAAAATCCGATTTCCGATCATTTTCCATTCGAACCCAATCCTGATCCCAATTTCGAGCCCAATGCAAGTCAATGAGATTTTTTTAATAATCGGAGATCGGATTTTAAAAACGATCCTATTCACTACACAGCATGGAGTCTAAAAATTGAACGCTTTTATTGTTAGACTCCACACTGTGTAGTGATTAAAATAAAACCTCTGGCTACTTAGTTCCCCCCTGGTGTCCACTTACCTGCACAGAAGCGCTGCCGCTGGTCCGGTCTGTTCTCGCTCCTGTTCTCGCTCCTGTTCTCGCCTTGATGCCCCCACCTCCAACGTTAGTGTTACAGACCTAGGAAGAAGGTGGGGCTTGTGGCTTAGGAGAGTGTGGGCGGGTACAGGGTGGGGAGACGTGAGTGCTATTATTATCTAGACATGCTGAAGCTGTTGCATAAAATGCGTGCTGTGTCTTTTGTCATTCACACCCTTCTGCTGCTCACCTATCTGCACTGCAGAGGAAACGTTGGCCTTCCCACTCACCGCCTCATATGTGATGTGCCAACCAGGTGGAATTCCACTTTACATATGCCACAAAGGGTGTGTGAGCAGCAGCAGGCAATAGTTGAGTTCCAGCTACAGAATGCTGGATGACCAACAGCACTTGGCCACAAATAAGTACGCCTCCATGAGGGACATTTGTTCCATGCTACAATGCTTCCAATACACCACCAATATAGTCAACTCTGATGATGCCTTTATCAGCCCTACCTTCCCCATCCTTTGCCTGCTAATAAAACACTTCAGGCCATGATGGAGGATGTAATGGGGCACTGGAGGAAGCAGAGGAGGAAGAGGAATGCCCATTTGCACAGTTTTCTGGTCAGTCCACGCATGGTTCACAGGGTTGGTTGCTGGACAAACAGTAGTCAGGTACTCCATTGTCCAGCCAGGGGGCAGTTTTGAATGATTTAGAGAGGTAGGAGGAGGTTTCCTCACAGCAGGCTGGCACCCAGAGTAGCTCACGGGCGTCACTGGAGCGTGGCTGGGAGGATGCAGAGGAGGAGGAGTAGAAACCTCCCATGGAGGAGAGCTTGTCTTTGCCTTTGGGAAGCATGCCTCACATGAGCCTCTACATGCTCCAGTGCCTGCGTATTGACCACTGAGTTGCCCACATAGTCACCAGTGCCGATTACTGTGTGGCCACCCTATAAGGATAGAAAAATTTGATAATACAAGCACACTCTGAAGGAGGCACTACTGGTGGAGTTACCACGTGACATTGAGGGATTAGTGGCAGCACAGGGCCAAGGAGAAGGAGGATGCAGTCGCCGTCACAGCAGGGGCACCAGCACCTCCTCAGAAGAGAGGGTCAGCATGGCCACAATGCGGAACACCTTGTTCAATTCTCTGCAAATCCACCACGATCAGATAAGGTCCGTAGTACTGGGAGGCAGACTTTGGCTCACATGGTGGATGAGTATCTGTTGACACATCTGGTATTGAGCAATGAGTAATGGTTCACACAGAACTTGGCTGTGCCAGCACCTGAGTGAGTGGTTAAGGTGTTGGCTACCTCCTCCTCTTCCACTTGTTTCAATATTTTTTTTATATTTTTTGTTATTATTTTAAGTACTTTCTCTACCCCATTTTTTGCAAGGCACTTGTCCTGTTATTACCCCCATTTTGCATCCCTCTACCCCTTACTCTCCCCACTTTACAGCCATTTTTGGGTTAACAAGTTCAGGTCCCCATTGATTTCAATGGGGTTTGGGTTCGGGTCAAGTTCGGGTTCATAAACCAAACTTTTGGGCAAATTTTGGCCGAATTTTTCAAACCAAAATTTCGACAGGTTCGCTCCACACTATTCATAACCTGTCTTAAGGTTCGATTATCAATTCAAAAGTTGTGGAAAACACCTTTAACATTAAAATCTAGTATGGTCGTTGGGATGCGCTGGGTGCATGACAGGTAAGGAGTAGAGATGGGTGAACCTCATAACATTTAATTCAAAAAATATTTGTGGAGTTTGGCCTTCCAGTTCATTTTAGGCCAAATTTGTTTGGATAGAACTGGAAATCCTAATATTATTATCTTGGATCTCCTCAGACCCCAAAATGGAGATCCAGAAGAGGTGAGGGAAAATAGCAAAAAAATTATGTTCAACTTTCTTCACCTCGCATGGGCATCCTATTTGCTTCTGGAAGTCAACATCTATCCTCTTCAAGCTTCTCCAGGCCTTGGGCTGATGTCACATGTGACCCTTAGGCATGTGACATCTGATAAAGGTCGGAAGTGGCCTCTTTTATAGGCAATAGAGATGAGCGAACACTAAAATGTTCGAGGTTCGAAATTCGATTCGAACAGCCGCTCACTGTTCGTGTGTTTGAACGGGTTTCGAACCCCATTATAGTCTATGGGGAACATATACTCGTTAAGGGGGAAACCCAAATCCGTGTCTGGAGGGTCACCAAGTCCACTATGACACCCCAGGAAATGATACCAACACCTCTGGAATGACACTGGGACAGCAGGGGAAGCATGTCTGGGGGCATCTAACACACCAAAGACCCTCTATTACCCCAACATCACAGCCTAACAACTACACACTTTACACACTCAATACCACCTCTCTGACAGTAGGAAAACACCTTGAAACATGTGTATTTGGCACTTGCAGTGAGGAGAGCTTGTCACCAGCAGTGAATTTGGCCCTTGTAGTAAGTTGAGGTTGGCACCAACATTTGTTTTGAAAATCAGGGTGGATTGAGCCTCTAACCAGCAGAGTTGGGGCAAATTCATGGTGGAGGGAGCCTCTAAAAACCCCAGTTTGGACCAATTCATGGTGGAGGGAGCCTCTAAAAACCCCAGTTTGGACCAATTCATGGTGGAGGGAGCCTCTAAAAACCCCAGTTTGGACCAATTCATGGTGGAGGGAGACTCTAAAAACCCCAGTTTGGACCAATTCATGGTGGAGGGAGCCTCTAAAAAACCCAGTTTGGACCAATTCATGGTGGAGGGAGCCTCTAAAAACCCCAGTTTGGACCAATTCATGGTGGAGGGAGCCTCTAACCAGCCCAGTTTGGGCAAATTCATGGTGGAGGGAGCCTCTAAAACCCCCAGTTTGGACCAATTCATGGTGGAGGGAGCCTCTAAAAACCCCAGTTTGGACCAATTCATGGTGGAGGGAGCCTCTAAAAACCCCAGTTTGGACCAATTCATGGTGGAGGGAGCCTCTAACCAGCAGAGTTGGAGGAAATCAGGCTGGAGGGAGCCTCTAACCAGCAGAGTTGGGGGAAATCAGGGTGGAGGGAGCCTCTAACCAGCAGAGTTGTGGGAAATCAGGGTGGAGGGAGCCTCTAACCAGCAGAGTTGGGGGAAATAAGGGTGGAGGGAGCCTCTAACTAGCAGAGTTGGGGGAAATCATGGTGGAGGGAGCCTAGTATTAGCAGAATTGTGCAACGCTTATGGTGGATGAGTATGCGGATGCGGAGGAATTGGAGAGGTTGAGCACAGACATGGAGTTTCATGTTGGGGTGCTTTACACAGGTGGGCACAAAAATGAAGGCTCTATCCAGTGGTGGTTCATTTTTATCAAAGTGAGCCGGTCGGCACTCTCAGCTGACAGACGGGTGCGCTTGTCAGTGATGATGCCACCGGCTGCACTGAACACCCTCTCAGATAGGACGCTGGCAGCAGGACAGGACAGCACCTCCAAGGCATATAGGGCAAGTTCAAGCCACAGGTCCAACTTCGACACCCAATACGTGTAGGGCGCAGAGGGGTCGGAGAGGACAGGGCTGTGGTCGGAAAGGTATTCCCGCAACATGCGCCTATACTTCTCACGCCTGGTGACACTAGGACCCTCCGTGGCGGCACTTTGGCGAGGGGGGTGCCATCAAGGTGTCCCAGACCTTAGACAGTATGCCCCTTGTTTGTGTGGACCGGTGAGAACTTGGTCGCCTACTGGAGGAACTGCCCTCCCTGCCGCCAACGTCACATGCTGGAAACATCTCCATCATATTCTGCACCAATTGCTTGTGGCAAGCATTGATGCGATTGGCCCTCCCCTCTACCGGAATAAAAGACGAGATGTTGTTTTTATACCGGGGGTCAAGGATAGCAAAGATCCAGTACTGGTTGTCCTCCATGATTTTTTTTTTTTTTATAACTCAAATTTTTATTGAAAATTTTTAAACAATAAGAAAAGAAAAAACAATTACAAGTTACAAGGCGAACACCCGCCCTGCGAACAGAAAAAGCACACAGTGCAACACAAAATACAATCAGAAGAATAAAATAAAAAAAAAATAAAAAAAAATAAATAAAAAAAAAAAAAAAAAAATAAAGACAAAGAAAGCAACATAGAAAAAAAAGAAAAAGGAAAAAAAAGGGGGGGGAGGGAGGGGTTAGTGGGACAGATGAGTGGGGGAGAGGACTAAATGTGGGGGGTGAAAGGGTAGGTAGGGGTGAGTGTGAGCAGTCAGGAAACCAGTGAGAGCACTCGCCAGGTCATCCATACCACAGCCAGTTGGGAAGGGCTCGGGAGCAACCATTGGTCAAATACCTGAGACGAACAACAAGAGTATCAATCAGAGGAGGGGTCAGAGCCCAGGAGCGTCCGGTACTCTGCAGACTGTTGAAACCTGAACCAGTAGAACCAGGTTTTGATGTACGCCTCAGTCGTGCCATGCAGGAAAGACGTGAGATTTTCCATGCGCATTATCTTGTTGACCTTCGAAATCCAGAGGGAGAGAGGAGGAGGATCCACTCGTTTCCAAAAAAGGGGGATACAAGCCCGGGCAGCGAGGATCAGGAATCTAAGTAGGGAACGCTTAAAGACCTTTACAGAAGACTCACAATGATTAAGGAGGAACAGGGCAGGGCCCAAATGGTGAGAAGTTTCAGTAAGCTGGAGGGTTATCCGCTTGACCCCCTCCCAGAAGGACGAAAGGGCAGGACAGGACCAAAAAATGTGTAGCAGCGTGCCTTCCTCGTCGCCACAGCGCCAACATAATGGGGAGACCTGAGGAAACATAGCATGGAGTCTCGTAGGAACCCTATACCATCGGGACAAGATTTTGTAGCTGGCCTCCTGGTGGCGAGAGCTGATGGAAGCAGTATGAGAAAGGCGAAAAATGCGCCTACGCTGTTCCTGAGAGAGGGAAAGGGATAAGTCAGATTCCCATTTCAACAAGAACGGCGGAACAAAGTCCTCCGGAGGTTCAACCAGGATCCGGTAAGTGAGCGAGAGGGAGTGGCGAAGGGGGCCAGCACCAACAAAAATCTTCTCCAAGGGGGTAGGTTCGACGCGGAACTCTGCAGGAGCAGGGAGAGAATGTAAAAAGTGACGAAGTTGCATCCCCCGCCAAGCATCCAAAGGGGGCAGCTCGGGAGGGGCCTGGGAATTCAGAAGTGTAGTCCATCCCCCAGCGTCCTGGAAGTGACAGGCACGGAAAATCCCATGACGGCGCCAATTACGAAAAACTCGGTCAAACATTCCAGGTGGAAAGGCAGGATTGCCCAGCACTGGGAAAAGAGCGGAATCCTTAGGGAGGAGAGTGGAGCGAACAAGGCCCCTGGAGCAAATCCGAAGCGTGGGACCAAGGGTAGGGTGAGAAAAGAGAGATGACAATGAGGAGGAGTCCAGCCATGGGGCAACCTGCAAAGGGATCGGAGAGAATGCCTGTTCGATGTAGACCCAAGGTTTAGAAACAGCATGCCTACACCAGTCCACGACACGAGTCAGGTGGGTAGCCAAGTAATAGGACTTCAGGTCCGGAAGCGATAAACCACCGCAACTCTTGGGACGAAAGAGAAAAGCCTTGCTCACTCGGGCGGGTCTGCCCGACCAGATGAACTTCAATTGGACGGAAGTGAGGGATCTAAGAAAAGACAGAGGGATGTGAATGGGAAGCGCCTGCATCAAGTAGAGAAGACGAGGGAGAATGTTCATTTTAAAAATCGCGCATCTCCCGAACCAAGTAAAGGCTCCAGCGGACCATCGAGTACAATCAGCCCTGATAGACGCCAGAAGTGGGGGGAAGTTGCAACGAAAGAGATCTTTCGGGTCCGGAGTAAGATAAACCCCCAAATATTTGAGAGAAGTGGGGGCCCAATGAAAAGGGAAAGATTGACTCAAGGAGGTGGCCGCCGAGGAGGAAAGGGTCACATTAAGGGCTTCTGATTTCGAAAAGTTGATTTTAAAATTCGAAAGGGTCGAGTAAACCTGAAAGGCAGACATCAGAGCTGGAAGAGAAACATGAGGGGAGGAAAGAAAAAATAGCAAGTCGTCTGCATAAGCCGCCACTTTGTATAAACAGGAAGAATGAGCAGCGCCTGAGATGTTCGGGTCGGCTCGAACCTGGCGGAGGAAGGGTTCAAGAGTCAGGACGAAAATGAGAGGCGAGAGGGGGCATCCTTGCCTAGTGCCATTTCGGATAGGGAAGGACTGGGACAATAAACCGTTCACCCTAACCATCGCTGTAGGGAGAGAGTATAGAGCCATGATCCAACTCATCATGCGATTTCCAAGACCAATATGTAACAGGGTCTCTTCCATGAACCGCCAGTTGACCCTGTCGAAGGCTTTCTCAGCGTCAGTTGACAGAAGCATGAGAGGAGAGCCCGATTGTTTAGCCCCATACATGAGGTTGATAGCTTTGGTAGTATTATCTCGAGCCTCACGGCCGGGTAAAAATCCAGCTTGATCCGCGTGAACAATATTTCCTAACAAGGGCGATAAACGCGTCGCAAGGATCTTGGCTAAAATTTTTAGGTCAACATTGATTAGCGAAATGGGGCGGTAGTTAGAGCACAGAAGAGGGTCCTTTCCGGGTTTGGGGATAACCGCTATGTGAGCACACAGGGAGTCACGACAAAGGGCCGAGCCATCGGTGAGAGAATTGAAAACTTTCAACAGTCTGGGGCGGAGTTCAGGGCCAAGTTTCTTATAGTATACCAAGGTAAGGCCGTCTGGGCCTGGGGCCTTACCCGTTGCCATACTGGAGATAGCTAAAGAAATTTCCTCTTCAACAATAGGAGATTCCAAGGCCGTCAATTCCTCTAGAGACAACGACGGGAGACCAGAGGAGGAGAGATAAGAACGAATGCGATCTCGGAACTCCGCTTCAGGGAGAGGAGAAGGGCCAGAGTTTACAGAATACAAAGAGGCATAGTAGTCCCGAAAGGCAGCTGCAATATCAAGGGGCATGTGTAATCGAGTACCCTGGGTGGAATTGATGCATGGAACGTAGGTGGAGGACTGCTGAACCCGAAGGGCCCTAGCTAGTGAACGCCCGCTCTTATTTCCAAACTCATAAAAATGACGTCTGCATTTAGCTAGAGTACCCTTCACCCTATCAGTGACGAGCGTACGCAATTCCTCTCGGGCGCTGGCAAGCTGGGAATAAACATCAGGAGTGATTTGGCGTTTATGAAGAAGTTCCAATGAGCGGATCCGCTGCAGCAGAGATTCAATACAAGCCCGGCGTTCCTTGTTTAAGCAGGAACCATGTTGCAACAGGATACCCCGGATAAAACATTTGTGAGCCTCCCACACCATTGGAGGAGCAATCCCCGACAATTCCTCCCTCTCAAAGTATTCCCCCAAACGGGTCTTAATGTCATCCAGGATGGTTACGTCATCAAGAAGTGATGCGTTAAGTTTCCACTGACGCTGGAAGGGAATAGGAGAGGACAAGGAAACAGACAAAGTAACCAAAGCATGGTCGGAGAAAGTAATGTTATCGACTTCCGCAGCCAACAAAGAGTGGAGATGTTGGTGACGGATAAAGAGGTAGTCGATACGAGAATATCGGTGATGGACCGGAGAGTAATAGGAGTAATCCCTATCCAATGGGTGGAGTAACCTCCAGGAGTCCACAAGCTGGTGGGAATGAAGGTCCCTCTTAATCCTCCTGATGAGCGAGTAAGGGTGAGAAGAGACGCCAGCAGAAGAGTCCAATGAAGGGTCTAGGACCAGATTAAGATCACCCCCCGCCACCAGGAAGCCCTCCACAAAGCCGTCCAACAGCCCTAAGTAAGAACTAAGGGCACGACCCTGTCCCAAGTTAGGCAAATACAAAGAGGCAAAAGTAAAAAGCTGAGAGGAGATACGACCCTTGACCATAACAAGTCTCCCCTCAGAATCAGTGCGAGTCTCCAAATGTTCCCAAGGCAGGGAGCGAGAAATCAAGATACTAGTCCCTCTGGATTTCCGGTCAGGAGAAGAGCTATGATATGCATGAGGAAACCAAGCATTAGTCAACTTGTATGGCTTGGTAGAGCAATGGTGAGTTTCCTGCAAAAACACAACATGAAGGCGCTTACCTTTGAGCAGATTGAAGAGTACGGAGCGCTTCTCTGGACTATGAAGGCCTCTCACATTGAGGGAGCCCACAGCGATGGAGGAAAGGCGATCAAGCGGAGGCATGGAGGGAGACGGGCTTTCCCAGCTCACACCCTAGGAGCAGAGAGAGAAAAAAAAAAAAAAAAAAAAAAAAAGGGGGGGGGAGGAAGGGGAGAGGGCGAAGAATTGAAGAGGGTAAAGGGGAGGGAAAGAAAAAAAAAAAGAGAGAAAAGTAACAGAGTAGAGGAAGGAGAGCAGTAAAGAATGAGGGGGGGGGGGGAGAAAGGAAAGGGAAAAAGAACCAAGAGTAGAACAAATCTAACTACCCCTAGACAAATGGGCCAGGGGCACAACAACAGACAGGAAGGAGTGAGGGAGTAAGAAAAGATGGGGGGAGAAGTGGGCCCGCAAGCACCACGAGTGTACCTGGTAAGGAAGACCCTATGTCCCCACCCCCAACAAAGTGTAAAGGGATAGGAAGCACAGGGCTACAAACTGACTCTAAGGTCCAAATAACAACATTGTATAAAAACACAGCAATACCAACAACAAGGGCCATCTATAAAGCCCAGCAGGAACAGGATCAAGAGGAACAGAGTAGTCACAAAACAAAATAAACATAGTGAAAATGTCCACCAACCACGAAACAAGTCCAAGACCACTCAACATAAAAGGATATTAACACTGTCCTGTGGGCAGATCAAAGACCGGCGGTATGAGGGCTCATGCTTCAATGGGAAGCTGAGCTGAGAGATCTGGTTGGCGGAGCGGAGACCCAGGCGGATCCGGTATTGGAAGACGTCGTGGAGATGAGTTTCGCCGAGGTCTCTCTCTGGAAGCAGCCGAAGAAGAACGCCTGGAACCGCGGCCGCGCCTGGGTATAGTAGGGCGGGAGGAATCCAGAGCAAGCCAGTTCGGGACTGAGACAGGGCGCACATCCAGGGAGGCAAACAAATCAGGCAAGTCCGCCGGGGAACGGACAACAATCGAAGACGAGCCAGCACGAACAATCAAATGGAAGGGATGACCCCACCTATAGGAACCTCCACAGTCCTTAATCAGAGTCAACACCGGCTGAAGGGCACGGCGCATAGCCAATGTGCGGGATGAGACGTCTGGGTAGAGCTTGACAGAGGCATTCTCAAAAGGCACCGATCCCATATCCCAGGCACACCTCAGGATGTGTTCCTTGTCCGTGAAGTAATGTAGTCTACACAGAACGTCTCTAGGATTAGCAGGGTCAAGCGGGCCAGAACGTTGGACTCTATGCACACGGTCCATCATGAAGGTAGCATCCAGCGAGCGTTGAGTCGCCATATTGAAAATGGTATTAATACGGCTGATCAGATCATCCTGAGGGCCTTTTTCTGGCACTCCTCGTAATCGAATATTATTTCTGCGACCCCGGTTCTCCTGGTCATCCAGGAGCAAGGCAATTTGTTGAAGGCGGGCCTCAGAGTGGGTTTGATTGCTCTCCACTGCAGACAGGCGTTGTTCCAAAGAGGACAGTGTTTGATCAGTAGCGTCAGCCCTAGTAGTAAGTTGAAACACATCAGACTGGATCGCACCGAGGGCCTGTGCCTGGGATTGTTCCATTCGGGAAACTACAGCATCCAGGTCCTGTTTAGTGGGCAGAGCTTGAATAAGGTCCCGAAGTAGCTGAAAGTCCGCAGAGGCAATATGGGCTGCCGAGCAGGGCAGGGAGGCCGAATCCATGGATTGCACGTCATGTCCAGGGAGGGTGGCAGACAGTGAAGGAGGTGGCTGTGATTGGCGAAGCGGAGGAGATGGAGGAGCCATGTCATCAGTGCCAGACCCAGTAGCCGAGGTTCCAGATCGGGACAGGAAGGTAGAGATTGACGGTGAGTGAGTAAGAGAGCGACTCGGCGTGCGGGAAGGAGCAGTAGAGGTGTTAGGACGTCTTCTGGACATATCACAATGAGAAGCGACCATAGAAGGTAAGGAAGGTACACTCGCAGTATCACCAGGCCTTACATGAGGCGGTCACACAGGTCCATAATCAAACCTGGTACCCATGAGGTGCAAAAGGAGCAATGGGAGAAGTGCTAGTTCCGTGGGGATATACTGCAGAACGTGGAACACACAGCAAGTGGAGGAAGGTGAGGAGCCCCCCCTGATGGTGGAGTAGGGGCTCAGCACTCCCTTCACACCACTGCAGTGCACGACAACAAAAAAAAAAAAAAAATTCCCTGCTAGAAAGGTCTCTGAAGAGGGTAAGAAAGTCCAAAAAACAGTAGGGAGTACTCACAGAGTTAGCAGAATGTCCCAGCAGAAAGTGTCAGGATGGGAGCCAAAACAGCAGGGGGGGTGAGGTGTCTCCACTTCAGGCAATGCAGGGAGGCCAGGCAGCAGGTAGATCAAGGGGTTCAGAGAGCAGAAGAGTTCCCTTACACACTGCATTAACCCCTTCACCAGTGGAAGTGTTGTCAGTTAGTCCCAAGGGACACTGTCTATGTGTGCCAGATGTAAAGGGAGGGGGAGGGAGGCTCACATCAATAGTGCAGACAGAGCAAGGGTTCTCAGACCTTCAGCTATGGCCCTCTAGTATAGCAAGTTTACTGTTGTCCTGAGTGGAGAAGTATCAGTCCCGTCCTCCATGATTTTGACAATACGCTTGTCGGTTGTAAAGCACCCCAACATGAACTCAGCCATGTCTGCCACAGTGTTAGTTGGCATGACTCCTCTGGCCCCACCGGAAAGTTCAATCTCCATTTCCTCCTCATCCTCCCTTTCTACCCATCCGCGCTGCAACAATGGGATGATTCGAAGTTGCCCGGAAGCCTCCTGTATCACCATCACATCATCGGACAACTCTTCTTCCTCCTCCTCCTCCTCCTCCTCCTCCTCCATTAAACGCAGTGAAGCGGACAGATGTGTGGACCTACTCTCCAGCTGTGACGGATCGGATGCTATCCCTAACTCCTCTGTGTGATCTGAGTTATCCCTGATGTCAATCAGGGATTCTCTCAGAACACACAAGAGCGGGATTGTAAGGCTCACCATCGCATCCTCAGAGCTCACCCTCCTTGTGGACTCCTCAAACACCCGTAGGATGTCACAAAGGTCTCTCATCCATGGCCACTCATGGATGAGAAACTGAGGCAGCTGACTTTGTGGCACCCTAGGGTTTTGTAGCTGGTATTCCATCAAAGGTTTCTGCTGCTCAACCACTCTATTCAACATCTGAAACGTTGAGTTCCAGCATGTGGGGACGTCGCACAAAAGCCGGTGTTGTGGCACATGCAGGCGTTGCTGGAGAGATTTTAAGCTAGCAGCGGCTACTGTCGACTTGCGAAAGTGGGCGCACATGCGCCGCACTTTCACCAGTAGCTCTGGAACATTGGGGTAGCTCTTTAGGAAACGTTGCACCACTAGGTTGAAGACGTGGGCCAGGCATGGAACATGTTGGAGTCCGGCAAGCTCCAGAGCTGCTACCAGGTTCCGGCCGTTATCACAAACGACCATGCCTGGGCCCAGGTGCAGCGGCTCAAACCATATTGCCGTCTCATCGAGGAGGGCATCCCTCACCTCGGAGGCAGTGTGCTGTCTGTCCCCCAAGCTGATCAGCTTCAGCACGGCCTGCTGACGTCTACCAACGCCAGTGCTGCAACGTTTCCAACTCGTAGTTGGGGTCAATCTCACAGCGGAGGAGGAGGCGGTGGCGGAGGAGGAGGCGGTGGCGGAGGAGGAGGAGGTGGAGGAGGAGGAGGAGGGGGTTGTTCTTCTCGTGTCCCTGCCAGGAATGTTAGGCGGGGAGACGAGGTACACCGAGCCAGTTTGGGAAGCAGTCCCAGCCTCAACTACATTCACCCAGTGTGCCGTCAGTGAAATGTAGCGTCCCTGTCCGCATGCACTTGTCCACGCGTCGGTGGTCAAGTGGACCTTTGTGCAAAGCGCGGAACTAAGGGCCCGCCTGATGTTGAGTGACACGTGCTGGTGCAAGGCGGGGACGGCACACTGGGAGAAGTAGTGACGGCTAGGGACAGCATAGCGAGGTGCCGCAGTTGCCATCAGGTCCAGGAAGGCCGGAGTTTCAACAAGCCGGAACGCCAACATGTCCTGGGCCAGCAGTTTAGCGATGTTGGCGTTCAAGGCTTGCGCGTATGGGTGGTTAGCAGTGTATTTCTGCCACCGCTCCAATGTCTGAGAGATGGTGGGTTGTTGTAAAGAAGCGCCTGATGGTGCCTTTGATGGTGCAGAGAAGGAGATAAGACAGGAACAGGGGAGGATGAGGAAGAAGTCAACAAAGTGGCGGAGGCAGATGAAGTGGTGTCCTGGCTCGTCCTCTGGAGTGCATCGCCAGCACAGTCAGCAGTGGCAGTGGCAGAGGCAGAGGCAGAGGCAGTGGCAGTGGCGTGAACGGCAGGCGGCCTTTGTCCTGCCGTTGCTGCCTGCCACTGATTCCAGTGCTTGGATTCCAAATGACGGTGCATTGAAGTGGTGGACAGGTTGCTCTTCTCAGAGCCCCTAATCAATTTCGAGAGGCAAATTGTGCAGACAACACTATATCTGTCCTCGGCGCATTCCTTGAAAAAACTCCACACCTTCGAGAAACGTGCCCTCGAGGTGGGAGTTTTTCGGGGCTGGGTACGAACTGGAACATCTTGGGAGATTCCGGGTGTGGCCTGGCTTCGCCTAAGCTGCTGACCTCTGCCTCTAGCTACCCTTTTTGGTGCTGCACCTGCCTCAACATCCACACTACTTTCCCCGCTTGACATCCCCCCTGTCCAGGTCGGGTCAGTGTCCTCATCATCCACCACTTCCTCTTCCAACTCCTGTCTCATCTCCTCCTCCTGCACAATGCGCCGGTCAACTGGATGCCCTGACGGCAACTGCGTCACATCATCGTCGATGAGGGTGGGTTGCTGGTCATCCACCACCAAATCGAACGGAGATGGAGGAGACTCTAGTGTTTGAGCATCTGGACACAGATGCTCCTCTGTTAGGTTTGTGGAATCGCGACGTGGAGGGGCAGGTTGAGGGACAATGAAAGGAGCGGAGAACAACTCTGGGGAGCAGGGACAGTTGGGGTTATTGTTCTGTGAAGCTTGGGAATTTTGGGAGGAAGGAGGACAAGACTGTTGGGTAATAGGAGGAGAGGAGGCAGAGTCTGACTGGCTGCTGGACAATGTGCTGTAAGCATTCTCTGACAGCCATTGCAAGACCTATTCCTGGTTCTCGGGCCTACTAAGGTTTGTACCCTGCAGTTTAGTTAATGTGGCAAGCAACCCTGGCACTGTGGAGTGGCGCAATGCTTGCTGCCCCACAGGAGTAGGCACGGGATGCCCTGTGGCTTCACTGCTACCTTGCTCCCCAGAACCATTCCCCCGACCTCGCCCACGGCCTCGTCCACGTCCCTTTCCGGGAGCCTTGCGCATTTTGAATTCCCAGTCAGAAACTGGCACTATATAGCAGTAGCAAAAATTGTGGGTGCACGTAACCCCAATATATTCTTTGAATTCCCAGTCAGACAATGGCACTATATACCAGTAGCAAAAATTGTGGGTGCACGTAACCCCAATATATTCTTTGAATTACCAGTCAGAAACTGGCACTATATGGCAGTAGCAAGAAATGAGGGTATTTATAACCCCAATATATTCTTTGAATTCCCAGTCAGAAACTGGCACTATATGGCAGTAGCAAGAAATGAGGGTATTTGTAAACCCAATATATTCTTTGAATTCCCAGTGAGACAATGGCACTATATGGCAGTAGCAAAAATAGTGGGTGTATATAGCCCCAATTCTATTGCTAGGGGACTTGCAGGGTATTTCTGGGGTGAAGGTGGGGGGGCACACCGTTGGAACGGGTATCGGGGTATATATCGGGTATACGGGAATACACTGACAGTGTATTCCATTCAGGATCCTGGGAAAGCTGGGTTGCGGCGATTGAGCCCGTCAGTGCCACGTTACACTGACAAGCTTCTCCCTGGAATTTAGCTCTTATAAGAGCTGTTGGTTGTCTTCTCCTTCCTATCCTAGCCTGTCCCTGCCTACCCAGAATCTAAGCCCTAGCTAGCTGGACGGAAACCTCCGTCCCCGGTGAATTGCAAGCTCAGAATGACGCGAACCTGGGCGTCGCTGTTCTTTTAAATTAGAGGTCACATGTTTTCGGCAGCCAATGGGTTTTGCCTACTTTTCTCAACGTCACCGGTGTCGTAGTTCCTGTCCCACCTACCCTGCGCTGTTATTGGAGCAAAAAAGGCGCCAGGGAAGGTGGGAGGGGAATCGAGTAATGGCGCACTTTACCACGCGGTGTTCGATTCGATTCGAACATGCCGAACAGCCTAATATCCGATCGAACATGAGTTCGATAGAACACTGTTCGCTCATCTCTAATAGGCAACTCTGTCAATGTCCTTGACTAACCTGGCCAGAGCCTTGACTTGAACCCAATTGAGTATCTCTGAAGACACCTGCGAATGTCTGTCCAACGATGGTCCAAATCCAACCCAACAGAGTGTGAGAGGATCTGGAGAAAAGAATGTCAGAAAATTCCCACATCTGAGTGTACAAACCTCTCAATCTTATTTGAAACTTTTTTTTTTTTTAAAGGGATTCTACCAATAAACCAACATTTTTCCATTTACCACGTTGGAATAGACTTAAGAAAGGCTATTCGTCTCCCACCTTGCTCAGTCGCCTCTGGCCCACCGTTCTGTAGAAATACTGTTTTTTACCGGTATGCAAATGATCTCTCTCACAGCAATGGGGGCGTCCCCATTGCTGCCATAGAACTGTCTCCAGCGACGCCTCCATCTTCAGCTGCAACCGCCTCTTCAGTCTTTTGTCTTCCGTCTTGGTCAAACTGCGACACCTGAGCAGTTGGCTCTGCCAGTGAGACACCAGCACAGCCGAGTGCGCATGCCCGCTGGCGGCCATTTTTGGGAGTCCGCTCCTGTATTGAACTACAAGAGCAAGAGCAGCCTCCCAAAAATGGCCGCTGACCAGCATGTGCAGTCAGCTCTACTTATGTCTCACTGGTAGAGCCAACTGCTCAGGCATCGTAGTTGATCCAGACGGAAGACAACGAGAGAAGGGGAGGATGCAGCTGAAGATGGAGGCGTCGCTGGAGACAGTTCTCTGACAGAAATTGGGATGCCCCCATTGCCATTTGAGCGCTGGGGCCCTCCCCCATTGCTGTGAGAGAACTCATTTGCATACCGGTAAAAAACAATATTTCTACGGAACGGTGGGCCGGAGGCGACTGAGCAAGGTAGGAGACGAATAGCCTTTCTTTTTTTTTATAAATCTTATTTTATTGATTTTTAGAAAACCAGAACATCATACACAACATGTTCAGTGAAAAGTCACATTAAGATGACAAATCCATTGATACAGGCGGCTGAGTACAACAAAGCATATAGTCAAAACTAATAAATTGCATGACCATAGTAGATATACATAAATAAGCAATAATGAAATCTATATCAGTCAAAGAAGAAACATATGTCTCGTTTGAAAACAACTGTTCATTATCAAAGAAAAATAAAAGAAGGGGGGGATCTATAAAGAGGGGAGGGGAAAGACGGTAAAGGGGGGAGGGATGTTTGAGCCTAAAGCCGAAGTAAATAAAGTGAAAAAAGTATCCAGATCTTTGGGGCTCGGGTGGAGCCGACATGGACTATTGATTTATAGGGAAGCCCACCAGGGGGACCACAGTTTCTTGTAGGCATCATGACGCCTCTCCTTCCAGCTTATAAGTTCTTCATACCTCGCAATCTCATGCACTTTGGTAAACCAGAGTGAAATTTTTGGGACTTCCGCTGAGAGCCAAAACAACGGAATCAACAGCTTAGCAGCCTCTACTAGGTGAACTATCAGATTCTTTTTGGAAGGTAAAAGGTTGTCTTGCGGCAGTGACAATAACACAAATTCTGGGGATAAAGTAATATCCTTTTTCATTATGTGCGATATCTGAGCTTGCACCTCCGACCAATAGGCTTTGATGTGAACACAGTCCCACCACAAATGTAACATAGAGCCAACTTGCTTGTGACACCGCCAACATAAATTTGAGTCTGATATCTTTCTGTTGTATAACCACTCAGGGGTCTTATACCAACGAGAGAGCACTTTGAAATGTAGTTCCTGTTGTCTCACACAGGTGGAAAACCCATGAGAATGTTTTAATATATCATTTACATCTTGCTCTGTAAATTGTGTCCCTAATTCTTTCTCCCAAGAGGAAATATACAGAGGTGTTGACCGGGGGGATGTGGCAGATATAAGCGCTTTACAAGCGGAGATTGAGCGCCGTGAGGGATCAGTAGATTGTAGAGTTAGTTCAAATCTTGAGGGAAACCACTTCCGTGGTGTGGATTGGATGGTTCTCTCCACCACTGAAGTGAATTGGGCATAATTCAAAAAATTAATTTTAATTGGCGACACCATTTCTTGTAGTTTAGCCTGAGAGATCGGTTTTCGATCTACTATCAGATCTTTCACCGTGTAGTTATGCAGTTTGGATCATATATCAGCTGGTGATGGACAAGGTGGGGAGAGCAGAAACGGCAATGCATTAGCAGGGGCAGCAAGAGAGGGGAGAGGGGAAAGTGTTGCTTTATACCTGGACCAGACCTCACATGGACCTAGAAGTAGAGAGTTAAAAGTAAGATTTTTCAAGTCCGCGTTAGTAGCTGACCATAAAAATTTATAGAGCTGTTGGGCACAGGCACCATCTGCTAGTATTTTACAAGTATCGTCCTTCAGCGGTTTGTTGTAAAGAAACCATCGATTCATCTGAATGGCATGGTAGTACTTCAATATGTCCGGTATCGCTATACCTCCATCTTTTTTGCTCCTAGTCATGACTTGATATGCTAGTCGGGGGGGTTTATGTGACCAGATAAAAGCACTAAACAATCTCCTAGTAGTAACAAAAAAGGATTTAGGTAAGGCTATCGGTAACATTTGCATCGTGTACAGTATTTTTGGGACAATATATGTCTGTAGAAGATTCCGTCTACCTAGCCATGATAGAAAGGGAAAATCATACTGTTTAAGTAAACGTTTTACTTCATCAAGCAATGGAGGGTAATTTTTTTCTAAGACCAAATGTATAGATCGGGGCAGTTGTATACCTAAATATTTAATGGTTTGCTGCTTCCAAATGAACGGAGAGGATGTTGCTAACTCAGATGCCAGTTTATCGTTTAAGGAAATATTTAAAATTTCAGATTTAGATACATTGATCTTGTAATTGGACAGGATACCATACTGATGTAGCAAGTCCGTTAATGTGGGAAGACCCACATCAGGGTTTGAAATCAGGAACATCACATCATCCGCGAAAGCAACTGAAGATATCATTCTCCCGAATGCCTTAAAACCGTGTATCAGTGGGTGTTGCCTAACCGCCTGAAGCAAAGTCTCCAATGTCAAGATAAATAAAGAGGGAGACAAGGGGCATCCTTGTCTCGTTCCATTTGAAATAGTGAAGTACTCAGAGAGTGCACCATTTACTTTTATTCTCGCGTGTGGCTGCGAGTACAACGTAGCTATCGCTCCAATAAATTGGTCGGGCATGCCAAAGGCCTTTAACGTTGCGAACATAAAGGACCAGTCCACCCGGTCAAATGCTTTTTCAGCATCTACTCCCAAAAGTATTAAGGGGGACCGGGTGGACTGGGCTATGTTGATGGCGTGAAGGAGTCGGACAGTATTGTCCTTCCCCTCCCTGCCCCTGACAAAACCAGATTGTTCACAATGTAGTAATTGTGGCATCAAATCTCTTAATCGCAACGCTAGTAACTTTGCCCAGATCTTAAGATCGTTGTTCAGCAACGAAATAGGCCTATAATTACTGCACGCTGTAGGATCGCGCCCCTCTTTGTGGATCAGAGTTATATGAGCCTCCTGTGTTTGTTTTTGCATCTGATCTCCATTCAATAAGGCATTGCAAAAATCGGTCAGCGGAGAGAGAAGTTGTGCCTGGAATGTGGTATAGTATAAGATCAAAAGCCCATCAGGGCCCGGACTTTTGTTGGGCGGAAAACTAGCAATCGTCTTCCTAACTTCGTCTTGTGTAACTGGTGAAGTGAGAAACTCCCTGCCTTCTTCTGTCACAGTTGGAAGAGACAGTTTGGCGAGGAAATCCGCCATATTTGCATCTCTGTTTACTTGAGCTAAATATGAACTGTCCTGTTTGAGATTATACAAGGAGGAATAATATGTATGAAAAGACCTTGCAATACTATCTGTATCAAAGACTATTGAGCCATCAGCCTTTTTGATGGAGGCTATGTGTGATTTTGCTCTCTCCTTCTTTAGCAGTGCGGACATCAATTTGCCGCCTTTATTTCCATGTGAATATAGGCGAGATCTGGAATAAAGCAATTTTTTTGCTGCTATATGATTCAAAGATTTCTTTAACTTCTCTCTCAATGACACTAACTCAGCATGTGTGGCAATACACAGATGTCTCTTATGCAATCTCTCAAGAGTTGAGATTTGCGTTAATAGAGAATCTATCTCTTTCTGTCTCTCCCTCTTTTTTGCCGATGCTTTGGCAATTAGCAATCCCCTTACGAAAGACTTATGTGACTCCCAGACAAGAGGGGGAGATACATTTGGTGTCACATTTCTCTGGAAGAATGCCACTAATTCCGCTGCAATATGAGAGCGGACATCTGGATGTGAAAGTAAGGTTTCGTTAAGTTTCCAATTCCACGCTCTTGGGGTCATGTCAGGAAAGTGGAAAGAGGCTAAAGTAGGAGCGTGGTCGGACACCGTGATATAGTCTATGTTCGCAGTGTGTAAGGAGTTTAACAGAGATTGAGAAGCGAAAATATAGTCCAAACGCTGATGAGTCTGATGTGGTGTCGAGAAAAAGGTAAAATCCTTCTGCGAGGGGTTCACACATCTCCATGTATCAACTAAGTGTAGATTCTGCAATGCCTTATGAATAGAGCTCAAAGCTCTTTGAGATAATGACGACTTCCCAGAGGATGAGTCTAGAGCAGGGTCTAATACAACATTTAAATCTCCACCTAAAATAATCTCACCTTCCGCGAATTGTGAAAGGGTTTGAAGCATGGAGACTATCCATGTCCATTGGTTGGTGTTTGGGGCATACACTGATGCAAATGTCACCCGCCTGGAGGAGAGTAAGCCTTTCAAAAATAAGTATCTTCCCTCAGGGTCCTGGAGGGTGCACTGACATGTGAATGGCAGAGTATGTCTAATGGCAATCGCCACTCCCTTCGAGGCAGAAGATGGGTGATTAGAATAAAACCACTGGTCATAGGGGGATTTTGGGAGCTTAGGTATCTTACCTTGTTTAAAATGAGTCTCCTGTAGAAATAGGAGATCCGCGTCTAATTTCTTTGCCATTGAGAGTAGCCAATGTCGCTTGTTGGGCGAATTGAGCCCATTAATGTTAAAGGACGAAAACTTGAACAAAGGAGGTTTCGGATTGGTCCTGTTCGGTCTAGTCAAGGTATCAGCAGCCATGGTTACCGTACCCGCAGTCTCTATGTACTAGAAGGTAAATAAAGAGGGAATATTGAAGAGGAAGGGGGGGAGGGGTGAGACAGGACAAGGGGTGGAAAAACACTAGTACAGGTGTAATACAGTAAACAGAATAGTGTAACCAACGAGACACTATTACTACAATCTGTAGTAACTATGTGATTATTGCACTCTATATGAGAACAACAAGCACAGATTTGTACAATAGTAGGGTCAGAGAAAATCCTGATCGGAAACGAACCTAGTTAACGCCGATATGAAAGAGCTAAAGAGTTTGTCATAAACTAACAGCAGAAATATAACTTAATCTATGAAATGATGAGACAAGATGGTGGTAATCTCATGAAGTCCCCTTGGGATAAATATAGTGAGTCCCATTAAGAGTACAAGAACTCATGTTATAATATATATGCCAAAACGCAACAGTCCATCAGTCCTATGGAGTAGTTAAAGCACATCTTTCAAAAAAAAAAAAAAAAAAAAAAAAAAAAGAGAATAAGTATAGATTCCACAGGGATTCAGAACATGTGCAACAAAAAAGAACAGAGTGTCCCAGAGGACAATTAACACAACTAAAATAAGGACAAAGCACTATCCACGTGTTTGCGAAGTGGAGAGCGTTGAAGTAACTCACGATCAGTGGACAACAGTGAAAAAGAGCTCATGGTGTACCCATTCTACTTCTCAAGATATTCTTCCTGAATTTTGGTGATCTGTGACGCATTCCGGTATGCCCTATGGCTAGTGGAGGTAATTGCGGCGGCATTTCCAAATCACCCGTAGGTAGCCAAGATTGTATCTCCAAAGGCTCTATATCCAGAATAGACCAAATCTGTTGTAGATCTGCAGGTGTATGAACCTTAATGAGTCTACCTCCATGCAATACGGCCAGTCCAAATGGGTATAACCAGGCATATTTGATACCTCTGGAGCGCAATTCTTCCAGTACTGGTCGTAGTATCCTCCTTTTAGCTAAAATAGATGGCGCTATGTCTTGAAAGAGCAATATTTCGTTACCATCTATTTCTATGCGATCCTTTTCTCTTGCTGCATTCAATATGGCATTGGTATCAACAAATGATAATAAACCACAAATAATGTCCCGAGGGGGTTCATTTTGTCTAGGTTTTGGGCGTACAGCCCTATGAATTCGTTCAATTACCACCTTCTCTGCACGGTCTGGGCCTAGCAGATCAGAGAACAGGGATGAAGCCATTTTGTGTAGGTCTTCTGTACCATTGGTCTCAGGTAATCCTTTTAGTCTGATATTTCTCCTCCTGTTTCTATTTTCTTGATCTTCAATTTGTAAAAGAGATCTATCTAGTAAATCCTTATGGTGTTGCAAGTGCGCAGTTACTGCGTCGGCATGTGTGTGTACTGCAGCATAAGACTCCTCTAGGGCTGTAAGTCTAAGGCCTGCAGCCAGCATATCAGACCTATACTCGGCCATTTCCTGGACCATTGGCATAAGAGCTTTGGCTAAAGCTTTTTGTAAAAATGCCCTTGTAATCGGGGCTGCACTTGCCTCACTGCGGTCTCCCTCAACGCCACTCTCTCCCTCCGAGTCCTCAGCAAAGTCCGTCACCGCTTTCTGTATCGGCGCCATCTTAGGAGCAGTATGCGGCGAAGGTGAGCCTTTCTTCCTAGCGAAACGCTGTAAGTCACTGTGGATTTTCTGGTGTTTAGGGGTGCCCGGAGGGTCCCTGGACCCGTCTCTGTCCGTCTTGACCATGTCTCTGCTGTTAGGAGCTGTAACGGCGGCAAGAAGGTTCCCAGCGAACGGAGCTTCAGAGAGATGCGTCCGCCATCTTGCGCGGTCAGGCTCCGCCCCGACGAATAGCCTTTCTTAAGGCTATTCCAATGTGATAATTAGAAAACATGTTGGTTTAGTGGTAGAATCCCTTTAAGTTATACAATGTTTCACAATGTTTTACAAAGTCTAAAACTTCTGTCCAGAATTGTTACCCCTCATTCTAAACTACCCCCTACTGGAGCGAGATTGTAATATCTGCACCTAAAAAAACAACCACTATGGATCACATCTTAGAAAAATATGGAAATAACTTTATTGAATATAGTGTTACAATACACATTGAGAAAGGTACAATATAACATAATACAATGAGAACAATGGACAGTTCAAGGAGTAATCCCATCTGGGCAAGGTTCCATCTGGCCCCCATTGTGTATGGGAGGGGCTCAGCTTCTGAGTTGTCTCCATATCCCCTACCTATGGAGGACCACATCTCTACATTTTTCCCACCCTCACCACTGCAGTATTACATGTTAAGAGGGAATGGAACTGAGATCTTTACCTACTACGCCTCCATCTTCAAGTCTTCACTTACGCTAGAATCTCTGCTGAACTGATTTTAGTTTCATAAGATGGACTGTCTATGGAATGAAGGAAGAAAATAGAGCTGAAAACTGTGTGCCCATGAAGTCTATAGAGAGGGAAGAGGACCGAAGGGAGAAGAAGTTAGAGAGAGTTAGGGAGCAGAATCTCCTGCTTTCTCCATAAGGGAGCCAGGAGCGCAGATAGTTGTCAATTTGAAGCAAATTTTTCCACTTGTTCATATTCCACATCAAAATCCACACTTGCCAGGTGGTATTTTCTGCCTACCATTCACTTCAAGGGGAGTTATCAAACAGAAACTGCCTGAAGATCGAGCTGAAAAAAATCAGATAAAGGAAAACTCCATTAGATGAAAAATCCATATCTGACTCCCACTAAAATTAATGGTTTCTAGTGGAATCCGCCTGAAATTCAGCACCAAATTCCTCCATATGAACATAAGATAATGTGTGGATATAGAACTGAAGAATGACCTGAATGCAGGGGTGTAACTAGCAAAGACTAGGCCCCCCCTTAAACTTTTGACTTGGGCTTCCCCCATGGCATAGCACCCCTTTTCCAGGCTCCTACACAATATAATGCTCCATTTACACACAACACAATGTCTCAAAGTGGCCTCCAGACAGTATAATGGCCCACAGTGGTTCTACGGTGAACCGAAGGTCTTGCCCTCTGACCTTGAAAATCTCTTTTCCCAAAAAAACGTGCTGTATTTTCTCTTCAGAGCAACAAAAATGGCCAACTGCAAAATATAGCTAAGAAGAGGGTGCTAAACCTTGCCTGAAGGTCATCGGCTTAGTCATCAAAAACTCTTCTCCCAGATAGAGATGGGCGTAAAAGTCCTCTGGAAGTTTAGGCACACCTTAATAATAAATTATTCATCATTCATCTATTTCCCAAAAACAATTGCCCACTCGTGTACATTCTTAGGGTAAGTTCACACAGAGTTTTCTGGTAGTGGATTTTGACGTGGAATCCACCTCTAATCCACTGCCAAAACAGGCTAACCCTAACCCCCTAACCCTAACCCCCTAACCCTAACCCCCTAACCCTCTAACCCCCTAACCCTAACCCCCTAACCCTCTAACCCTAACCCCCTAACCCTATCCCCCTATCCCCATAACCCTAACACCCTAACCATCTAACCCTAACCCTAACTGCCGGGACTTCAATGGGAGCCGCTCACTTCTTTTTTCAATCCTCTGCACCAATATCCGGTCCAAAAAACCCCTTGTGAACTCAGCCTTATACTAGTCAGTTTCTGTAAGGATATAGACTTTCCCTCCTACACTTCAGTGGGAACACTGGAGATAACTAAGTGCTGGATTCGGCTATCTCTGGTGCTCCAGTTGAAGTGAAGTTGTAAGGAAACACATTAGGGTAAGTTCACGCGGGGTTTTTTGGACCAGAACTTCAGGTGGAGGCCGCCTCAGGTTCCGTTACAAAATATGGGTAGTTGCAACTGAATGCAGATGCACTGCACCGGCATCCAGTAATGCACTCTTTTCTGGATTAGGCCCAATGAAGGGGCCTAGTCGGGAGGAGGGAGTGTCTTCAGGCTGAATCGCGAGGCGAATCGACCTGAAAAATGAGCATCTCGGAACAAACCGCTCCGAAAAAAAAAGAACTGACCGGCTCCCATTGATTTCAATGGGAGACGTCTTTTTGGTCAGGATTTTGAGGCAGATATGGCCTAAAAATCCTTACCAAAAATCCCATGTAAACTTACCCTAAGTCTGTTGAATGTGAATTCCCAGGATGGATGGGGTTCTCAGTGGTCAAACCCCCACCTATCAGCTATTTATACCCTGTCCTATGTATAGAGGATAAATATTCTTTGTGGCATAGACCTCTTAAGGTTCTTGTAGAATGATACCATACACAGTCAATTCCATGGTCACATAAACAGGTGCCTTTCTCCAATACATGGTCAACCTAGCAGACATGGGCTGTTACAATTGTGCCTGCTGGAGATTGATATGTCGACATGTATGTCGTATCAGTTCATATATTTATGTGTCAGGTCACTTGCAGCCTTCTTAATATCTTTATTTCTGAAGCTATAGATTATGGGGTTAATCATAGGGGTAAATACAGTGTACAACAGGGATAAGATTTTACTAATGGTCAATGTTTGCCGTTTTGTTGGCACAACATACACACTGAAGAGAGTCCAGTAGAATATGGAGACCACAATGAGGTGGGAGCTACAGGTGGAGAAGGCTTTCTGTCTACCAGTATTGGATGGGATTCGTAGAATAACAAGAACAATATTTGTATAAGAGTAAATGATGACTGTGGTCGGTATGAAGATGGATGGTACGCTGAGTAGGAAGACCTCTACTTGGACAATGAAGGTGTCGGAACACACAATTCCTAGTAAAGGAAGAAAATCACAGAAGAAATGGTCGATGACATTTGATCCACAAAACACGAGATTGGATATTGTTATGGTGTCGATCAATGTAATGGAGAAGCCGAATAACCAACAAATCAATGCCAATGTCATACAATTGGTCAATGTCATGATAGAAGTGTAGCGGAGGGGGTTACAGATGGCCAAGTATCGGTCATAGGACATCACTGAGAGGAGAAGACACTCACAGGCTTCAGAACCATCAAAAAAATAAAACTGACTGATGCAACCCACAAAGGTAATTGTAGCCCCATCATTCAGAAGAATGTGGAACATTTTAGGGGCAATATTCGTGGTCAACAAGATGTCACAGATGGAGAGTTGTGAGATGAAGAAGTACATTGGGGTGTGGAGGATCTTACTGGTGGACACCAGGGTGATGATCAGGAGGTTCCCACATATTGTCCCACAGTAAACCACCAGGAGAAGACAGAACAGGAGAATTCTAAAAAATTGGCCACCTTGAAATCCTACCAGGAAAAAATCTGTGATCAGAGTCAGATTGTTCTCCTAGAATACAAAAATGGAGCAACATTAAGATTTCATCCACAAACAAATTCCCACAACGATACAGCCATGTATTAAAACATATACAAACATGTAACTTCATACATAGTACATGCTCAAGATGTCAGACCAAGGGGGTAGAAGGAGGCTGGAAATAAAGTAATACCTGTCGATAATGGGGCACGAGATAGAACCAGCTACATCATTTTCTTTCTACTTCATCCCTATGTTGGTCTGGTGGCTCCAGAGAGGACACATCGCTCCATGTATTATGGTACTTTATATGCTATACAAAATCCTCACCGTAGCCTTCAATAGCCTTCTCATGTATCTCAACCCTCTGGAGATCCCACTGCCCACTGGGTCCATAAGGTGGAAGAGATCCAGATAATGAAGGACTTGACAGCTTCCCTCCTCCATGATGCCTTTGTTTTGGCCTAGAACACTTGGATTTTTTTTCAAGGTATCAAGGACTACGGAGTCCTCCTGGGGAGGAACAATCTGCGATGACATGTGGTCGATGAGAGGCAGGTCTGCTTCATCGCCAATCTCCTTCTACCTTCCCACCACTTTTTAAAACCACATCCCTCACCAACTCCCTTCAGTTCCCTTTGATGTTTCTTCTTTGGCCCTCTCATACTGTTCAATCTCTAACCCGTCTCCCCTTCTTTTTCATCTATGGCCTGGTTGTCCGTCTTTGCATTGTACATAAAGAATTAATTCAAAAATTGAAATTCAGTTAAAAAAAAAATTTAAATAAGAAATAACATGTTAAAAAAAAATTGTGCTCTTAGTGCTCGGTGGATGTTGGAAGTACAGAAGTATTTTTGACCTCTAAGTAAGGAGTCCGGTCCTGAGGTGTAGCTGTAGGGAGCATGGAGGTAGCAGCCCCTCTGCCACATCAAATCTGCCACTAAGGGTAAGTTCACACAAGTTTTTTCGGAATACGCCTCAAAATCCGCTGCCAATACCGGTTCCCATTGACTTCAATGTGAACCGTTCGCTTCTTTTTTCCGCAAGCTAGTAACTAGGGTTGAGCTGATCTTGAGATTTCAGGATCGATTTTAAAATCCAGTTTCCGATCATTTTCCAGCCGATCTCGATCGTGCATTTTGCTCGATCGCCGATCGGGATCTGTTCTTTCCTGATCCCGATCGCTCAACCCTAGTTGTATATTATATATGCAGTGGAGTTGAGCCGATCTTGAGATTTTAAAATTCCGATTTTTGATCATTTTCCAGCTGATCCCAATAGTCGATCGCCAATCGGGATCCAATTTTTCCCGTTCGCGATCACTCAACCGTACTAGTAGCAGGAAAAAAAAGTTGATGCCCCTTCTCGCTGCGGATTCTGCAGCTGAATCGGCCACGGCGTCCACAGCGCTGGGCTCCCTTCCTATTAGGCCCATTCATTTGGGTCTAATACGGAGCAGAATACGGTGACATAATGTTCGCACACGGAATGCAAACTGCCGGAGTTTGTGAACATCCCGGCTGCAATAATACTATAATAAAATACCAGGAAACATTTTAGAAATTGGTTGAATACTTGAAAAACATTACATATCGCTCATCTTATTCACTATTTAAATAAGATTATTATTATTATTATTATTATTATTATTATTATTATTATTATTATTATTATTATTATTATCATTATTATCATTATTCCATACGATGCCTCTAAGTCTTAGGGCACAAAAATACATCCAGATACAACCTATATAAACCTATGGAGAAAAAAAATCCAAATGACAAAAAATTCCATAAGAAAGGCAAAAACGATTTGTATTTGTGGAATCTAATATTTATCAAATAACGTTCAAAAGGTCTAAGAATATCAGAGACGATCCGACCACTAACTCCTGATATAATGCAGAAGGTTTATTCAGAATCTCAGTCTGTTCTGTAAAGGAAATCCCCGAGGTTTCTTCTTCCCTACGCCAGACATGGATTGTATTCAGGTATTGTAGAGGAGGTAAGGTGATCCCGCATGGATGTCGGAGTACTCACGTCTGGGGGCGTCATGATCCTGCACAGACCTGTAAGGGGATATCTCTGTAGATCTCACAGTCACATAGTGACATTTATTCCAATACTGTATAGTCGGGCTCAGTGGACGACAAGGACACGATATGTCATAAGACGAGAATCTCCGGGTGACGACCTCTATATATATACAGGGCATGAAGGCAGGAGACGATCCGGAATATTCCTATGGGATTCCTCTACATCATTATCTCACGTCTCTCCTGTGTAACAGAACAAAGATACAGGAACAAAAGTTGACACATTTATGTAGAAGAACTTCTCAGAACAAATCAGAGACAAAATGACAAAAAACATAGAAATGTACAAGTATGTAGTTACATAGATCAGACTGTAGTAGGCGCAATCACTGGTCATATGAGGGGTTGTATACCATTGTATCCTTCCACAACAATGCTTTATATGTGTGAATATTGAGATATTTGGGGCTGATCATTTATTATATCACTTATAAGCTCCAGCAAGGATCCAGGATCGTGTTTTATAGAGGAAAGATAGTTTGTGGCTGTTTCATCTTCTATCTGCCCGATACTGTCTCATTGTGTATATACTGCCCAACTGAATAAATAACGATGTGTAATAAGACCGACCACATGCCCTGACCTCTCCATGTATCTTTGTGCCCCTATACTGATATCACTTGCCCCCGTATTACAATAATCCCTCTCCACTTGCCCCCACAGTATATTGGCCCCCTCTAGTTGCCTCCTCCGGGTCAGTCCACAGTGTAACATCCTTCTGTCATTGCCCTTGTAGTATAATGCTCTGCTCTAGTTACCCCCATAGTATACAGCCCCTCACCTGGTGCCCCCACAGTTTATATACTGTCCCCTCCTTGAATGGGAACAACCAATCAATCAGTAAGTGCCTACTACTTACCTCACCCCTTTCCCCGGCTCGTCTCTTCTGTCTCTACCACCAAAGCCTTCAGAAAGCAGCAAGAACAATGCAAGCAACGTCACCACATCACACCTACAGCTGCCACGACTTTGGGTACAGGGGTACAATGGTGAAGCAGGGACTGGATGACGCCTCACCATTGAATTTAACTCATCTTTGTCCAGAGGAAGCCAGGACCATTGGGAGGTAGGTTAGTTCTTTTGACCAAAAGGTTGAAGGGCCCATGTAGACAACTGTGTACTTTATCAATGTGCTGCCCGTGGATGTCACAGATAGTATACGCACTCATTCAGCTCAATGGCCCAATAATAATATAAAATTAATACGTTGTATTTATATAGTGCCAACATATTCTGCAGCGCTGTACAATTTGTAGGGTTCAAATACAGACAGAAAGAGACATTACAAGGAAATAGTCACATCACACAATGGGACTGATGGCCCTGCTCGCAAGAGCTTACAATCTATGAGGTAGAGGGGGTGACACAAGAGGTAGCAGGGGCGGCATTGCTTATACAGGGGTCAGACAATTCTGTAATAGAGGTGACTGTCATTACACAAACATAAAGCTGTAGGAGCCGTCACCAGTCGTGTCTTGTAACATGTGGATGGAGCTTGGACATATAAAGTTATCCTGAGACGATATCATATCATGTGGGGTAATGTGGGAGCGGGGACAGAGGAGGGTTAAGGGTTTACATTAGACATTGTGATAGGCTTGTCTGATAAGATGCGTCTTTAGTTTGCATTTGAAACTGTAGAAATTGGGAGTTACTCTGATTGTCCGGGGTAGAGCATTCCAGAGAAGGGGTGCAGCTCGGGAGAAGTCTTGTATACGAGCGGGGGAGGTTCTGATAATAGAAGATGTAAGTGTTAGGTCATTGAGTGAGCGGAGAACACGGGTTGGGCGGTAGAGAGAGATGAGGGAGGAAATGTAGGGAGGTGCGGCATTATGGAGAGCCTTGTGGGGGAGGGGGAGAACTTTATATTTTATTCCATAATGAATAGGCAGCCAATGTAGTGACCGGCACAGACCTGAGGCATCACTGTAGTGACCGGCACAGACCGGAGGCCTCGCTGTAGTGACCGGCACAGACCGGAGGCCTCACTGTAGTGACTGGCACAGACCAGAGACCTCGCTGTAGTGACCGACACAGACCGGAGGCCTCACTGTAGTGACTGGCACAGACCGGAGGCCTCGCTGTAGTGACCGACACAGACCGGAGGCCTCGCTGTAGTGACCGGAGCAGACCAGAGGCCTCGCTGTAGTGACTGGCACAGACCGGAGGCCTCGCTGTAGTGACCGGCACAGACCGGAGGCCTCGCGGTAGTGACCAGCACAGACCGGAGGCCTCGCTGTAGTGTCCGGAACAGACCGGAGGCATCGCTGTAGTGACTGGCACAGACCAAAAGCCTCGCTGTAGTGACCGGCACAGACCGGAGGCATTGCTGTAATGACTGGCACAGACCAGAGGCCTCGCTGTAGTGACCGTCACAGACCGGAGGCCTCACTGTAGTGACCGGCACAGACCAGAGGCCTAGCTGTAGTGACCGTCACAGACCGGAGGCCTCACTGTAGTGACCGGCACAGACCGGAGGCCTCACTGTAGTGACCGGCACAGACCAGAGGCCTAGCTGTAGTGACCGACACAGACCGGAGGCCTCGCTGTAGTGACCGACACAGACCGGAGGCCTCGCTGTAGTGACCGGCACAGACCAGAGGCCTCGCTGTAGTGACCGGCACAGATCAGAGGCCTCGCTGTAGTGACCGGCACAGACCAGAGGCCTCGCTGTAGTGTCTAGAATGATGGATGAGTCTGGCCGCTGCATTCAGAATAGCTTGAAGAAGAGGGATAAAGCAGCCTGCCATACAATTGAATGTTGGGCAAGCCTGGGAGCCTTCAATAGCCTCCAACTGTCATGGTAATGGGATGCCAACCTTGGTTCTGGCGACCTCTGGCAAAATGGCTGTACCTCAGTCAAAGATGACTGATGCAACATTTTGCAGGCACTGATTGTGGGCATTAGCGCTGGGTCTCTGCAGCATAATACAGCAGACACCTGGTTGCAATGACCGTTCCTGAGCGTCCTCCATATTTAAATAGCCGACATCTAATAGTGTTTTTTTTCAGAGAAGTTCCCACTAACAACAGTGTGGGGCACATTCATTTACTTGGGAATTTTTTTCTGCCCTGTGCTTTACTTAAGACACATTAGCGCTTTTTTTTAATCTGATGTCATGCTGCTTCACTACTTTTGCTTTTTGGCTGTCGCCCATGTAGATATCCCTGTCACATTGTATTTATAGCTTACACCTTTTTTGAAACAAACACTCCAGTGTACGGTCAGCGTGGAAAAGCCCGCCAGATCAGGCAGAATTAAAAAGGGTCAACTGTGTCTTGTATAAGGGGGCATTCACACAGAGGAAAACGGAGCTGAATTTGATGTTGAATCCACGTCAGATTCAGCGCTGATAAAAAAAGCCTCCCATTGACTTCAATGGGTTCCAGTACTAACAGAAAAAGGAACCCATTGAAGTCAATGGGAGGCTTTTTTTTATCACTGAATCTGACACGGATTGCACACCAAATTCAGCGCTGTTTTCCTTCATGTGAATGCACCCTAAGGTTCCCCAAGATTTCCCCAAGATTCCTCAGGTATGTCTATTAGACTTGAACTGTATTGGTCCGTTCCCATGGAGTAACGCGGTGCTCACTCTGACATGTAAACACGTGTCAGAGTGAGCGCTTCAAAACAGAATCCCATTGACTTCAATGGGTTCCTTCTTACACACGCTGTACATTGAAATCAATGGGAGGCTTTTTAACTAATTGATTTCAATGTGTTACGCACGTAAGACGGAACCCATTGAAGTCAATGGGATTCTGTTTTGAAACGCTCACTCTGACACGTGTTTATGTGTCAGAATGAGCGCCATCTTACTCCATGGGAACGGGGCTTAAGTTTTTCTTGGTCAGTTCAGTTTCGTGGTCTGGATTTCAGTGGAATGATAGATAGGTGTGACCGGGGGGCAGATCACTCCCTGGTTCTCCACAACAGGCCTCCATTGTATCTCAGCCCAGGTGCTGGAGCTCATAACTGTACAGGTCAGCATGGTGGTAAGATAACATGTCTCCTGTTTTATGGCCTGAGTGGCTTGTAGTGTACCACGTGCATAGTCAGGGAGGTTGTCAGGTAGTTAGAGCTTTCCTGAGCAGGAGATGATTTGTCTTTTCTTTGCACACCTGAATATAAGGCTGAGGCCCCACGTTGTGGAAAGGCAGCTTTTTTTTGCTGCAGATTTGGCTGTGTATTTTTGAGCCAAAGCCAAGAATGGCTACAAAAGGAATAAGAAATCTATAGGAAGGTCTTATACTTAATTGATGATTTTTTCCTATTCTACCTTCTGATACAGAGTGACTTCTCCATGATGTGTATGTATAAACACTGATCCTATAAATGCTACGGGACTGACACAACACTGTAGTCGCCTGTCTCCATCATTCCCATTAAAGTCGCCATGACATTGTCCATTACCGCTATGTTCAGGACTAATGTATATTTTTCTAATAGCTGTCACATGACCATTGGGAGTATGGGAGTAACTTGGTGTATTTATAGGTCCATTTTTTGGCAAACAGAACAAAAATTGTTAAAAAGATTGACAATTATCCATTTTGATGATCCCACAACCCCCATGGAAGTCAATGCGTCCTTTAACTGCCATCAAAACAGATGTATCCAGGTGACGGCCATTAATAATGGATCAGGACAGGTTGGGTAACAAAGGCCAAAGAAATTCAGCCACTTATTTAACATTCATTAAAGGCAGAAGCAAAGCAGAGGACACTCGGCATCTAAAACAGGAAAACTGGCACAGAACAGAAGCAAAATGGATGTGCAACATCTGTTACAAATGGACCAATTCATCTATTCTTCACTCCCGAGTAATGGACGCTGTTGGGTGGATGGGACTCTCCATTCTCATGATCGTTGGAGGACTCAACAGCCAATCTCCAGATATCAGACACATCCTCTATCCATAGGACAAGGGTCGTAAAACATCTTTGACAAAAATACAGAGAACTTAACGCAAAAAATGCAACAATGTTACACAAAGCTGAAATCCTGCTTAGAGAACAAGCAATGGAAATCCAAGTAGACGACCCTACCGGCCGCAAAACCAATACATTGACTCCACTAGGAATGCGGTATAATCTGCCCATGGACCTGAGGTCTAACATTGAGGTGCACAGGGCTGGAATACAAGAGATGGGGAGGATAAATGTATTCTTATTGAGGACACAGATGGCATTAAAAGAGAACTCTTAGGGGCACTAAACCCATAAGGACACGGGAGCGGTTTCGTTTCCTAAATTACCCCGACAGGTTCTCTTTGAGCATGCAGATAAAGGGGATGAGTATATCACACCACCTGAACGAGTCATCAGAGTCGTCCTACAGCAAACTGGATGAAGACAACTCAAAAGTACAGTAAATGAGTTGCGAAGTCTACACATTTTTGGGACTTAGACTTAGATAACTCTAAATTAGGGTTAGGAAACCTTTGGCATTCCGGCTGTTGTAAGACTATGACTCCCAGGGACAGGGACAGGGGTCAGGGGTCAGCAACCTTCAGCACTCCAGCTGCTGTGAAACTACAACTCCCAGCATGCTCCATTCACTTCCATGGGAGTTCCAAGAACAGCAGAGCATGCTGGGAGTTGTAGTTTCACAGCAGCTGGAGTGCTGAAGGTTGCTGACCCCTGTCCTTCACAAAATGCAGAAGTCCAACAATGCAGAAAGGAAAAATCAGTGAAGATATCAGACAGATGATTTTTTTTCCTCTCACATTCTGGTGTGAAGGCTAATATGACTGCTGAGACCAATGGAGGCCACTAGAGAATGACCAGTGACGTCACTCACATATGTTCCTTACCAGAGATTGCTGAGGCCTCTGAAATCATGAAGGCTCCCTTGGCCTGACCAGTCTAACAATCCATGGAACGTGAGGGTAAAGGGATTGGGACTGTTCAACGACGTGTTGGATTTAGGTGAGTATGTTTATTTTTCTTGTTTGCTTTTTTCCCTACCAAATGCCCGAGACTTCTGTTTTCTGAGATTTCTAAATCATGGACAACCCCTTTACAATATGGCTAAGAAATGCAACCTGTTACAAATTATCACATAAAGGTCCCCCCCCCCCCCCGATGCTGTTGTCCTAGTCACTATGGGTTTGACATCTTTGTGTTGTGGTGTCCCATATGAAGATAGAGTGACCACCTACCAGATACATCTTCTGTCTAATGGGATTACGTTTCGCTCTGTGCTACAAATCAATAAGTTTACCCTCGCACAGCTCGATATATATATCTATGTATCATATCACTTGCAGCCTTCTGAATATCTTTATTTCTTAAACTATATATTATGGGGTTGACCATAGGGGTGAATACAGTGTAGAGCAGAGACAGGAGTTTACTCATGGTCAAGGTTTGATGTTTTGTTGGGGCAGCATACATACAAAACATGGTCCAGTAGAAGATGGAGACCACAATGAGGTGGGAGCTACAGGTGGAGAAGGCTTTCTGTCTACCAGTACTGGATGGGATCTTCAGGATAGCAAGAATAATATTGGCATAAGAATAAATAATAATTGAGGTTGGTATGAAGATGGCCGGTATGCTGATGAAGAAGACTTCTAGCTGGATTACAAAGGTGTCAGAACATGTGATTCCTAGTAAAGGGAGGAAATCGCAGAAGAAATGGTCAATGATATTTGATCCACAAAACAGAAGCATTGATAATGTTATAGTGTGGAGCAATGTGATGGAGAAGCCAAATAGCCAAGAGATCAGTGACAATATCGCACTATTGGCACTTGTCATGATAGAGAAGTAACGGAGGGGATTACAGATGGCCACATATCTGTCATAGGACATCACTGAGAGGAGAAGACATTCTGATCCTTCAACGCCAGAGAAAAAATAAAACTGAAGGATGCAACCAGCAAAAGTGATTGTAGCCCCATCATTCAGTAGAATGTGCAACATATTGGGGGCGATATTTGTGGTTAGCACGATGTCACCTATAGATAACTGGGAGATGAAGAAGTACATTGGGGTGTGGAGGATCTTACTGGTGGACACCAATAATATTATCAGGAGGTTCCCACATATTGTCCCACAGTAAACCACTAGGAGGAGACAGAAAAGTATCATTCTAAAATGTCGGCTGCCTTCAAATCCCAGGAGGACAAACTCCGTGACCACAGTCAGATTGTTCTTCTGGAAAACAAAGATAGGGTAACATTATGAAATCTGCTTAATATACTGTAGAATTGGAGAACATCCATGATTAAGACAATGCTGTGTCACATGTAACATGTATGAAACCATTATGTACACACCGATCTATGAGACAAGGACTGAAAGTGGACAAAGACATTAGTAAATGCAATTTTTAGAGACCATAAAAATAATCATTGTTTCCGTATTTGCATCTTTCTTCCTCTGATCAAATCTGTACAGTAGACGTCTATGGAGAGGGGAGAAAGAGGAGACCTCCTAAAAGCAGGGATATCTGTACTATATAGAGACAGCTCTATCACAACCCAGCTGGATTATCAGACATTAGAATCCAGCCTTCGCCTGAGAGAAGTGATTAATTTAACGCTCCTCCTCCCCCTCCCCTCGCCATAGACATCCTTATAAACTGATTTATATAATCCCTGCCTTCCAAGATCCATATTTTTTCCATTGACATGGAAATTTTTGACAGTGAAACATACATATTTACAATGGACATGGGGTGGACCTTTCATCACAAACTCCAACTCCAGGAATGTTGAGGGTTAGATGACACATTCTATCTGTGCCAGAATCAGTGAAGCAGCCCTTAGTAAAAGATGTAAAGAGCTGGTGGAGGTGGTGAAAGGTTCTCATCCAACATCAATGGTGCATGTACGTTGGCCATAATAGAAGGCAGGTCACACCATGAGGGAGTCATCTGATGGCTCGGACCTTGTTCTACAGCAGAACAATGATCCCAAACATACAGCCGATCACTAAGAATTCATTATATTCTTCATTACATAGGAGAACAGGGATCGTGACATTGTCCAGTCTATCTGGGATGAGATGAAAGAGAAGGAATGGAGCAAGCAAGATCTGGGCTTAGTTCTCCAAAATGGCGGCAGGAACAACCTCCCTTCCCAGTTCTGCCAAAAACTGAAGCAAACCAAGAAGAATGGATGGAAGGCAAAGGGCAAAGGTTACACTGAAAATGTATTAGAATGACATTAGTTTTTTTTCACTCACTTCACTTTGATAATTGACAAAAATAAAATTGTAACACTTCTATATCTGAAATCAATCGTTGAACGTTGTGCAAATCGAATGTGAAATTTCCTTTCTTTTCACAGCTGCTTTACCCCTGAGGCGTGCCCATTTCCATGGATCGCTTGTGCATTGAGGGATCCGCGAAAACTGACAAAAATATGGTGCAGAAAAGTGAACAGCCGCCCTCACATGCACTGAAAGTAACGAGAAAAATAACGTTCCATCACACAACTGATTTTCTCTGCCGTGTGAGTGCTGACTTATTTTGCACAATTTCTTACATACTTGCCTAAATTTTTTTGCATAGTCCCTTATATAAAAAGCAACACAGATCCGACCCTCATGGAATAAGAAGCTGCACAGAATCCATACAATATAAAGCATGTTATCGGAAAGAGTACAAGGGGTTAATACAAAGAACATAAATGAGGGGAGAACTGGAAAAAAATAAACAGGGATACATTTACAAGCTAAACTGTGCTACATCTGTACGTTTTAGCTTTGCTGCAATGTTACGAGCTCACATGGTTTCTATTCAGGGTGTCCGGATCTGGAGACTTCATGGTCCTTTATATTTCTAGAATCATCGTCGGTTCCATTTACAGAAATATTCCAGGGATTATCGGCATTCTATGATGGATACATGACACGGTTATATGACATGAACCATCAGATCACTCCCTGTATATATATATATATATATATATACACAACCTGGAGCCCAGGGACCGGGGCTATTACTATGGGATTGCTATATACCGCCATCTCCTTGTGTCTCCTGGGTCTCTTCCTCTTGTACAATGTAAAAATAACAACATGTTCAAATTGGAAACAATATAATCATGCAGATACAAATGTCTCCATTCTGGACTGGTTAAGGAAGGAGTCTACCGCCAAATCAAGGGTTAAACCTCTCCTACATTGTCCCAGGGACTATCACATATACTCACCTTTCCTATGGCACATCATTTAACCCCTTCCCACCTCTGTCATTGTTCAATTTTAGTTTTTAACTCCCCATCTTCGAAAAGCCATAACTTTTTTTTTATTTTTCCATTCACAGAGCTGACCGAGGGCTTGTTTTTTGTGGGACAAACCTTATTATGTAATGGTACAATTTTATATTCCGTAATGGGGTGGAGATAGAGAAAAGCTGCATCTGTACAACTATCTTAGGGGGTTTGTTTTTACTACGTTCACTGTTCGGCCAATATGACGTGTGACCTATATGAGACAGGTTGTCGTGATTATGGAAGTATCAGATGTATATAGTTTGGGTTATGTTTTAACATAAAAAAAATCCTATACTTTTTTTCTTGTAGTCACCATACTGTGACTGGGCTGGGAACCCTTATAAGGCCGCTATGGTAATGGGACGACTCCCTCAATCGAGCCACGGGTGCCCAGTTACCGAACATGAAATGGAAAGTGAGTGGTTACTGCTCATGATCAGAGCCATCTCTGATCACGGGCAATGCTGTCAGTTCTCTGCTATATAAAAGACCTGGCAGCTAGCGTGGCCGCCATACTCAGTCACACGCACCAGGACAGACATGTATATATATGTATGTCCTGGTGCTCATAGGGATTAAACTGATAAAGAAACAATTATTATAGCCTTTAGTAACCAGCTATTGCTAACCCTCACATCATTTGTTGCAGATGGCAAGGCACAGAGGGGTCACTGGGCTCTAGAAGGGCAGATTTTGTTAGAATCATTTTCAGGGGTCACGATGCATTAGCTGAGCCCACGAGGTACCAGAACAGTGACAACTTCTATCACCTGACCCCATTTTTAAAAAGCCTCCCCATAGAACTCTTTTGAAAGGCTTTTTTATTGTGCGGATTCTGGCGCCAATCCCGCACAGATTCTGCGTGAATTCTGCGTGGAGTCGTGCCAAAATCAGCGCCATTTTCCTCTGTGTGAATGAACCCTTAAGGAATCTATCTAGAAGGAATATTGAGCAAGTTCACCCATCCGGTGTTTCATGGAGTTTTTAACATTGAACTTTTGCCATTTGGTTTTCGAAGGGGTTTTTTTGCTGAAAAATTTTGAGTACCATGTCACATTTGCAGAGTCCCTGAAGTACCAGTGCAAAAGAAACCCTTTGTTTTGTTTTTAAACTATACCCCTCATAGAAGTTATTAAGGGGTATAATCAACAATTTGCCTCCACCCATGTTTATTAACAGTGGGCCAGGAAAATGAAAAAACAAACAAACAGAAAAAACACATTATTTGAAATATAATGCTGCTTTAGCCACAATTTCTACATTTACTGCAGCTCCAAATTTGTAATGTTGACAGGGGCGAAAAGATAAAATGCACCCCACAATTTCTTACAGAATTTCACCCAAGTACCCCTAATAAGGTTGTAAGCAGCAGATGGTGAAAATTGAAATTCCCAGATATGTCATTTCAGTGTCCGGCTTGTCTCGCTGTGAAAATTCTCCTTTCCACTTATAATTCTGCGTTTTTTGGACATCCTACAAGAGGCCGTACTGGTATCCTGGAGATACAGCTGCAGGGGTGGGCAATTATAGAGGCCGTGAGGTAGGAAAAAGGAAATAACCCCTGAGGTATCAGCCCATTTCAAAAACTGCAACCTCCAGGAAATTTACCAATGAGTATAATGATCATTTTCATTACTCTCCAAAATGTTATGTGCAGTGGACGGTGAAAACCAAAAAGGCTCATTGCCATTCAATGCTATGGGCAGCTTGTGTCAATAGAAAGACACTTATAAGGTCATTTTCTAGGGAATCCATTTTCTGGTATCTCAGGGTCTCTACAAACACGACAATGTCCAGATACCAAAAATCTAAATCTGGACTCCAAAACCCACATAGCGCTCCTTCCCTTCTCAAGGGTTATATGTTCTCGATACCCCACTTGATAAATCCCTTCAGTAGTGTAGTTTCCAAAATGGGCTGACAAGTCTGCAGGTTACACTTTACTGCCAAATCAGGGGCACTGCAAAAGTGACATGACGTTCAAAAACCAAACTAGCACTCCTTCCTTCTGTGCCTGGCTGCGCCCATACAATTCAGTTTATACCCACATATACCGTTTGAGCACAGATGTGGTTTTGGAGCACAGACTTAGATTTGGTGTTTGGACACCATGTCACATTTGCAGAGACCTTAAAATTTATCCTACAAAATGGGGTCACTTCTTGGGGAATTGCAATTTATTGGCACCTCCAGGGCTCTTCAAAAATAAGATGGCGTCCAGAAAGTCCCATTAAATCTGTACCCCAAAAGCTAAAAAGCGCAGTGCTCCTTCCCTTCTGAGCCCTGCTGTGTGCACAAGCCGCAGTGTACACTCACATCTATAACTTCTTTGTACCTGGGATAACCCACTTAATAGTTTTAGGAGTCCAGGTCTTTGATGACTCAAAGTGGGTCCAACGTATTGGGCACCAAGATGGCATATTTCTATAAAAATTTAAATTTTCACTTTGTACCTTAATTTTTGGTATGAACAAAGAGTGTGGTAGAAGTATAAGATAACATTTATCATACAATTAACTGGATAAGTCCAGATCACACAAACTTTGCCTAACATCAAAAATCTCAGGCAAGTTCCCTTTGGACTTGGAAGCTGTGAGGCTGATCTGGACAGGGACCCCCTGTATCAAGGAGTGTTGACTAGCACTTAATTCCCCCCTCCCCAGCTGCTGGATGACTAGTCCCTCAATGTATTGGCTGGGGGGATAGTGACCTCAAACTGCAGGTTAAACTCAAGTCCTCAGGTACTTAATGTTGCGAACTTACAAGTATTCACACCATGCCTGGACACAAGGTCCATAGACACCATACCTAAGCATCTCATCTTTCTAGTAAGAATCCTCAGGAGATTTAAGAGGCTGATATAGGGCCCGATATAGAGGCTGAGCAGTCACTGTCTAGTGTGGCCTTACGTGGCTGCCAGTTGATGCTTTTATAGTCCTCAGGCCCCACCCCCTTATAGAGTGGCTTATAGGTCAGCAAATTGGAATCATCAATGTGTAGCACACGCCCCCATCCACTGACCTATCCTCAGTCACCACTGATAGAATGGGAGGAGTTAGTTTAGACTGGGACATGCATCCTTGGTAAGTAAGGAAACCATACTGTGGTTTGCTGCCACGACGTACAGCAGGTATGTGGGCAGAGGATGGGATGTCAGGGCACGTCACATCCCCAGGGTGAGACATAGCATAATGTACCACCATATCCCACACTGTCAGATCAAGGACAAGAGAGATTGAGGAACTAGTCATCTAGAAGTTGGTTGGGAATTTAAAGGGGCTCTCCAAACAAAACCTTTAAAGTTTAAATCTGCTTGGGGCAGGAAAAAAAATGCATACTCACCTGTCCCCATACCTCCGGTGTTGTACCCTGCATCCTGGTTAATTTGCTCTCTCTGGAGTTGGTATGAAGCCACTGATTGGCCTCAGTGGTCATGTGACTTCCAAGACCAATCAGCAGGCCTCTGGAAGAGGATCCATGATGTCACAGGTAGTGACATTCAGACCCTTCAATGATTGGCCTCAGCAATCATGGCTTGAGAACAACACCGGAAGAGACCCGCTGGAGCAGATGATCCGGGAGGTGCAGGACAGCAATGGAGCAATAGAGATAGTTAAGTATGTATTCTTTTATTTAATTCACTGCCCTAAATTATTTAGTCTTTAAAGGATTGTCCATTTTTGCCTGGACAACCCCTTTAAGTGACTATCAGCACTCCTTATCAGGTGGACAACATGGAGTTGCTTTATGTATACAGTGCCAGCTCTGTGCACATGTAATTCTCCGCATGGACCGTGTATTACTTGTCCCCCAGCAATCAGGAGGTTGGAGGACTGAAAGTATTCCTAAAGTCTCCTTGTGGATGGAGCACCGTTGTACTTGTGTGACTGGTGTTTTGTTCACTGCTATGGGGCTGCAGGAGCTGTTGGAAATTACAGAATTGGCAGCGCTATAGCAGTGAAAGGAGCGGCGGTCATACAACTGCACTAGCACTACATTCACAAGGAGGCTCTACAGGGACTTTTGGTCCCCAGTTCTCCTGATCATTGAGGATAATTCAATAAAAGAAGCTCCTCCTTCCCAAAAGGCCTCGTGTTACACCAGCCTACCCACTGGGAAGGTCTTGGCAGTCGACTCCCTGCTATGCCAGGGCTTCTAGAAGCCTCTAGAAGTATTGTAGGTAGTTGAGGTGGTTTTTGGGTGCAGCAGAACTTCAAAGAAGTTTCAAAGCAGCTACAAAGGCAACAGGTAATGGCCATTCCTGACAACATTAGAGATGCTGGCCTGTAGGTAAACAGCAGAGTCCCTGTTGGCGGAGAGGATCGCCAGGAACATGTCCAACCTACTACAAGACTAACTGATGTTAACTCCATTGGTTTTTGGGAAAACCCATGTTTCACTCCTGGACACTCTACACAGAGGAATGACCACACTGGACAATCCTGGACTCCAATACCAGACTTCTGAAAAGCTTAGGAAAAATCCTAATTTAGGGAATACATTTGAGATGAACGAATAGTGAAATATTTGATATTCATTTTCAGTAGAGCCTCAATATTTGACTACTCGATCGAATATTGAATCCCATTATAGTCTATGGGAAAAAATGCTCATTTCAGGGGAAACCACTATTCGACTAAAGGAGAGTCACCAAGTCCAGGAGTAGCAGGAGGAGAGTGTTTAGTAGGAGAGTTGTACAGTTAAAGCGCACGGACCCCATAGACTATAATGGGCCCGTGTGCTTGCAGCGCACTGCCCGCACAAATGATATGTGCGGGCAGTGCACAGCAAGCACACGGACCCAATTATAGTCTATGGGGTCCGTGTGCTTTAAGTGCACAGCACTTGCAGTTGCGCTGATATTCCTTTCGGGGGGGGTCCTCCTGCGGACTCCTTCCGGACGGGAGGCAAGCGCTAATGTGAACTGGCCCTTACTCATCCTGCACTACACTGTATAGCATTCGGCCAATCAATGCTGGTTCTTTAGCAGGTTCATCCTTGCTAGTCGGGAGAGATGGCAGCTTGCGGTTATGCAGAAGCTGACTTTTTCTCACATGGAGACTGCTGTGGTCCGATCTTAGACTCCACCTACTCACAGACGAGCCTCCGGCAGAACCAGCGTTGATTGGCTGAATGCTGTACACTGTATAACATTTGGCCAATCAAAGCTGGTCAATGCATTCCTATGAGAAAAAGTCAGCTCCTGTATAACCGCAAGCTGCTAACTCTCCCTAATAGCAAGGATGAGCCTGCTGCAGAACCAGCGTTGATTTGCTGAATGCTATACACTGTATAGCATTCGGCCAATCAACACTGGTTTTGAATTGAATCTTTACTGCGAATAGCAGCGAGTAGTATTTGAACGAGTACCATAGTATTCTATCAAATACCTACTCGATCGAATACCTACTCGCTCATCTCTAGAATACATCAATCTGCAGCATGCGTAGCGGCAGCACATCCGATAGACATATTGGGGATCCATCTGTGGGGAAATCGTTGCATCGCCTCTTATCCAGAATATATCAGACCAAAAAGTGGCAGATAAAGTGTTATACACAAATACACAGCACAACCATCGACATTAGTGTCAGCAAACACACAATACACAGCAAACACTAGTATTACAATGCAAAGCAACACATAAAGCACAAAGGCGTCCAAATATGACCACAAGGCTTATCTCGAGTGAGGACTTCCCGTCACGTACCACAAGTCTTACACTTAAAGATGTTTCTGGGACTTTTTGCTAAGGAGAGGTCATCAAATTAAGATTGGCAGAGGTCACACATCCAGACCCCCAGCAGATTAGTTGTTAGAAGACATTGCAGCAATCAGGTGAGTACTTCAGGACTTACTAAGCACAGCTCCATACATCTCTGCAGCAGCTGTGCTTGGGATTGTAGATCATATCACTTGGTAGTGTCTGAGCTATGATAAGACCACATAACATTGCATGGCTTGTGAAGCAGAAGTGGGAGGGAGCACCTCTGCCACTTCAATCATCTGATATATGGGGGTGCTTGGTGTTAAGATCTTGGCTTGATGACCTATCCTGACACCTGGAACCCCTGCAAATCTTTACTTGAAGACCTATCCTGACACCTTGAACCCCAGCGGATCTTCACTTGATTACCTATCCTGACATGTGGACCCCAGCAGACCTTCACTTGATGACCTATCCTGACATATGGGACCCCTGAGGATCTTCACTTGATAAGGATGTGTGTTATGGACCTGATTCAACAATAATTAAAGTGAGTCGTGGGCAACTAGAATCCCCAGGCACCAGGGCAAACCAGTCATGAGTGTACTACGCTCTCCTAACCAGAGCGGAACCAGACCACGGAGTTCTTCACCAGAGCTCCTGATGGTGGAGTTGGACTTTGGTAAGATCCAAGGCCCAGAGAGCTCTGCACACCCAGCGCACGCAATGTAGGAGGACCCAGAAATAACCCAGACACTAACCTCAGTGGTTCAGGAGAGCAGGTCAGCACTAAGAAACGGACATACAAGGCCCACGGGTAATCTAAAGAGAAAAGCAGGTTCCAGCGGAAGCCAAAGCGTGGTCAATCAAGCCGAGTCGGTAACAGGAGGTCACAAGGTTGCAAAAGTAAGAGGAAGAGCGCCGGGTCAAACACAAGAGGTAGTGGAGTAGCAGGCTCTTGGGCAATGCAGGGTAACTGATGTTGGGAGGTTCATTTCCAACCATAGCATTGACTCATTTCACATGTCTGCTGAGAGCCGATGACAGGCTGAGGGCCACTGATGTCACCCAGGAGGTTGAAAGACTGAATCCCTGGTGGATCCCCAAAGAGTTGACAGTAGGAGAGTATGACTGTTTATTGTTTTTCCATGTCTTTCCTGGGTCTCCAATTATTATACTCTAAGGCAGGGGTAGGGAACGTACAGCTCTCCAGCTGTTGCAAAACTACAACTCCCAGCATGCATACTTGCTCTGCTGTTCTTGGAACTCCCATGGAAGTGAATGGAGCATGATGGGAGTTGTAGTTTCACAGCAGCTGGAGAGCCAAAGGTTCCCTACCCCTGCTCTAAGGTCTCAAGAGAGTATATGATTAAGTCGCAGGCGGTGAACCTCAAAAATCTTGGATATAATGGAAATTTTTGGAAAAGTCCTAATAAATCAATGTGTTACTACTTTGTCTGCTCATCCATTGTCCGCATACATAAGAAGCATCAACTTGTACCCGCTATACCTTCAAAGCTACACAAGACATGTAGAGTACGACAAGTCACATATTTGTGGATAAAGTCATATATGGCTTTCTTGATATCTTTATTTCGGATGCTATATATTAAGGGGTTCATCATAGGGGTAAATACAGTGTACAGCAGGGATAGGATTTTACTAATGGTCAATGTTTCCCTCTTTGATGGCACAACATACACACTGAAGAGCGTCCCATAGAATATGGAGACCACAATGAGGTGAGAGCTACAGGTGGAGAAGGCTTTCTGTCTACCAGTATTAGATGAAATTCTTAGAACGTCCAGAATAATTTTAGTATAAGAGTAAATGATGATCGTGGTCGGTATGAGGATGGATGGTACGCTGAGTAGGAAGGTCTCTACTTGGATGATGAAAGTGTCAGAACACACAATTTTTAGTAAAGCGAGAAGATCACAAAAGAAATGGTCAATGACATTTGATCCACAAAATATGAAATTTGATATTGTCATCGTATCGAGCAATGCGATGGAAAAGCCATAAAACCAAAAAATCTTTGCCAATTTAGTACACTTTGAATTTGTCATAATAGAAGTATAATGGAGGGGTTTACAGATGGCCAAGTATCTGTCATAAGACATCACCGTGAGGAGAAGACACTCACAGGCTTCAGTGCCATTGAAAAAATAAAACTGAGTCATACAACCTGCAAATGTAATCGGAGCCCCATCGTGCAGTAGGATGTGGAACATGTTGGGGGCAATATCTGTGGTCAACAAGATGTCACAAATTGAAAGTTGTGAGATGAAGAAGTACATTGGGGTGTGGAGGTTCCTGCTGATGGACACCAGGGTGATGACCAGAAGATTCCCACATATTGTCCCACAGTAAACCACCACGAGAAGACAGAACAGGAACATTCTTAAAATGTGGCCACCTTGTAATCCAATAAGGAAAAACTCAGTGACCTCAGTTATATTGTTCTCCTAGAATACAGAAATAGAGCAAAATTAGGATTTAATGAACCATCAATGAATTATCTAAAGTTATACAATGTGTCAGGGTCTGGGGTTTCTAGGTGGGGAGGAGTCCAGATTATTTAGTCTAAAACAAAGGTAGAGTTTATTTTCACTCAAAAAGGTAGTGCAGCAACAAAAGGAAACAATACAAAAATAAATCCCTGCCCGGCTCTAACTAAACATAGAATAGGTGACCTCACCTAGAATAACAAAAATCCAAAAGCAGTTGAATCATTTAGGATACAGCCCCCAAAAATATGACCTCTCTGTTTGATCTCCAGTCAAGCTCTGCCAAAGTGTTGCTGCTGGAGCTGGCTTCTTAAGCCTCCTTGATGAGCAGACTTTCTGCAGCTAAGTCGCTGCTGGAACATCCCCAAAGTGTGGACTGGAGGGGGGTGGAATGACAGGTCCCACTACCAACTTACCTACCATTCCTAAAAATCCAGCCCAATACTGAGCATTTACCAAAATGCTCAGCAGATGAAAGCTGTCTGCTGAGAACCAACATTCCTTCTGGAGTTTTCTCATCTCACCCACCTTAGTAGTCTGAGTGAGATGTACACCCCCTCCATTACCTGACCAGCCATCGGCTTACAAATTGCAGAGAAGAAACATTAGGAAGACATCATGGAACATTGAGGAGAAGCATCTAGTCACCCAATGAGGGGACCATCACAATGTTCTCTATCCAGAAACTGCTCGATTGAAAAAGACGATGACTCTGAAGCAGATACTTAAAGTGTCAGTAGCAGAAATCACTCATGAATGACTACAGGTAAAGTTTCATATATAGGGTTGAGTGATCAGGATCGGGAAAGATTGTATCCCGATCGGTGATCAAGCAAATTTCAGGATCGGCTGGTAAATGATCGGTAATCAGATTTTAAAATTGATCCTAAAATCTCAAGATCAGTTTAACCCTACTCATATACTAATATACGGTATAGACAGTGACTAAAGAACATATGAATATATACACAGCATAGCATTAGCAGCTGGTCCATCATGGGTGGTGGTAAACTCAACCAATCTACAGCCATAGCACAACCCTTATGGACAGGCCACGGGAGGTTGGGAAGCGCGTGGGGTTATCAGATGCCTCCTTATCACTACCTGCACTACTAAAGTCAATCTTCTGTTCTCAGAGAAGTTCCTGGAGGATTTTCAGCTCCATAATGGACATATTTTCCACTCTCTGGCCATCTAACACTTGGATAGAAAAATGAGGACTTATATCTCAGGATTTTCAACTTTTATTGCTTTGTCAAGTCCTACAGAGAAGCCTCGGGGTAAATAAATCAGGAAAGAGAGACGGAAGTGCTTCAAAACCACACAAAACAAAGAACCATCTGGTGGAATAAATACTGCTAAAATGTTGCAAAAATATTGTGTGCAAATCTGTTCTGAGGCTTGGATCACACAAAACGTACTTGCAGCAGAACATGAACAACCTATCCATCCGGCCTCATAGTACTCACATCTAGTAAGGCTTACTGACGTTGGGTTCATACTAGTGCAAGGGTTTCTGTCGTTTGGGTTCACTTGAGGATCCAACAGCATTTACACTTGGTCGGGTGTTCCAAAATGAAGGCAGAGGAGAAAAAAATTCTCTGTGCAGGGCTTTTTTCTCCACCGATTTTCTTCGGTCTCTGCAACTCTCCAACATAGATCCCCATGTAGATGTCAACGCCGCCTAAGGGTAAAGGGATTACTTACATGTGTTGTCCTCATGCTGCTGCAGGGACCTGCTAAAATACAGAGGTCACGCTTACTCTAATTGGAAATCCTCGTGGGGGCCTCCGATTTCGATACTAGACATGAAATGTATCCAGGCTGTATGGAGGACGTGTGACAGTCTGACACATGACTAAGACATCAGATCGCTCCCTGTATATATACAGAACATGGAGAGCAGAGACCAGGGCTATCACTAGGGGATTTCTTCTCCTCATTATCTTACTATATCTCAGGGGTCTCGTGTTTTTAGTCTCCTGAGCAATATAAAAATAATAACATAGATTGTTAATTACAGATAATTGATACTCATTAAATAACTAATTAAAATACTAAGGCTAGAAAGTGTTGTTGGCCTGACCTGAAGCTTTCTCATTGTGACTGTAATGATACCATATAATATTGCCGAGATAACCCGAACTAATGCGATTGGCTAAACTGTTGTAGAAGACGAAAATAAGCAATTAATAATGGTTTCCAATGAGGTTTTATTGGTTTTGATTTTTTTTTTTTTTTTTTTTTTGTGGATTTTGATGTTTTCTGTGATATCATAAAATGTAACAGTGTAACCAGTTGTAGAATTTTGGGTGAACTCTGCTAGATCTAAATGTATGTGATTAACACATGACTGCCAAAGGATAAGGCCATCGGGAACACTGGACTATATTTCTCAATATAGTGGCTAAAAAAATCCAACTGATCCAATGGAGTCGCACCTATTAGAGAATGCAAAGAGATGTAGTAGGTAGAGGTGGTGTTAGGGGGATATCATCACTCCTTGGGGAGAGACCACCATATAGGTGTGTGGAGACTTATTAAGCCTTTTATTTATTTATTTATTTATTTATTGGTTTGCAACACTGAGACACCTGACTTCCTGATTACATCATGGAAGACAGATCTGCATATTATTCCCATGGGCCCTTGCAAAGTGGAGTGCTAAAGGTTTAATAAGTCTCTACACACTTATATGATGGTCTCTCCCCAAGGAGTGACGATATCCCCCTAACCCTGTCTAAGCCTCTCACCTCTACCAAGTTAGTCTTCTCTACACTGGGCTAATGAGATGCAAAAACATCAAAATGGCCGTCCTCGATTGAGAGACTATACCTGGTAATAATCCCAGCATCATTGCATAACAAAGGCCTCTTGGAAGGTCGAGCATGATGTTAAAGGGAACAGCCTTTATTGGGCTATCTCACTGAGATTCTGTCTTCCTAATTACATCAGGGAAGATAGGCTTGCACATGCCAGTGAGCGCCCTCTATTGGTTTGCAACACTGAGGCACCTGACTTCCTAATTACATCATGGAAGACAGATTTGCATATTCTTCCCATAGGTAGAGGTGGTGAAAGGTCCTCTTTAAAAACTAATTTTACACTACCACCAGCACTCTAATGTCTAAATCACTTTAAGGTATTTACTATGTTCAATCTGATCCTTCATTATGAGTCCCGTTATTGGGCCACTGATGTCATCAAGAAATTTGTTGGATACCGGAGAAAGGACATTGGATGCTGTAGCAGAACCCCAGAAAGGTGAGTATTAGTATGTCTACTTAGGGTGGGTTCACACCAGCGCCCGGTCTCCGCTTTAGGCAATCTGGTGGGTTTCCGTCTTCTGCTCGAGAAACTGGACAGGAAACGGAAACCCGGCAGTAAGTTTTCAAACCCATTCACTTGAATGGGTTTGCAAAGTATCCGCCCATGAGCATCTTCTGCCTCTCCGCGGCAAAACCGGCATCAGGGTGAAGGCAGGGTTTGCCACCTGATTGATCTTCACCCTTTCCAGAAGGGCTCAATGTTCGGACATGTCCACCAGATGTGTAGATAGGAACCAGTCTGTGCCTGGCATCTCCAACGTTTAGCGTCATCTCGTAGGTCCCTTTGAGCCAGCCATTCCAGGGTTTGACACCATCTAGATAGTAGTTTGTAATTGGACTCTCTCAGGTGGATGCACCTGGAGAAGCCTTGCGAGTATCTCAGGATTTTGTCAATGTCCTCCTGTTTCAAGGTGATACCTAATTTTTTTCCCCAGCTGGTAATATAAGCGTGTTTGTAGCTGTCTTGTGGGGAAACAAACCTATGGAGTACTGCAGAGGTTGTCTGCAACAATAGCAGTTTTTCAAAGGGCACCAAAATAAGTCTGAGGTTGAGAGTTGCGTTAAACTTTATGAAATGGGGAGTCGGCATATGAGCGCTCCCCATTGAAATGAATGGGTTGCTTTTTTCTCTACGAGCGCTCCCATTGAAGTGAATGGGAAGCGCTCACGTGTATGGCTCGGACTGAGCCGAGCGCCGGGGCCCTTCACACGGCAAGCCGTACACGGCGAGCACTTCCCATTCACTTCAATGGGAGCGCTTGTAGAGTAAAAAGGAGCCCATTCATTTCAATGGGGAGTGCTCGTATGCCGGCTCCCCATTGAAATGAATGGGATCTGCTTTATACGCGCTGATTCTGAACGTGTTTTAACGTTCAGAATCAGGCAGCGTATCAGTAGTGTGAAGGGGCTCTTAGATAGGACGGCAAATCAGCGGAGCACAGGGAAGCTGCTTCTGCTCTCCTCACTGGCTAGGCCATGCCCCCCGAGATGCTCACAGGCGGAAACTTTGCAAACCCATTAAAGTAAATGGGTTTCAAAACTGACCACCACTGAATCCCGAAAGTGGAGACTGGGCGCAAGTGTGAACCAACCCTTACTATTTGTCCTCACCTTCCTCTGATTATGAAACAATTATACTATAGGGTCTCAATAGACTCCATGGTTTAGTAACAAGTCCTAGGTGGAGAACCTCAAGAATCTTGTGTTTGGTCAAACTCAAAACTTTTTGACAATTCCTTACAAGTAGAGATGAGCGAACACTAAAATGTTCGAGGTTCGAAATTCGATTCGAACAGCCGCTCACTGTTCGAGTGTTCAAATGGGTTTCGAACCCCATTATAGTCTATGGGGAACAGATACTCGTTAAGGGGGAAACCCAAATTCGTGTCTGGAGGGTCACCAAGTCCACTATGACACCCCAGGAAATGATACCAACACCCTGGAATGACACTGGGACAGCAGGGGAAGCATGTCTGGGGGCATAAAAGTCACTTTATTTCATGGAAATCCCTGTCAGTTTGCGATTTTCGCAAGCTAACTTTTCCCCATAGAAATGCATTGGCCAGTGCTGATTGGCCAGAGTACGGAACTCGACCAATCAGCGCTGGCTCTGCTGGAGGAGGCGGAGTCTAAGATCGCTCCACACCAGTCTCCATTCAGGTCCGACCTTAGACTCCGCCTCCTCCGGCAGAGCCAGCGCTGATTGGCCGAATTCCGTACTCTGGCCAATCAGCGCTGGCCAATGCATTCTATTAGCCCGATGAAGTAGAGCTGAATGTGTGTGCTAAGCACACACATTCAGCACTGCTTCATCACGCCAATACAATGCATTAGCCAGTGCTGATTGGCCAGAGTACGGAATTCGGCCAATCAGCGCTGGCTCTGCTGGAGGAGGCGGAGTCTAAGATCGCTCCACACCAGTCTCCATTCAGGTCCGACCTTAGACTCCGCCTCCTCCGGCAGAGCCAGCGCTGATTGGCCGAAGGCTGGCCAATGTATTCCTATGCGAATGCAGACTTAGCAGTGCTGAGTCAGTTTTGCTCAACTACACATCTGATGCACACTCGGCACTGCTACATCAGATGTAGCAATCTGATGTAGCAGAGCCGAGGGTGCACTAGAACCCCTGTGCAAACTCAGTTCACGCTAATAGAATGCATTGGCCAGCGCTGATTGGCCAATGCATTCTATTAGCCCGATGAAGTAGAGCTGAATGTGTGTGCTAAGCACACACATTCAGCACTGCTTCATCACGCCAATACAATGCATTAGCCAGTGCTGATTGGCCAGAGTACGGAATTCGGCCAATCAGCGCTGGCTCTGCTGGAGGAGGCGGAGTCTAAGGTCGGACCTTAATGGAGACTGGTGTGGAGCGATCTTAGACTCCGCCTCCTCCAGCAGAGCCAGCGCTGATTGGCCGAATTCCGTACTCTGGCCAATCAGCACTGGCTAATGCATTGTATTGGCGTGATGAAGCAGTGCTGAATGTGTGTGCTTAGCACACACATTCAGCTCTACTTCATCGGGCTAATAGAATGCATTGGCCAGCGCTGATTGGCCGAATTCCGTACTCTGGCCAATCAGCACTGGCTAATGCATTGTATTGGCGTGATGAAGCAGTGCTGAATGTGTGTGCTTAGCACACACATTCAGCTCTACTTCATCGGGCTAATAGAATGCATTGGCCAGCGCTGATTGGCTGAATTCCGTACTCTGGCCAATCAGCACTGGCTAATGCATTGTATTGGCGTGATGAAGCAGTGCTGAATGAGTGTGCTTAGCACACACATTCAGCTCTACTTCATCGGGCTAATAGAATGCATTGGCCAATCAGCGCTGGCCAATGCATTCTATTAGCGTGAACTGAGTTTGCACAGGGGTTCTAGTGCACCCTCGGCTCTGCTACATCAGATTGCTACATCTGATGTAGCAGTGCCGAGTGTGCATCAGATGTGTAGTTGAGCAAAACTGACTCAGCACTGCTAAGTCTCTGCATTCGCATAGGAATGCATTGGCCAGCCTTCGGCCAATCAGCGCTGGCTCTGCCGGAGGAGGCGGAGTCTAAGGTCGGACCTGAATGGAGACTGGTGTGGAGCGATCTTAGACTCCGCCTCCTCCAGCAGAGCCAGCGCTGATTGGTCGAGTTCCGTACTCTGGCCAATCAGCGCTGGCCAATGCATTCTATTAGCCCGATGAAGTAGAGCTGAATGTGTGTGCTTAGCACACACATTCAGCTCTACTTCATCAGGCTAATAGAATACATTGGCCAATCAGCGCTGGCCAATGCATTCTATTAGCTTGATGAAGCAGAGTGTGCACAAGGGTTCAAGCGCACCCTCGGCTATGATGTAGCAGAGCTGAGGGTGCACAAGGGTTCAAGTGCACCCTCGGCTCTCCTACATCAGAGCCGAGGGTGCGCTTGAACACTTGTGCAGCCTCGGCTCTGCTACATCAGAGCCGAGGGTGCGCTTGAACCCTTGTGCACACTCTGCTTCATCAAGCTAATAGAATGCATTGGCCAGCACTGATTGGCCAGAGTACGGAATTCGGCCAATCAGCGCTGGCCAATGCATCCCTATGGGAAAAAGTTTATCTCACAAAAATCACAATTACACACCCGATAGAGCCCCAAAAAGTTATTTTTAATAACATTCCCCCCTAAATAAAGGTTATCCCTAGCTATCCCTGCCTGTACAGCTATCCCTGTCTCATAGTCACAAAGTTCACATTCTCATATGACCCGGATTTGAAATCCACTATTCGTCTAAAATGGAGGTCACCTGATTTCGGCAGCCAATGACTTTTTCCAATTTTTTTCAATGCCCCCGGTGTCGTAGTTCCTGTCCCACCTCCCCTGCGCTGTTATTGGTGCAAAAAAGGCGCCAGGGAAGGTGGGAGGGGAATCGAATTTTGGCGCACTTTACCACGTGGTGTTCGATTCGATTCGAACATGGCGAACACCCTGATATCCGATCGAACATGTGTTCGATAGAACACTGTTCGCTCATCTCTACTTACAAGCCCAGTTTGGTACAAGTTGTCTCTCTCATCCCTGTTTCTGATACATTGTAGAATAGATAGTAAGCAATAACTTGTGTCTGCTATAAATTCTTATCTACAGAAGTCACATATTTGTGTATGCATTCATATATGGCTTTCTTGATATCCTTATTTCGGATGCTATAGATTAAGGGGTTCACCATTGGAATAATTACAGTGTACAACAGGGATAAGATTTTACTAATGGTCAATGTTTGCCTCTTTGATGGCACAATATACACACAGAAGAGCGTCCCATAGAATATGGAGACCACAATGAGGTGGGAGCTACAGGTTGAGAAGGCTTTCTGTCTACCGGTATTAGATGAAATTCTTAGAACGGCCAGAATAATTTTAGTATAAGAATAAATGACGATTGCAGTCGGAATGAGGATGGATGGTACGCTGAATAGGAAGGTCTCTACTTGGATGATTAAGGTGTTGGAACACACCACTTTTAGTAAAGCCAGAGGATCACAGAAGAAATGGTCAATGACATTTAAGCCACAAAATATGAGATTGGATATTGTAATGGTGCCGAGCAATGCAATGCAAAAGCCATAAAACCAAAACATGGCTGACAATTTAGTACACGTGGAACTTGTCATGATGGAGGAGTAACGGAGGGGATTACAGATGGCCACATATCTGTCATAGGACATCACTGTCAGGAGAAGACACTCACAGGCTTCAGTGTGATTGAAAAAATAAAACTGAGTCATACAACCCACAAAAGTAATGGGTGCCCCATTATACAGTAGGATGTGGAACATGTTGGGGGCAATATTTGTGGTCAACAAGATGTCACAAATTGAAAGCTGTGAGATGAAGAAGTACATTGGGGTGTGGAGGTTCTTGCTGGTGGACACCAGGGTGATGACCAGAAGATTCCCACATATTGTCCCACAGTAAACCACAAGGGGAAGACAGAACAGGAAAACTCTTAAAATTTGGCCACCTTGAAATCCTATGAGGAAAAACTCAGTGACCTCAGTCCTATTGTTCTCCTAGAATACAGAAATAGAGCAAAATAGGGATTTAATGAACCATCAATGAATTATCTAAAGTTATAAAATAATGAAGACATCGTGGAACATTGAGGAGAAACATCTAGTCACCCAATGAGGGAACCATCACACAGTTCTCTTTCCAGAAACTGCTCTACTGAGAAAGATGACAACTCGGGAGCAGATACTTAAAGTATCAGTAGCAGAAATCACTCATGAGTGACTACAGGTAAAGCTTTATATACTAATATACAGTATATACAGTGAATAAAGAACAGATACATAAACACAGCATAGAGTTAGCAGCTGGTCCATCATGGGTGATGGTACATTCTAAGTCTCCCCTCCTAGTGGCAGGTGGTAGACTCAACCAATCTACAGGCATAGCATAACCCTTATGGACAGGGCACAGAAGGTTGGGAAGCGCGTGGGGTTATCAGATGCCTCCTTATCACTACCCGCACTACTAAAGTCAATCTTCTGTTCTCAGAGAAGTTCCTGGAGGATTTTTCGCTCCATAATGGACATATTTTCCACTCTATGGCCATCTGACACTTGGATAGAAAAATGAGGAATTACATCTGAGAATTTTCAACTTTTATTATTTTGTCAAGTCCTGCAGAGAAGCCTCGGGGTAAATAAATCAGGAAAGAGAGACGGAAGTGCTACAAAAACACACAAAACAAAGAACCATCTGGTGGAATAAATACTGCTAAAATGTTGCAAAAATATTGTGTGCAAATCTGTTCTGAGGCTTGGATCACACAAAACGTACTTGCAGCAGAACATGAACAACCTATCCATCCGGCCTCATAGTACTCACATCTAGTAAGGCTTACTGACGTTGGGTTCATACTAGTGCAAGGGTTTCTGTCGTTTGGGTTCACTTGAGGATCCAACAGCATTTACACTTGGTCGGGTGTTCCAAAATGAAGGCAGAGGAGAAAAAAATTCTCTGTGCAGGGCTTTTTTCTCCACCGATTTTCTTCGGTCTCTGCAAGTCTCCAACATAGATCCCCATGTAGATGTCAACGCTGCCTAAGGGTAAAGGGATTACTTACATGTGTTGTCCTCATGCTGCTGCAGGGACCTGCTAAAATACAGAGGTCACGCTTACTCTAATTGGAAATCCTCGTGGGGGCCTCCGATTTCGATACTAGACATGATATGTATCCAGGCTGTGTGGAGGACGTGTGACACATGAATAAGACATCAGATCGCTCCCTGTATATATACACAGAACATGGAGAGCGGGGACGGGGCTATCAATAGGGGATTTCTTCTCCTCATTATCTTACTATATCTCAGGGGTCTCGTGTTTTTAGTCTGTTGTTCAATATAAAAATAATAACAAAGATTGTTAATTACAGATAATTGATACTCATTAAAAAAAAAAAAAAAAAAAAAAATAAGGCAACAAGAATGTGTTGTTGGCCTTGCCTGAAGCTTTCTCATTGTGACTGTAATGATACCATATAATATAGCCAAGATAACCCGAACTAATATGATTAGCTAAACTGCTGCAGAAGACGAAAATAAGTAATTAATAATTGTTTCCAATGAGGTGTTTTTTTTTTTGTTTTTTTTTTTTGTTTTGTCTTTTTTTTTTTAATGGAATTTGATGTTTTCTGTGATATCATAAAATGTAACAGTGTAACCAGTTGTAGAATTGTGGCTTAACTCTGCTAGATCTAAATGTATGTGATTAACACATGACTGCCAAAGGATAAGGTCATCGGGAACACTGGACAATTGGAAGCAGACTCTAGGACCCTGATGGCACCTCTAGTTGGGTTATAAGATTAGGAGCTTGGGACAGGGATAGAAAACAGAACTAGGCAACCACTTCCCGGATGTATATAGTCTTTGGGCGGTCCGGAAGATTTTAATACAACTGGATATTTTGTAAATAAAAAATAACACTTGTATATAATTTTTTTTTTAAATTAAACACAATCAGCAACATTTTGCTGTCCAAGCAGCAGATTTTCTTTTATGGAAAATGTTAACTCTTGGCAAAAAAAATTCCATAACAAAACATTTTTTCACTAAAAGGATTGTCTTCAGTATAAAGGTCTGTGTCAAGAACATGTATAGAGATGAAATTACTCTGTTGCCAGTCAGTACTGCCGGACAATATAGATTATCACCTGATTGTTGCCACCTACAGCTATGAGACTCGGGAGATAAAACACAGATGTGTTTGTATTGCCATCATTTACGTCAATGGAAGCCTGATCCCAAGTGCACAACCTTATATAGTGTATATGACATCAGCACTGTAAGCTCCGCCTACCACTATCTATCGGCTGAGAGGATATCAGATGTTGCTATCACATAATGTGCCACTGCACACATGACATTGGCTACTCTGTATTTCTATGTGGTGGCTGACATTTTCTCGTAGCATGGCCATTTTTGTTGTCCAAAGCAAAGTCGTCACTTTGGAATATTCGTCATGAACTGATTTGCCATCTCCATTTATGTTGCTAGAGATGAACAAACTAGATTGGATTGACCACAAATTTTCAAAAAGTTTCCCGCTTGACTCCAAACTTTTGGGGTTCAGCATGGCATACAGTGATCTCTCGGCATCTCTTCTGGCCCTTTCCAGCGTCCTCTCTAATGTGACATGTCCTACAGGCTCCACTGTGTTTAAGCATCATGAGGTCAATGTGCCCCATGTGACCACCTAATGATAGGCCTCAGCAGTGACATTGGGGCATGTGACATCAGCCAGGACGCCATAAGACAGGCCAAAGACAAACAGTATAAACAGTAGAGTTTAGGGGAACATCTGCACACAATCTTGTTCATAGATTTCATATTTTAGTAAGTGAAAAAAGTTCTCACTAGGAGCCTGATTTAAGCCAAACACACTCCAGATACACCAATTTGCTTTTTGGTATCTATTTTACACAGCTGACATTGCTAATGAAACAAGGAATACAGCAAAAAGTTTATACCAATCTCACTATAGGTGTAGATGAAGGATTTAGTTGAATATACAACAATTTCCTTCCTGGCCAACCTGATTCTGGAGCATTTGGAATTTTCCTTTAGTCCCTAAGATTCCAGAGTAAACAATGTTCATTTTAGGAAAATTGTGCGCTCTACTAGATGGGAAGTTCCTGTTCTCTGTCGTCCCAACAGCAGCACAACTGGGGTATTTTCTGGGAATTGGAGGGAAGATGTATACCAGTCTGAAACTCCAAGGGATGGACAGGGCATCCACTGCCAAGGGATTGTCCTCCTGGTACAGAGAGCAGAAAGTCTTTACCTTGGCGTTGAGTTGGGTTTCCATAAGATCGACCTTCGGGAGGTTCTATCTCTTGATGATCTGTTGAAATACATCTTGATCTTAATAATCTTTGCTGGAAACATGTCGCAAGGAAGCTGTGGAAACAAACACCAGGCCAGGTAACTGTTCAGACCTGATCCCATAGGATGACACAATCATCCTCTTCACCTGTCCTGGTCCACACAGGACAGAAAAAAACATGTTTTGGGGGAGGAAGCTATGTCCTAGACATGTGAAATTATCACTGGCTAATTAAAAATCTGCCTGTCCTACCAGCACACAGGGGCAGAAAATACCCCAGTTGTGCCGCTGTTAGGACTAAGGGAAACAAGATTATCTTCATAATCACTTGTTTTTCTTCTTCAGTCTAAGACCACCCAACTGACTATGGATAGTATAACGTAACAGAAATGATTTCTTGGGAATGGTGGGGACTATATAAACCCAACTGATCCAATGGAGTCGCACCTATTAGACAATGCAAAGAGTTGTAGTAGGTAGAGGTGGTGAAAGGTCCTCTTTAAAAACAGATTTTACACTACCACCAGCACTCTAATGTGTAAGTCACTTTAAGGTATTTACTGTATACAATCTGTTCCTTTGTTATCCAACTAAATGTTTGTAGCCAATTAGTGATGGGTAAAACTTGTAAGATTCATATCCAAAGTATTCCCAAGGTTTGCCCCAAGTGTCATTTTAGACCGAACTTGTCAAGTCCTTCCTTCACCTCCATGGAACTTCAGTCTTCTTGCTGATGTCAGTAGCCTTAGTGGACCGCTGAGGCCTCTGATTGGATGTAAGTGGTAACGTGGGGCAAGTCAATGTAATGGCACATGCATCAAAGAAACATGACGTTGACATACCCTATGTGACATCTCCAAGCATTTTTGGTGATGTCAGTGGCCCTGAGTCAAAGTTGATTCCCATAATTGGGCCACTGACATCACCAAGAAGGTTGGAAGATACTGGAGAAAGAACATTGTATGCTGTAGCAGAGCCCCAGAAAGGTGAGTATAAGTATGTCTACTTACTATTTGTCCTCACCTTCCATGAGCCTCTGATTATATGAAACTATTATACTATGGGGTCTCGAGACTCCAGGGTTTAGTAACAAGCCCTAGGTGGAGAACCTCAAGAATCTTGAGTTCGGCCAAACTAAAAACTTTTTGACAATTCCTTACAGACCTAGTTTGTTACAAGTTGTCCCTCTCATCCCTATCTCTGATACATTGTAGAATAGATAGTAAGCAATAACTTGTGTCTGCTATAAATTCATATCTACAGAAGTCACATATTTGTGGATAAAGTCATATATGGCTTTCTTGATATCTTTATTTCTGATGCTATAGATTAAGGGGTTCACCATTGGAGTAAATACAGTGTACAGCAGGGATAAGATTTTACTAATGGTCAATGTTTCCCTCTTTGATGGCACAATATACACACAGAAGAGAGTCCCATAGAATATGGAGACCACAATGAGGTGGGAGCTACAGGTGGAGAAGGCTTTCTGTCTACCTGTATTAGATGAAATTCTAAGAACGGCCAGAATAATTTTAGTATAAGAGTAAATGACGATTGCAGTCGGTATGAGGATGGATGGTACGCTGAGTAGGAAGGTTTCTACTTGGACAACGAAGGTGTCAGAACACACCACTTTTAGTAAAGCCAGAGGATCACAGAAGAAATGGTCAATGACATTTAAGCCACAAAATATGAGATTGGATATTGTTATGGTGTCGAGCAATGCGATGGAAAAGCCATAAAACCAAAACATGGCTGACAATGTAGTACACTTGGAACTTGTCATGATAGAGGAGTAACGGAGGGGATTACAGATGGCCACATATCTGTCATAGGACATCACTGTCAGGAGAAGACATTCACAGGCTTCAGTGTGATTGAAAAAATAAAACTGAGTCATACAACCTGCAAATGTGATTGGAGCCCCATCGTTCAGTAGGATGTGGAACATGTTGGGGGCAATATTTGTGGTCAACAAAAGGTCACAAATTGAAAGTTGTGAAATGAAGAAGTACATTGGGGTGTGGAGGATCTTGCTGTTGGACACCAGGGTGATGACCAGAAGGTTCCCACATATTGTCACACAGTAGACCACCAAAAGGAGACAGAAAAGTATAATTCGTAAAATGTGGCCCTCTTGAAATCCTAGGAGGAAAAACTCTGCGATCACAGTCAAGTTGTTCTCCTAGAATGTAAATATAGAGGGAAAATTAACATATTATGACTCAAAAGCAACAATATAGACTATACAATAGTAGAGGAATCGTGAGGACATCAGGAGAATCCAATGAGGGGCATGTGTCCCTATAAATGTAGCTAGTGACAGGTGTATGTTACCACTGTACAAACCAAAAACACCACTGTATAGTGGCCATCAAATGGTCATATCCCAGGTATATACAGGTGCTCTGTGCAGAATATTCATAGCATAGACAGGGGTATGTTCATCTCTAGGCGGTAGAGGTCAAATACATAGGACAGCTCCTTCTAAGGAGGGAAGGGTGTGCCAGTCATCAGTCATCCAAGTTACTGTTATCTATTATTTTATAATTCCCAACCACCAGTCCACTGGCAAACTATTAAAACCTGCTTATTTTCGGCAGGTATGGCCATTAAAACACATGTAGGTTGGTATCATCGCTCACTGCACAGGCAGGTTTGGTGGAGACCCATGTGGGGTATACTAGTCTGGTCAAAAAGTCCACCTTGAACTGACCTACCAAAGGACAGGGTAACTGGATCCCCTTTGTCTGTTCTGTAGTTCATCCAAAAAACCTACACTCCTACAGCTCCACCATCTCCAGTTGGCAACACCCAATTTATGCCAGGGGTCAGGTCACGGTTTGTGAATGTTGTACCTTGAGGGACACAACAAGGACATCTGAGACCATACTAAGAACAACCTGTCTGGCTAGGGTATGGGGGAGGGTACAAGGTTGTCAGATTAGACACAGTAGTCAGGACCATAAATGTGTGGGACACAGCTCTGACTTTTGCTTTTTGTTAGAGTTAAGGTGACCCTCACAATAGATCAGTCATGTTCTGGAGATTATGCTGTGGGATATTGGACATATTTTCCAATGTTTGGCATTCAGACAAGTGGATGGAGAAATGAGAATTTATATCTGACAGTGGTCACAAAAATACAGCAAAAAATAAAGAGACAACTGGCCAAAAAATTGGCAAATAAAATGTTGCAAAAAAGTTAGAAAATTGTGTGTCCATCCATCGTGAGGCTCAGGTCACACAGGATGTGAAGGAAGTATTCCTGTCTTGTCAGCCCAGCCTAAATGTACTGACGTCTAGTAAGACTTACGGACAGAAGGATAATACGTTACTTACCTCTGGTGTCCTCATACTGCCACAGGGACCTGCTACAATACAGAGGTGACTTATACTTGTAACACGCTCAGTCTATAGTATCCTCCGGGGGCCTAGACTCTCCATACTAGACGTGATATGTATCCAGGCTGTACGGAGGACGTGTGACAGTCTGACACATGAATATCTCATCAGATCGCTCCCTGTATATATACAGAACATGGAGAGCGGGGAGCGGGGCTATCACTAGGGGATTTCTTCTCCTCATTATCTTACTATATCTCAGGGGTCTCGTGTTTTTAGTCTCCTGAGCAATATAAAAATAATAACATAGATTGTTAATTACAGCTAATTGATACTCATTAAAAAAGCAACAACATAAGAAGCGGCGGCGGCTGACCTGGAGAAGCTTCATCAGCGCGGCTGTAATGATAACACCACACCTGTTACTGGGCAAAAAACATTTGTCCGATACTAAATTGAGTGTGCAGATCTGAACTGAGAGTTGTTGTAACATGTCAGGGAATTTTGCTAGGCATAGGTATGGCTAAGTGACTTGGAAAGCATTGGACACTTTTGAACAGAGTGAGTTTTGCTCCAACAATTCCCGGATCTACATCAAATTTTTCCTAGTAAACAGTGTAAGGAAATGTAATGGAATAACAAAATTCCAAAAAGTCTCGTTTTGCAGAGTAAAAGTCTTACTTGAGCAAGGCCCAGGACTGTTACAGGTGCTTCAGGTATCTGCTTTTGTGTTTGTGAATGGTCATATTTTCCCATTGAAAAAAAAACAAAAAACAGCAGTCGTCCCCCATCATGTTGTGATTCCAGCAGCCTTGATATCTGTTCTCCATTGTAGAAATATCTTTATGGAACCACTCTCCATGTTCACCACTTACCTGTCCAAAATTGGGTTGGAAAAAGTCAAGATGGGAATGCAAGAAATACGTTTTCAATGACATTTGGCAGCCATGTTGTCCATATCCTGTAAGCCTGTTATCTAGTTCCTGTCCAGGAGTGCCCATGTCCAAGGTGCATATGGCCTGGGATGCTGCGGGGGTGAGATCCAAGAAGGTGGTAGGTCCAATGCATTACCTGTCACTATATCGTTGGGAAGTTGTTCAGGGAAATATGATTTCTGTCATTTGCCCGAGGTATCACCATCACTCACCCAAATACATGATGTAGTGGGCATAGGCCTGAGGGAGGACAGGCGGCAGTTAAACCTGTGCCAGAACCAGAGGTGCCCCCATGTACGGAAGCAAAGGGGGAGGTGAGGGACCTCCTAGAGCTCCCACAGCTGGTGGCTAGTGCAGGGGAGACCCTGAGAGACTGCTACTGTGGTTCCCAGAGGGCCGGATACCCAATGCAGCCTCCTGCCAGACAGCTTCCCAGGGCGTGTTTTACCTTCCTACTCCCCATGTAATGTATCCCCATCCTCCATTTTCCTTTTATTCCTACCATATCACTGAAGCTCCTTTGATTTGTCATGCTTCCATTGTATATTGTTTTGTAAAACATGAATAAAAACTTTTGATTGGAAAAAAAAAATGCACTACAAAGCAAAGTACAAAGAACCAATTGGAGCAATTGCAATGACAATGCAGAGTTTTCTTGCAGTTTCCATTTAGAAGAGCTTTTCCTACATTGAGATTGTCGATGACATGGATGACATTGTCTTTCTATGTGGACTCCCCAAACGGAACACCAAACGCAGATGTGAACCAATTGTAATATTATTGTGTTTAGTTACTAACAAAAAGTAGAAGTATTACTATTATCAGTATTATTTGTGATAGTGGCAGTGATACTTTTTATATTTATTGAAGAGCTGTTACATTATTATTATTATTATTATTATTATTATTATTATTATTATTATTATTATTATTGCAATGTAAATGTATTATTTAAATTTTATTTTATTCCTGCTACAATCAACTCTGCTGCCTCATCCTCACTCCTGCTTCCAACATAACTGTATTCCTGCTTGCTATTATCTTTCATTCTGTTGGTATGTTGTAACCACTTTGTAGCTATTATATTATTATATTATATTGTGTTACCTCTGTCTGTACACCCTGCTGTGCCCTCTTCCTTGTCACTTCCTTGTCTTTGATTCTTGCTTGATTCTGTCTCCATATATCCACACCCCCATTCACACCTGAGGGGCATCTTACAAACCTTGGGTTGTATAAATGTAAGTGTTTATGTAATTTGTGCAATCCAGTGTGTGATGAAAGTGTGAAATCTAAGTGTGGTCAACAGAATTTGGCCAGAATTGGACCAGAACGGAAAAGAAGGTAACAATCACCAACTACTACAAACCACTTGTCTAACTGCAATGCTTCTCACTTTAATCACTGTTGTTCTCCCAATCCTTGTAAAATCCACTTTTCCACCCCAACCAGCCTTGTCAGTAAAGAAATCCTCAGCTCTCCCTTTCTCCTACCCCACCATATAACTTTCTCTGCACAGCTATTCACAAACCTGCAGGCTTTCCGCCCCAGACACATACAACCCCCCCACAGCCTCTCCTACCTACACCTGCTGTCCCTCTCCCTGCTCCTCCTTACTTCTGGTGACATATCTCCTAACCCTGGATCTCCCCAGCAATTTTCTACAGTCGGACTTTTCCCCATACCTGGCATTAGCGCACGGAACCCCCGAAATCTCAAACCAATCTCACTCACTCCTCCCCCTCCCCCTGTCCTCCCTGCTGCACTATGGAATGCCCGCTCCGTATGTAATAAACTTTTCTACATCCACGACCTTTTTATTCTCAATGAATTTTCATTTCTCAGTCTCACAGAAACATGACTGACCCCCTCAGACACAGCCTCCCCCGCCGCCCTCTCCTATGGAGGTCTGCACTTCTCACATACTCCCCGCCCCAACAATAAACCTGGTGGAGGTGTAGGCGTTCTCCTGTCAGACAAGTGCTCATTCACCCCTATCCAAGCAATACCTGCCCTCACCCTCCCCTCCTTTGAAGTGCACTCTGTTCGTATCTACTCACCCTCCAACCTCCAACTGGCCGTCATATATCGACCGCCGGGACCTACTGCTGCCTTCATCAAACACTTCACCACCTGGCTCACACACTTCCTAGCCGCAGACACCCCCACCATCATCATGGGTGATTTCAACATCCCCATTAATGCAGAACACCCCCCCCCCCCGCTTCCAGTCTCCTGTTCCTCACCGCCTCCTTTGGTCTTTCCCAATGGTCCTCCTCTGCCACCCACATAAAGGGGCACACGCTAGACCTCATATTCACCCACCTCTGCTCCATATGCCGCTTCTCTAACTCTCCATCCACACTCTCTGACCACAACCTGCTGACATTCTCTGCCCTTTCCTCTCCAATAGACACCCCAACCGCTAAACCAACACGCCCCCGCAGGAACCTCAACCGCCTTGACACCTGCACCCTCTCAGACTCTCTCCTACCACTTGCTGACTAGAGATGAGCGAACAGTAAAATGTTCGAGATTTGATATTCGTTTTGAATAGCCCCTCAATATTCGACTATTCGAATTGAATATCGAACCCTATTATACTCTATGGGGGGGAAAATGCTCATTTCAGGGGTAGACAATGTTCGATCAAATTATACTTACCAAGTCCAAGAGTGAGGGTCAGTCTTCTCCGTGCAGCGTCTCCGTGGCGTCTTCTGGCTTTCCATTCACTCTGCCAGGCATCAGGCCTGGGCATAGTCGACTGCGCATGTCCACACTACAAACGGGCATGCGCAGTCGTCTCTGCCCAGGTCCGATGCCTGGCAGAGTGAATTCAGAGCTGGAAGATGCCGCGGGGACGCTGCACGGAGAAGACTTCTAAAGGTAGGAGAAGAACCAGCGTTGATTGGCCGACTGTATAGCATGGTTATATAGCTGGTTCTGCATCGAACTTTTCCATTCGAATAGCGAGTGGTACTCGATCGAGTACAAGTATTTCGAATACCTAATCGATCAAATACTACTCGCTCATCTCTATTGCTGACATATCCTCACTCCAGGACACAGATGCTGCTGCTGCCTTCTATAATACCACCATTACCTCAGCCCTTGATTGTGTGGCCCCCTACACAAACACCAGAGCCCGACCTATCAATAGGCAACCCTGTCACAGCGACCTGACTAAAAAACTGAGACGTGCCTCGCGGGTTGCAGAACGCCTCTGGAAGAAAAGCCACTACAAGGAGGACTTCCTCAGGTACAAAGAGGCAGTTCTCACATTTAAGAACGCACTCACCTCTGCGAAGCAGGTCTACTTCACCACACTCATATCTGCACTCTCTCGCAATCCAAAACAGCTATTCACCACCTTCAACTCCCTCCTCCGTCCTCCCGCCCCCCTCCGACATCACTTATCTCAGCTGATGACTTTACCTCTTACTTCAAAACTAAAATTGACACCATCAGAGACAGCCTCACCCTACACCCCTGACAACCCCTCTACCCAACTACTTGCTGCTCCTCATCCTTAACCTGCTTCTCTAATCACTGATGAAAAACTCTCCTCCCTAATCTCTAAATCCCACCTCACCTCCTGCGTGCTCAAACTCACTGAAGTCATTACTCCGGCCCTAACTCATCTCTTCAACCTATCTCTAGTCAATGGATCCTTCCCCTCTGCCTTCAAACACGCCACTGTCACTCCTATACTTAAGAAACTGTCCCTCTACCCGTCCTCTCCAGCCAACTATCGCCCCATCTCACTGCTCTCGTACGCCTCAAAACTGCTTGAGCAACACGTCCACTCAGAACTCTCCTCCTATCTCTCATCCATTCTTCTCTGACAGACTACAGTCAGGCTTCAGACCTCGGCACTCCACTGAAACTGCCCTAACAAAAGTCACTAATGCCCTTCTAACCACCAAAGCCAAGCGCCATTACTCTGTCCTCCTCCCACTCACTCCTGTTAGAAATTCTCTCATCCCTTGGTATCTCAGACTTGGCCCTTTCTTGGATCTCCTCATACCTCACCGACCGCACATTCAGCGTCTCCCACTCGCACACCACCTCCTCACCACGCCCTCTCTCTGTAGGTGTCCCCCAGGGCTCTGTCCTAGGACCCCTCCTGTTCTCCATCTACACCCTCGGCCTGGGCCAACCCATAGAATCTCATGGCTTTCAGTACCACTGCTATGCCAATGACGCCCAAATCTACATCTCTGGACCAGATATTACTTCCCTGCTGGCCAGAGTTCCAGATTGTTTAGCGGCCATAGCCTCCTTCCTCTCCTCCCGCTTTCTAAAACTCAACATGGAGAAAACAGAGTTTATCATCTTCACCCCACCCTGTATGTCCCCTCCACCTGACCCATCTATCAAAGTTAATGGAACCACAATTACCCCTGTCCCTCGGGCCTGATGACTTGTAGTTACCCTGGACTCTGACCTATCCTTCAAGTCACACGTTCAAACCCTCAACACTTCCTGCCGCCTCCAACTCAAGAACATCCATCGAATCTGCTCCTTCCTCACCCATGAAACCACTAAGATGCTCGTCCAGGCCCTCATAATCTCCCGCTTAGACTACTGCAACACCCTTCTCCATGGCCTCCCAGCTAACACCCTCACCCCCCTCCAGTCCACCCTAAACTGCGCTGCTCGTTTAATTCACCTCAACCCCGATCTTCATCGGCTGCTCCCCTCTGCCAGTCCCTCCACTGGCTTCCTATAGCCCAGCGAATTGAGTTCAAACTACTAACACTAACATACAAAGCCATCCACAACCTGTCCCCTCCATATATCTCTGACCTAATCTCCCGCTACCTGCCCACACGTAACCTCAGATCCTCCAATGATCTCCTACTCCGCTCTGCTCTCATCCGCTCCTCACACAACCGTCTCCAAGACTTCTCCCGTGCATCCCCCATACTCTGGAACTCCTTACCACGCCACATAAGACTGACCCCCACAATCACAGGATTCAAGAAGGCCCTGAAGACTCCCCTATTCAGGAAGGCCTACACCCCCCAATAACACTATCACCGCACCCCCATCTGTACAGTCTCCCCCTCTCCTTCTGTCTCTACCCCCCTTCCCTCATAGATTGTAAGCCCTCGCGGGCAGGGCCCTCTACCCCACTGTGCCAGTCAGTCATTGTTAGTATTCTATCTACAGTCCTATGAAAAAGTTAGTGCCCCCCTATTAATCTTAATCATTTTTAGTTCTAAATATTTTGGTGTTTGCAGCAGCCATTTCAGTTTGATATATCTAATAACTGATGGACACAGTAATATTTCAGGATTGAAATGAGGTTTATTGTACTAACAGAAAATGTGCAATATGCATTAAACCAAAATTTGACCGGTGCAAAAGTATGGGCACCTCAACAGAAAAGTGACATTAATATTTAGTAGATCCTCCTTTTGCAAAGATAACAGCCTCTAGTCGCTTCCTGTAGCTTTTAACCCCTTAGAGACAGCCCAAAAGTGACTTAAGGACCAGGCCTCTTTTTTCAAAACTGACATGTGTCACTTTAAATGGCAATAGCTTTGAGACGCTTTAACTTACACAAGTGATTCTGAGATTGTTTTTTTGTGACATATTGTACTTCATGTCAGTAGAAAATTTTTGTCGATATTTTTTGCCTTTGATTATGAAAAAAATAGGAAATTTGATGAAAATTTGGAAAAAAGTGCATTTTTCAAACTTTGAAATTGCAAGCCTTTCAAATGGAAAGCCATACTACCCAAATTGTTTGATAAATATAATTAACCATGTCTCTGATTTATGTAGAAGTCAAATTTTAATCAACCTTTCATTTTTTTCAGATATTATAAGGCTTACAAGTCAAGCAGTGATTTTCCAAATTTTCAAGAAAATTTCCAAAACACATTTTTCAAGGGACCAGTTCAGTTTTGAAGGGAACTTGAGAGGCCTCTCTTGTAAAAACCCCCATAAGTCACCCCATTCTAAAAACTGCACTCCTGAAAGAATCCAAAACAGCAGTTAGAAAGTTTCTTAACCCTTTCAGCATTTCACAGCAATTAAAACAAAATGGAGGTCAAATTTACATTTTTCAATCTCTATCACTAATATATTCATTTAGCCCTAGAATTTACACATTTACTAAGGGTTAAAGGAGAAACTGCACCCCACATTTTGTTACACAATTTCTCCCGAACACGACAATACCCCATATGTGCTGGTACCCTAATGTACGGGCACACGGTCGCTCTCAGAGCGGATGGAGCGCTAATTGGATTTTGTAGGCCAGATTTTGCTAAAATAGATTGCAGGCACCATGTTCCTTTTGCAGAGCCCCCAAGGTGCCAAAACAGTGGAAACCCCCAAAATGTGACCCCATTTTGGAAACTAGACCCCTCAAGGAATTTATCAAGGGGTATAGTGAGCACTTTGACCCTACAGGAGTGTAACAGAATTGGCCCAACAAAAGGAAAAGTGACATTTTTTGCTATAAAATGTAGCTTTAACCCCAAATTATGCATTTCCACAAGGGGTTAAAAGAGAAAATGCATCACACAAGTTGTCAAGCATTTTCTCCCAAAAACAGGAATGCCCCACATGTGGATGTAAAGTGATCTATGGGCACGCGGTAAGGTCCAGAGCGGAAGGAGCGCTATTGGGATTTTGGAGGGCAAATTTAGCTTGAGTTTGTACAAGGCACCATGTTGCATTTGGAGAGCCCCTGAAGTGCCAGAACAGTAGAAACCCCCCCAAAATGACCCCATTTTGGAAACTAGACTCCTCAAGGAATTTATCAAGGGGTATAGTGAGCACTTGAACCCTACAGGTGCTTCACAGATTTTTTTACCATTGAGAAGTGAAAATGAAAAATTACTTTTTTTATAATAAAATGTCACTGTAGCCCCAAATTTTTCATCTTCCCGAGGGGTTAAAGGAGAAATTGCACCCCAAATTTTGTTACGCAATTTCTCCCGAACACGGCAATACCCCATATGTGCTGGTACCCTAATGTACGGGCACACGGTCGCTCTCAGAACGGATGGAGCGCTAATTGGATTTTGTAGGCCAGGTTTTGCTAGAATACTTTTCAGGCACCATGTTCCGTTTGCAGAGCCCCCAAGGTGCCAAAACAGGGGAAACCCCCAAAATGTGACCCCATTTTGGAAACTAGACCCCTCAAGGAATTTATCAAGGGGTATAGTGAGCACTTTGACCCTACAGGAGTGTAACAGAATTGGCCCAACAAAAGGAAAAGTGACATTTTTTTGCTATAAAATGTTGCTTTAACCCCAAATTATGCATTTCCACAAGGGGTTAAAAGAGAAAATGCACCCCACAAATTGTCAAGCATTTTCTCCCAAAAACAGGAATGCCCCACATGTGGACGTAAAGTGATGTATGGTCACACAGTGGGATAGAACAATAGTTGGAGGGTAGATTTGGCTGCAATTGGTTTTAGTTACCATGTCACATTTGCAGAGGCCTTGAAGTGCCAAAACAGTGGAAACCCCCAAAATGTGACCCCATTTTGGAAACTAGACCCCTTGACTTCAGTGACGTTAGTGTTAAATTACACCTCTTAAAAAATTTACCAAGAAGTATAGCAAACATTTGGATGCAGCTTGTATGGCAATAATTTATTATCCAGAAATTACTGCATAACCGGATGAAAGTAATTGTGTGCAGAATACGTGATGGTATAAGGAGGCGATATTCCATGGAAAATAAATTCTAAAATGAATATTCCATGGAAGTGTGGTACAATCTAAAGCACTCCTTCATGCACAAGCCAGGTTTATCAGGGCAGGTGTCACACTGATAAGTGGTGTCTCTCCTTATTCCTCTTTTGTAACACACTCTGCATCTTTTTTGGTTTTTCCCTTTTTTAGCAGTTTGGGGGACTTCACTGGGAAAATGTTGCCCTGGTACAATACGGGAACCATGAGCTTCAGAAGTACTGGGGCCTGGCACTTCTAGGTCCCCAAATATCAGGGACTTGATAATTGTCTCCTGAAACTCAAGGAAAGTTCCTGTGTGGCCTGCACATCGTGATAGCACGTACGCGTTATACAATGCCATCTGAACCATGTGCACGGCCAGCTTTTTGTACCACACTCTTGTTTTTCGCATGGCACTGTAGGGCTTTAGGACTTGATCAGATAGATCAACCCCTCCCATGTACTTATTGTATGCCAGGATGCAGTCTGGCTTGGAGACAGTGGTACTGGTGCCACGCACAGGGACAGAGGTGCTGCCGCTGCCATTAGCTGTGGTCAGTACAAGGACATCCCTCTTGTCCCTATACTTGACCAACAGCATATTCTCATTGCAAACGGCACTACTCTCACCCTTTCTGAGGGGCTGCGCAATATGTGCCCTAGGGAGGCCTCTCTGATTTCTGCGCACAGTCCCACAAGCTGCAGTTCCTCTGGAACTCAGGGATCTAAAGAGTGGGATGCTGGTGTAAAAGTTATCCACATAGAGGTGATAACTAGAGATGAGCGAACAGTGTTCTATCAAACTCATGTTCGATCGGATATTAGGCTGTTCGGCATGTTCGAATCGAATCGAACACCGCGTGGTAAAGTGCGCCATTACTCGATTCCCCTCCCACCTGCCCTGGCGCCTTTTTTGCTCCAATAACAGCGCAGGGTAGGTGGGACAGGAACTACGACACCGGTGACGTTGAAAAAAGTAGGCAAAACCCATTGGCTGCCGAAAACATGTGACCTCTAATTTAAAAGAACAGCGCCGCCCAGCTTCGCGTCATTCTGAGCTTGCAATTCACCGGGGACGGAGGTTTCCGTCCAGTTAGCTAGGGCTTAGATTCTGGGTAGGCAGGGACAGGCTAGGATAGGAAGGAGAAGACAACCAACAGCTCTTATAAGAGCTAAATTCCAGGGAGAAGCTTGTCAGTGTAACGTGGCACTGACGGGCTCAATCGCCGCAACCCAGCTTTCCCAGGATCCTGAATGGAATACACTGACAGTGTATTCCCGTATACCCGATATATACCCCCGATACCCGTTCCAACGGTGTGCCCCCCCACCTTCACCCCAGAAATACACTGCAAGTCCCCTAGCAATAGAATTGGGGCTATATACACCCACTATTTTTGCTACTGCCATATAGTGCCATTGTCTGACTGGGAATTCAAAGAATATATTGGGAATACAAATACCCTCATTTCTTGCTACTGGTATATAGTGCCATTGTCTCACTGGGAATTCAAAGAATATATTGGGGTTACGTGCACCCACAATTTTTGCTACTGGTATATAGTGCCATTGTCTGACTGGGAATTCAAAGAATATATTGGGGTTATAAATACCCTCATTTCTTGCTACTGGTATATAGTGCCATTGTCTGACTGGGAATTCAAAGAATATATTGGGGTTATAAATAGCCTCATTTCTTGCTACTGGTATATAGTGCCATTGTCTGACTGGTAATTCAAAGAATATATTGGGGTTATAAATACCCTCATTTCTTGCTACTGGTATATAGTGCCATTGTCTGACTGGGAATTCAAAGAATATATTGGGGTTACGTGCACCCACAATTTTTGCTACTGGTATATAGTGCCAATTTCTAACTGGGAATTCAAAATGCGCAAGGCTCCCGGAAAGGGACGTGGACGAGGCCGTGGGCGAGGTCGGGGGAATGGTTCTGGGGAGCAAGGTAGCAGTGAAGCCACAGGGCGTCCCGTGCCTACTCCTGTGGGGCAGCAAGCATTGCGCCACTCCACAGTGCCAGGGTTGCTTGCCACATTAACTAAACTGCAGAGTACAAACCTTAGTAGGCCCGTGAACCAGGAACAGGTCTTGCAATGGCTGTCAGAGAACGCTTACAGCACATTGTCCAGCAGCCAGTCAGACTCTGCCTCCTCTCCTCCTATTACCCAACAGTCTTGTCCTCCTTCCTCCCAAAATTCCCAAGCTTCACAGAACAATAACCCCAACTGTTCCTGCTCCCCAGAGCTGTTCTCCGCTCCTTTCATTGTCCCTCAACCTGCCTCTCCACGTCACGATTCCACGAACCTACCCAGCCCCGAAAAACTCCCACCTCGAGGGCACGTTTCTCGAAGGTGTGGAGTTTTTTCAAGGAATGCGCCGAGGACAGATATAGTGTTGTCTGCACAATTTGCCTCTCGAAATTGATTAGGGGCTCTGAGAAGAGCAACCTGTCCACCACTTCAATGCGCCGTCATTTGGAATCCAAGCACTGGAATCAGTGGCAGGCAGCAACGGCAGGACAAAGGCCGCCTGCCGTTCACGCCACTGCCACTGCCTCTGCCACTGCCTCTGCCTCTGCCACTGCTGACTGTGCTGGCGATGCACTCCAGAGGACGAGCCAGGACACCACTTCATCTGCCTCCGCCACTTTGTTGACTTCTCCCTCATCCTCCCCTGTTCCTGTCTTATCTCCTTCTCCTGCACCATCAAAGGCACCATCAGGCGCTTCTTTACAACAACCCACCATCTCTCAGACATTGGAGTGGCGGCAGAAATACACTGCTAACTACCCACACGCGCAAGCCTTGAACGCCAACATCGCTAAACTGCTGGCCCAGGAGATGTTGGCGTTCCGGCTTGTTGAAACTCCCGCCTTCCTGGACCTGATGGCAACTGCGGCACCTCGCTATGCCGTCCCTAGCCGTCACTACTTCTCCCGGTGTGCCGTCCCCGCCTTGCACCAGCACGTGTCACTCAACATCAGGCGGGCCCTTAGTTCCGCGCTTTGCACAAAGGTCCACTTGACCACCGACGCGTGGACAAGTGCATGCGGACAGGGACGCTACATTTCACTGACGGCACACTGGGTGAATGTAGTTGAGGCTGGGACTGCTTCCCAAACTGGCCCGGTGTACCCCGTCTCCCCGCCTAACATTCCTGGCAGGGACACGAGAAGAACACCCCCCTCCTCCTCCTCCTCTACCGCCTCCTCCTCCGCCACCGCCTCCTCCTCCGCCACCGCCTCCTCCTCCGCTGTTAGATTGACCCCAGCTACGAGTTGGAAACGTTGCAGCACTGGCGTTGGTAGACGTCAGCAGGCTGTGCTGAAGCTGATCAGCTTGGGGGACAGACAGCACACTGCCTCCGAGGTGAGGGATGCCCTCCTCGATGAGACGGCAATATGGTTTGAGCCGCTGCACCTGGGCCCAGGCGTGGTCGTTTGTGATAACGGCCGGAACCTGGTAGCAGCTCTGGAGCTTGCCGGACTCCAACATGTTCCATGCCTGGTCCACGTCTTCAACCTAGTGGTGCAACGTTTCCTAAAGAGCTACCCCAATGTTCCAGAGCTACTGGTGAAAGTGCGGCGCATGTGCGCCCACTTTCGCAAGTCGACAGTAGCCGCTGCTAGCTTAAAATCTCTCCAGCAACGCCTGCATGTGCCACAACACCGGCTTTTGTGCGACGTCCCCACACGCTGGAACTCAACGTTTCAGATGTTGAATAGAGTGGTTGAGCAGCAGAGACCTTTGATGGAATACCAGCTACAAAACCCTAGGGTGCCACAAAGTCAGCTGCCTCAGTTTCACATCCATGAGTGGCCATGGATGAGAGACCTTTGTGACATCCTACGGGTCTTTGAGGAGTCCACAAGGAGGGTGAGCTCTGAGGATGCGATGGTGAGCCTTACAATCCCGCTCTTGTGTGTTCTGAGAGAATCCCTGATTGACATCAGGGATAACTCAGATCACACAGAGGAGTTAGGGATAGCATCCGATCCGTCACAGCTGGAGAGTAGGTCCACACATCTGTCCGCTTCACTGCGTTTAATGGAGGAGGAGGAGGAGGAAGAAGAGTTGTCCGATGATGTGATGGTGATACAGGAGGCTTCCGGGCAACTTCGAATCGTCCCATTGTTGCAGCGCGGATGGGTAGACATGGACGATGAGGAGGAAATGGAGATTGAACTTTCCGGTGGGGCCAGAGGAGTCATGCCAACTAACACTGTGGCAGACATGGCTGAGTTCATGTTGGGGTGCTTTACAACCGACAAGCGTATTGTCAAAATCATGGAGGACAACCAGTACTGGATCTTTGCTATCCTTGACCCCCGGTATAAAAACAACATCTCGTCTTTTATTCCGGTAGAGGGGAGGGCCAATCGCATCAATGCTTGCCACAAGCAATTGGTGCAGAATATGATGGAGATGTTTGCAGCATGTGACGTTGGCGGCAGGGAGGGCAGTTCCTCCAGTAGGCAACCAAGTTCTCACCGGTCCACACAAACGAGGGGCACACTGTCTAAGGTCTGGGACACCTTGATGGCACCCCCTCCCAAAGTGCCGCCACGGAGGGTCCTAGTGTCACCAGGCGTGAGAAGTATAGGCGCGTGTTGCGGGAATACCTTTCCGACCACAGCCCTGTCCTCTCCGACCCCTCTGCGCCCTACACGTATTGGGTGTCGAAGTTGGACCTGTGGCTTGAACTTGCCCTATATGCCTTGGAGGTGCTGTCCTGTCCTGCCGCCAGCGTCCTATCTGAGAGGGTGTTCAGTGCAGCCGGTGGCATCATCACTGACAAGCGCACCCGTCTGTCAGCTGAGAGTGCCGACCGGCTCACTTTGATAAAAATGAACCACCACTGGATAGAGCCTTCATTTTTGTGCCCACCTGTGTAAAGCACCCCAACATGAAACTCCATGTCTGTACTCAACCTCTCCAATTCCTCCGCATCCTCATACTCATCCACCATAAGCGTTGCACAATTCTGCTAATACTAGGCTCCCTCCACCCTGATTTTCCCCAACTCTGCTGGTTAGAGGCTCCCTCCACCCTGATTTCCACCAACTCTACTGGTTAGAGGCTCCCTCCACCCTGCTTTCCCACAACTCTGCTGGTTAGAGGCTCCCTCCACCCTGATTTCCACCAACTCTGCTGGTTAGAGGCTCCCTCCACCATGAATTGGTCCAAACTGGGCTGTTTAGCGGCTCCCTCCACCATGAATTGGTCCAAACTGGGGTTTTTAGAGGCTCCCTCCACCATGAATTGGTCCAAACTGGGCTGTTTAGAGGCTCCCTCCACCATGAATTGGTCCAAACTGGGGTTTTTAGAGGCTCCCTCCACCATGAATTGGTCCAAACTGGGCTAGTTAGAGGCTCCCTCCACCATGAATTTGCCCAAACTTGGCTGTTTAGAGGCTCCCTCCACCATGAATTTGCCCAAACTGGCCTGTTTAGAGGCTCCCTCCACCATGAATTGGTCCAAACTGGGGTTTTTAGAGGCTCTCTCCACCATGAATTGGTCCAAACTGGGCTGTTTAGAGGCTCCCTCCACCATGAATTTGCCCAAACTGAGCTGTTTAGAGGCTCCCTCCACCATGAATTGGTCCAAACTGGGGGTTTTTAGAGGCTCCCTCCACCATGAATTGGTCCAAACTGGGGTTTTTAAAGGCTCCCTCCACCATGAATTGGTCCAAACTGGGGTTTTTAGAGGCTCCCTCCACCATGAATTTGCCCAAACTGGGCTATTTAGAGGCTCCCTCCACCATGAATTTGCCCAAACTGAGCTGTTTAGAGGCTCCCTCCACCATGAATTGGTCCAAACTGGGGTTTTTAGAGGCTCCCTCCACCATGAATTGGTCCAAACTGGGGGGTTTTAGAGGCTCCCTCCACCATGAATTTGCCCAAACTGAGCTGTTTAGAGGCTCCCTCCATCATGAATTGGTCCACACTGGGGTTTTTAGAGGCTCCCTCCACCATGAATTGGTCCAAACTGGGGGTTTTTAGAGGCTCCCTCCACCATGAATTGGTCCAAACTGGGGTTTTTAGAGGCTCCCTCCACCATGAATTGGTCCAAACTGGGGTTTTTAGAGGCTCCCTCCTCCATGAATTTGCCCAAACTGGGCTGTTTAGAGGCTCCCTCCACCATGAATTTGCCCAAACTGGGCTGTTTAGAGGCTCCCTCCACCATGAATTGGTCCAAACTGGGGGTTTTTAGAGGCTCCCTCCACCATGAATTTGCCCAAACTGGGGTTTTTAGAGGCTCCCTCCATCATGAATTGGTCCAAACTGGGGTTTTTAGAGGCTCCCTCCACCATGAATTTGCCCAAACTGGGGGTTTTTAGAGGCTCCCTCCACCATGAATTTGCCCAAACTGAGCTGTTTAGAGGCTCCCTCCATCATGAATTGGTCCACACTGGGGTTTTTAGAGGCTCCCTCCACCATGAATTGGTCCAAACTGGGGGTTTTTAGAGGCTCCCTCCACCATGAATTGGTCCAAACTGGGGTTTTTAGAGGCTCCCTCCACCATGAATTGGTCCAAACTGGGGTTTTTAGAGGCTCCCTCCTCCATGAATTTGCCCAAACTGGGCTGTTTAGAGGCTCCCTCCACCATGAATTTGCCCAAACTGGGCTGTTTAGAGGCTCCCTCCACCATGAATTGGTCCAAACTGGGGGTTTTTAGAGGCTCCCTCCACCATGAATTTGCCCAAACTGGGGTTTTTAGAGGCTCCCTCCATCATGAATTGGTCCAAACTGGGGTTTTTAGAGGCTCCTTCCACCATGAATTGGTCCAAACTGGGCTGTTTAGAGGCTCCCTCCACCATGAATTGGTCCAAACTGGGGGTTTTTAGAGGCTCCCTCCACCATGAATTGGTCCAAACTGGGGTTTTTAAAGGCTCCCTCCACCATGAATTGGTCCAAACTGGGGTTTTTAGAGGCTCCCTCCACCATGAATTTGCCCAAACTGGGCTATTTAGAGGCTCCCTCCACCATGAATTTGCCCAAACTGAGCTGTTTAGAGGCTCCCTCCACCATGAATTGGTCCAAACTGGGGTTTTTAGAGGCTCCCTCCACCATGAATTGGTCCAAACTGGGGTTTTTAGAGGCTCCCTCCTCCATGAATTTGCCCAAACTGGGCTGTTTAGAGGCTCCCTCCACCATGAATTTGCCAAAACTGGGCTGTTTAGAGGCTCCCTCCACCATGAATTGGTCCGAACTGGGGGTTTTTAGAGGCTCCCTCCACCATGAATTTGCCCAAACTGGGGTTTTTAGAGGCTCCCTCCATCATGAATTGGTCCAAACTGGGTTTTTTTGAGGCTCCCTCCACCGTGAATTTGCCCAAACTGGGCTGTTTAGAGGCTCCCTCCACCATGAATTTGCCCAAACTGGGCTTTTTAGAGGCTCCCTCCACCATGAATTTGCCTAAACTGGGCTGTTTAGAGGCTCCCTCCACCATGAATTGGTCCAAACTGGGGTTTTTAGAGGCTCCCTCCACCATGAATTGGTCCAAACTGGGGTTTTTAGAGGCTCCCTCCTCCATGAATTTGCCCAAACTGGGCTGTTTAGAGGCTCCCTCCACCATGAATTTGCCCAAACTGGGCTGTTTAGAGGCTCCCTCCACCATGAATTGGTCCAAACTGGGGTTTTTAGAGGCTCCCTCGACCATGAATTGGTCCAAACTGGGGTTTTTAGAGGCTCCCTCCACTATGAATTGGCCCAAACTGGGGGTTTTTAGAGGCTCCCTCCACCATGAATTGGTCCAAACTGGGGTTTTTAGAGGCTCCCTCCACCATTAATTGGTCCAAACTGGGGGTTTTTAGAGGCTCCACCATGAATTTGCCCAAACTGGGCTGTTTAGAGGCTCCCTCCACCATGAATTGGTCCAAACTGGGGTTTTTAGAGGCTCCCTCCACCATGAATTTGCCCAAACTGAGCTGTTTAGAGGCTCCCTCCACCATGAATTGGTCCAAACTGGGGTTTTTAGAGGCTCCCTCCACCATGAATTGGTCCAAACTGGGGGTTTTTAGAGGCTCCCTCCACTATGAATTTGCCCAAACTGGGCTGTTTAGAGGCTCCCTCCGTCATGAATTGGTCCAAACTGGGGTTTTTAGAGGCTCCCTCCACCATGAATTGGTCCAAACTGGGGTTTTTAGAGGCTCCCTCCACCATGAATTGGTCCAAACTGGGGGTTTTTAGAGGCTCCCTCCACCATGAATTTGCCCAAACTGGGGTTTTTAGAGGCTCCCTCCATCATGAATTGGTCCAAACTGGGGTTTTTAGAGGCTCCCTCCACCATGAATTTGCCCAAACTGGGCTGTTTAGAGGCTCCCTCCACCATGAATTGGTCCAAACTGGGTTTTTTTGAGGCTCCCTCCACCATGAATTTGCCCAAACTGGGCTGTTTAGAGGCTCCCTCCATCATGAATTGGTCCAAACTGGGGTTTTTAGAGGCTCCCTCCACCATGAATTGGTCCAAACTGGGGTTTTTAGAGGCTCCCTCCACCATGAATTGGTCCAAACTGGGGTTTTTAGAGGCTCCCTCCACCATGAATTTGCCCAAACTGGGCTGTTTAGAGGCTCCCTCCACCATGAATTTGCCCAAACTGGGCTGTTTAGAGGCTCCCTCCACCATGAATTGGTCCAAACTGGGGGTTTTTAGAGGCTCCCTCCACCATGAATTGGTCCAAACTGGGGTTTTTAGAGGCTCCCTCCACCATGAATTGGTCCAAACTGGGGTTTTTAGAGGCTCCCTCCACCATGAATTTGCCCAAACTGGGCTTTTTAGAGGCTCCCTCCACCATGAATTTGCCTAAACTGGGCTGTTTAGAGGCTCCCTCCACCATGAATTGGTCCAAACTGGGGTTTTTAGAGGCTCCCTCCGTCATGAATTGGTCCAAACTGGGGTTTTTAGAGGCTCCCTCCACCATGAATTGGTCCAAACTGGGGTTTTTAGAGGCTCCCTCCACCATGAATTTTCCCAAACTGGGCTGTTTAGAGGCTCCATCCACCATGAATTGGTCCAAACTGGGGTTTTTAGAGGCTCCCTCCACCATGAATTTGCCCAAACTGGGCTGTTTAGAGGCTCCCTCCACCATGAATTGGTCCAAACTGGGGTTTTTAGAGGCTCCCTCCACCATGAATTTGCCCAAACTGGGGTGTTTAGAGGCTCCCTCCACCATGAATTTGCCCAAACTGGGGGTTTTTAGAGGCTCCCTCCACCATGAATTTGCCCAAACTCTGCTGGTTAGAGGCTCCCTCCACCATGAATTGGTCCAAACTCTGCTGGTTAGAGGCTCAATCCACCCTGATTTTCAAAACAAATGTTGGTGCCAACCTCAACTTACTACAAGGGCCAAATTCACTGCTGGTGACAAGCTCTCCTCACTGCAAGTGCCAAATACACGTTTCAAGGTGTTTTCCTACTGTCAGAGAGGTGGTATTGAGTGTGTAAAGTGTGTAGTTGTTAGGCTGTGATGTTGGGGTAATAGAGGGTCTTTGGTGTGTTAGATGCCCCCAGACATGCTTCCCCTGCTGTCCCAGTGTCATTCCAGAGGTGTTGGCATCATTTCCTGGGGTGTCATAGTGGACTTGGTGACCCTCCAGACACGGATTTGGGTTTCCCCCTTAACGAGTATCTGTTCCCCATAGACTATAATGGGGTTCGAAACCCGTTCGAACACACGAACAGTGAGCGGCTGTTCGAATCGAATTTCGAACCTCGAACATTTTAGTGTTCGCTCATCTCTAGTGATAACCCTTGTCCAGCAGTGGGTGCAGCAAATCCCACACTATTTTCCCACTAACTCCTAGGATTGGGGGGCAGTCTGGGGGCTCAATCCTTGTGTCCCTTCCTTCATACACCCTAAATTTATAAGTGTACCCTGAACTGCTCTCACACAGCTTATACATTTTAATGCCATACCGTGCCCGCTTACTGGGCAAGTATTGGCAGAATTTTAGCCTCCCTTTGAAACTGATCAGAGACTCATCAATTGCAATGTTCTGATCAGGGATGTAGGACTCTGCAAATTTGGAACTAAAGTGGTCAATAACTGGCCTAACTTTGTATAAGCGGTCAAAATTTGGGGCATCTTGGGGCGGGCACTGGGAATTATCATTATAATGAATGAACTTTAGGATACTTTCAAACCGCTTCCTGGACATAGCCATTCGATAGATTGGAGTGTTGTGCAAGACATCTGTACTCCAATACTGACGAATTTTAGTTTTTTTCACTATGCCCATATGCAGAATAAGACCCCAGAAAATCTTCATTTCTGCTGCATTTACTGGGGTCCAGTTCTGTGGCCTGGCATAGGAAGAGGTGGCATTTTGTTCCAAAAATTGTTCAGCGTACAAATTCGTTTGGGCCACCATAAGATCTACAAACTCATCAGAGAAAAAGATTTTGAAAAAGTCATTTTCTCTGAAGCCCTCAGTCTCAATTTGTATTCCTGACCGGGCAACAAAGTCAGGAAGCTGAGGTTCATAATTTTCTGGTGGTGGGGTCCACATGGGCTCTACAGGTGGGGCAACTAACTCAGCAATTGTTCTGGGGCGCCTCCTTTGGGGTTGCTCATCACTGGAGGAGGAGGAGGAGGAAGAGGAAAAATAAAGGAATGTGGCATTTTCCTCTTCTCCCTCGCTGGCGGTATCAGTGTCAGAGGCCAGTATGGCGTACGCCTCTTCTACTGAAAACCTTCTTTGGGATGATTGGGACATTTTTGTGTGTGTGTGGTGTTTTACTTGAGTATATAAAACTTTATTTCTTTGAAACTTTATTTCTTTGAAACTTTATTTCTTTGAAACTTTTTCAGTGTGGGGTGTGTGTTGTGCTTTAACACGTGTATTTTATGTAAAAAAAAAAAAAAAAAAAAAAAAAAAACCTTTCCTTCTATCAAAAATGGAGCTATATATAGATTGAAAAAAAACTGAGCCAAAAATCACAAATGTGACCAATAACGTATATTTTATTACTGGTCAGTTTGCGGTGGCGAGTTTTACAAAAAAAAAAGCTTGTGCACAAACAAAATTCTCTTTTCTACCTACTAGAAAAAAAAACTGAGCCAAAAATCACAAATGTGACCAGTAACGTATATTTTATTACTGGTCAATTTGCGGTGGCGAGTTTTACAAAAAAAAAAAAAAGCTTGTGCACAAACGAAAAAAAAGAAAAGGAAAAAAAAATGCAAAAATGCAAAAAAACCTAACAAAAAAAAAAAAAAATTGGAGAAATGCCAAAAAGGGCTTTCTCAAAAAGGGGAGGGAGGTGAGTCTCTTTTCTGCACAGAATGCAGAGTTTAGGACCCAGAAGCTGGAGGAGCCAGACAGTCTCAGATGCCTCGGTCAGGAAAGGGTGGAGAGGAGATGGGAGGGGGGACGGGAGACGGCAGAGGGGAGAGATGGGCAGTAGAGGGCTGGCTGGGAGAGGACCTAGGACGTCTGGCAGAATTGATGTCTGATCGAGGTATGACGCAGCGGTAACGCAGCAATCTCACGCACAGCGCTCACAGGGCAGCACGGGTTCTGCTCTGCTCGCAATTCCCAGAGGGAGTGATGTAAGCAGAGCAGTGCCCGAAGTTTACACTGCCCTGCACGCCATTGATTGGTCAATCTGCCATGATGCTGGCAGATTGACCAATTAAAACATCTGGAGGGGGTCGCACCACTGTACGCCCCCCAAACACTCGACAGGGATTGGTGCAAGGTGTAGCTCCAATCACTGTCACTCTTGTACCGATCTGTCGGCACAGATCATTGGATCTGTGCCGGCAAGCTGCAATTGGACATTGCGAAGCAGTCGTCCAATTGCAGCGATCCACGTGGCAGGGAGGGGGTTAAATCTCCCGATTCATGTAAAGAAAGTTGTCTGCTGTCATGGACAGCAGCAACCTTCTTACAGTTTCCGTGTCTTGAGACACGGAGGCTGTTTATAACCATGACGTATTATTACTTCATGGTGCGCGAAGTACCTCGCGTCCATGACGTAATAGTACGTCAAAGGTCGCTAAGGGGTTAATCAGTTCCTGGATGAAGGTATTTTGGACCATTTCTTTCTACAAAACAATTCAAGTTCAGTTAAGTTAGATGGTCGCCGAGCATGGACAGCCCGCTCTCAAATGATCTGAAAACAAAGATTGTTCAACATAGTTGTTCAGGGGAAGGATACAAAACGTTGTCTCAGAGATTTAACCTGTCGGTTTCCACTGTGAGGAACATAGTAAGGAAATGGAAGACCACAGGGACAGTTCTTGTTAAGCCCAGAAGTGGCAGGCCAAGAAAAATATCAGAAAGGCAGAGAAGAAGAATGGTGAGAACAGTCAAGGACAATCCACAGACACCTCCAAAGAGCTGCAGCATCATCTTGCTGCAGATGGTGTCACTGTGCATCGGTCAACTATACAGCGCACTTTGCACAAATAGAAGCTGTATGGGAGAGTGATGAGAAAGAAGCCGTTTCTGCACGTACGCCACAAATAGAGTTGCCTGAGGTATGAAAAAGCACATTTGGACAAGGCAGCTTCATTTTGGAAACAAAAATTGAGTTGTTTGGTTATAAAAAAAGGCGTTATGCATGGCGTCCAAAAAGAAACAGCATTCCAAGAAAAACACATGCTACCCACTGTAAAATTTGGTGGAGGTTCCATCATGCTTTGGGGCTGTGTGGCCAATGCCGGCATCGGGAATCTTGTTAAAGTTGAGGGTCGCATGGATTCCACTCAGTATCAGCAGATTCTTGAGAATAATGTTCAAGAATCAGTGACGAAGTTGAAGTTACGCCGGGGATGGATATTTCAGCAAGACAATGATCCAAAACACCGCTCCAAATCCTCAGGCATTCATGCAGAGGAACAATTACAATGTTCTGGAATGGCCATCCCAGTCCCCAGACCTGAATATCATTGAACATCTGTGGGATGATTTGAAGCGGGCTGTCCATGCTCGGCGACCATCTAACTTAACTGAACTTGAATTGTTTGTCCAAAATACCTTTATCCAGGATCCAGGAACTGATTAAAAGCTACAGGAAGCGACTAGAGGCTGTTATCTTTGCAAAAGGAGGATCTACTAAATATTAATGTCACTTTTCTGTTGAGGTGCCCATACTTTTGCACCGGTCAAATTTTGGTTTAATGCATATTGCACATTTTCTGTTAGTACAATAAACCTCATTTCAATCCTGAAATATTACTGTGTCCATCAGTTATTAGATATATCAAACTGAAATGGCTGTTATAAACACCAAAATATTTAGAACTAAAAATGATTAAGATTAATAGGGGTGCCCAAACTTTTTCATAGGACTGTACCTGTATATCTTGTGTATTGTATGTAAACCCCCAAATGTAAAGCACCATGGGATTAATATAATATTGTACAGAGCACCATGGGATTAATGGTGCTATATAAAATAATAATAATAATAATAATAATAATAATAATAATAATAATAATAATAATAATAATAATAATAATAATAATAATAATATTAATAATATTAATAATAATATAATATATTAAAATTATATTAAAGTATAATGAAAATTATAATTTTATTATATTAAAAATAATATTTATATGTATATTATTATTATTATTATTATTATTATTATTATTATTATTATTATTATTATTATTATTATTATTATTTTATTACATAGATTTCCCATTCTCTGTCTATGAACAGTTAATCTCACATACAATCTTTCTGTATTTCAGTGAATATTCTCTACGGTTTTCTCACTAACTTCTAGTACAGAGATGATTTCATCCTTCGTTAGTGATAATTGGAAAGAAAATAAAACAATTAGATGTCTGGTAATTGATTATGCGAGGCCTGATGGGATTGTTCCTGTTGTATTGCGGGGACATTGTTAGTGGATATGGAGAAAGTTTCTATGTGACTAATATTCTGTGTAACAATCTCTACAAGTCCAGTAATACAATGTAACACAATGTAACAGGGAAGTTTCTTCCTCTTCTGATGAGACTTTCTCCCTCTATGACACTTTTACTCTCTACATGACATTATTTCCATCTATTGCATTGTGTTCTATCTAATTAAACTTCTGGGAATTTTCTGCCATCGTCTTCATTATTTCTGGTTTGTGTAACCTGCAGTCACCTGAGACACCGAGACTTTACTACACATAGAATCTAATAGAATGAATGAACAATCCCCGGATAATTCTCTGAGCTTGTTCTATTCCTGTACAGATGAGGCAACGCTGAAGAACTTTCTATATCCTATGGATGGCATGTCAGTGACAGCAAAGACAGAAGAAAGTGACCAAATAATATGGAAATGTATCAAATAAACTGAGAAATGTAACAAAGTCTAAGCATGATAGAAGGGTGATACTTATAATAAAGGAAATAATAATAATAATAATAATAATAATAATAATAATAATAATAATAATAATAATAATATAGTATAAGAAGCAAAAAAAAAAAAATAATAATATATGTATTGCTTCTTATATATTAATGCTAATAAATAATAATAATAAACTATGAATTGTTATTATTATTATTATTATTATTATTATTATTATTATTATTATTATTATTATTATTATTATTATCCTTTACATGCAGACTATCTGGGTCATACACAGATATCACAGGATACAATAGTGAAATGCACTGAGGGTCTCCAACAAAAGTCAAGGAAGATTTTCAATAAAAAATAATTCTCACTCTACATCAGACAGATGCTTTATTAATATGGTCACTCATTCTGGACGCCATGGAGCGGACCATCTGGTGTATAGTATGCCAGTCTTATTGTGTGGTCATGTCAGAGTGAGGAGTAAACACCTGGTATATCTCTGGTGGTCCATGTGCCTGAAATTGGCATCTACACCAGCGAGGGGCCGGTTTATATTTGAGCCTTTAAAGGGTTTTTCTGAGATCTTGCCAAAATGGATATTGATGACTAGAGTTGGGCCGATCTTGAGATTTCAGGATCGATTTTAAAATCCAATTTCCGATCATTTTCCACCTTGATCGCGATCGTGAAATTTGCTTGATCGCCAATCGGGATCCAATCTTTCCCGATCCCAATCGTTCAACCCTAACTGTATATTACATATACTGTGGAGTTCAGCCGATCTTGAGATTTCAAAATCCAGTTTTCAATCATTTTCTAGCCAATCCTGATCATAATAATTGCTCGATCGCCGATCGGAATCTGATCTTTCCCGATCCCGATCGCTCAACCCTAGTGATGACCTATCCACAGGAGAGCGGTGATCAGTGTCAAATCAGTGGGGGTCTGACCTCCGGACCCAGCAGTGGTCAGCTTATTCGTCTGCTACAGTCCATATACAGGGTATAGTGCCGGAGCAGTGGGAACAGATCTATCAGCTGGGGTTGTGTCCTCATAAATCTATGGCCGATTCCTTTTCACATATATAATGTTTCCCATGGTTTGGAGGACTACCCCCTGCTGCAGGGAATCCCCTCTCGGACAATACACTTGAGGGACGTCATGACCACACAACTATGACAAACTGGTTCCATCCATTGCCCCAATCTATTGACCCAGAAGTCCATGTGGTCATAGACCATTGCATCTGTCATTATAGGTGCCCATTCCAGGTATGGCTGACCCTGGGTGATGGAGTGGTCACTGTTGTGTAACGGGAAGTTGTGGTCAGAGACCATTATATCTGTCATTATTGGTGACCAGTCCAGGTATGGCTGACCTTGGGTGATGGAGTGGTCACTGTTGTGCATCAGTTTGGTTTTCCACCATAGAGAGGCCAAACATTTTGACAAATTGTCACTAGGATAAAGGCTTATTTTTAAAATCGATCTTCAGTTCAGACAAAGCAGAATATGCCGGGGAAAACTCAAGTGGGTTTGAAAGACTAAACTAAAGGGGTACAAAGGCAGAATATTCAGATGCTGCAAGTCCAGGAGGGCAATCGTAGCTACATAGACATTTCTCAACCATGTGCAGAACCTTCTTCAGGCCACTATCTATGTCTAAAATATGTTGCTTTCCAAATTCATGACATGTAGAGACAATGGGGCAAATTTATTAATACTGACTCTTCATACACTAGTCTTAACAAAGGTCCTGATGGGCACAAGGTCTGACTCATGGATCAGAAGGCTCCGGCCTCCTAATAAATCAGCTGCACTCCCATGCGTTGGAGCTCTACACCAGTTTGTTCCTAACATCATTTTCCTGTACAAGTCATGGCAGAAAACTGGTATAAGTTATTCTAAACATATCAGGTCAGTACAGAGAACGGGCAGGTCTGGGGTCGACCTCTGTTCTAATCCACTTCTATCGCTCTGTTGCTCCATGAGATAAGACCTCTGCCCATTTGAACTGTTTCCTCCATTGTTCAGGAGCTGATTCACCTACAAGATAATACTGTAACGCAAAAGGCCATCTCCTTTAAAAATACCAGCCCATTATCTAGACCTGATTTTCTATTAGGTGTCAGATTTTCACTTCCATCATTCTCTAGAAGACGATATGTAATGCAAGTAATTCAAGATTAACAAAAAGGTCACATTTACCTGGTATCACATGAAACACTTTTTATAAGATGCTTTGACAATTGTAGAGTAAAATTATTGTAGATTTGGTTGAAATAAATGGGCAACAACAACCAAATGTTGGTTCTGAATATTTTGGTTTCCATACTATAAATGAATACATTGTAACCTTGATGGACCTTCCCTCTGCCTTGACTATATACTGACCTACTGCTACTTTTTTTTTTTTTTTTTAATCAAAGGGTTAATGATCTCCTGACTGGATATGGGACATGACCATAAATGACATATCATAGATCTCAGTAAGTAGAGCAGGGAGAAAAATGTCTACTTCTTGGAACGTCAGACATCAAATGAGATCAAAGCTCTGTAAAAGGGACCTCGCTCCATGGACCCATAGCAATTACTTACCCCAAATCCATGGTAGGCACACCGTTAATGGGATGTATAATGCTATATATTTGGTTTAGAGAAATCATTAACATTCTCAGTGGTACATCTGTCTAAGGACTGCCCGTGGATGTCAGAAGAAAATCAACCCAACATGTTCAGCTAACAGCTATCTTAAGTATAAGTTTATAAATCACATTATTCTGAGTTAAATCACAAGTTAGGGGGGTTGTCCAGGAATGATACAAAACTTTTGTGCGGTCAGGGTGAATGTAAAAAATACTCACGCACCCCTGGCCTTCCATTGTACAATTCCGCTCCCCTTACCATACTATAGGACTCACTGGGCTGGAAGCGGAGAGGTTCACGTGGACCACTGAGACCTGAGACCTCAATGGTCACTGGAGAGGGACTATTGATGTCACTCAGATATGTCACCACTGGGGTTGAGCCGATCTTGAGATTTCAAGATCGATTTTAAAATCCGATTTCCGATCATTTTCCAGCTGATCTCGATCGTGAAATTTGCTCGATCACCGATCGGAATCCGATCTTTTCCGATCCCGATCTTCAACCCTAGTCAATGCTTTTCTATAGGAAAAGTCACTTTTAGGGTTGAGCCGATCTTGAGATAACCTCCGATCTCGATCCCACTAGAAAAGATCGGGTTGGAATTCCGATCGCGATCGTGAAATTTACTCGATCGCCGATCGGAATCCGATCTTTTCCGATCCTGATCGCTCAACCCTAGTCACTACTTCCTTACCAACAATGACTGAGGACACCAATTAGTTTTCAGTGGTCATGTGAACCAGATGGAAAGCATTACCGGGATATTCGGCACTGTGGATCGGTGAGTACGACTTTTTTATGGACACCTCTAAATTCCTGGACAACTTCAATAACCTTTTTTTAGGATTCTTGTAATGCAAGTGCCCACTATATAGAATATAGATATAATGTATCTTTGTTTTAGTAATATAAATTCACAATATGATAATATGCCTATATAGGGAATTAGAAGGGAAAGAGAAGAAATAAAATAATTGAATTTATTTTATGATATTTTACAGAGATGGAAAGAGGCAACAACACTTCATTTCTTCTCCTTGGATTTCCAGGTCCTTATAATGTCAGGATCCTGTTATTTCTTCTCATCCTTCTGACGTACTGTGTGACTATAAGTGGGAACCTCATGGTCATCACCTTGGTGTCCTACAGCAGATCCCTCCACTCCCCCATGTACTTCTTCCTGACATAGCTCACCATATCCAACATCCTGACATCCTCAGACATTGTCCCGAACCTGCTCCGTATGACCCTCTACGATGGCTCCTCCATATCTGTTCTGGGATGTATCACACAATTCTTCTTTTCTTACCCTGAATGTGCAGAATGTCTCCTACTGAAACTGATGTCCTATGCCCGATACCTGGCCATATGTAAGCCCCTGTATTATCATCCTATAATGAGTCCTGCTCCTTGCCTGCTGTCTATTGTTATATCCTGGTTAGTAAGTGTATTTGCTGCTTTCATTGCCATAGAGCCGATGTATCATCTTTCCTTCTGTAAGTCACCTGTCATTGATCACTTTTTTTGTGACATTGACCCGATATTAGAATCCTCTTGTTCTGATACTGTAAATGTGAAGCTGTTCGCTACATCTGTGGCTTTTCCTTTTGTTGTCTTCCCATTTGTAACAATTGTTATCTCTTATGCTTATATTATATTCACAATCTTAAAGATCCAGTCCATCAGCCAAAGGGAAAAAGTCTTCTCCACCTGCGGGTCTCACCTGGCCGTGGTTCTAATCTTCTACGGGACACTTTTCACTATGTATTTAACTCCAGTTAAGGGAAAATTGACTGTTTCACATAAAATTATCTTGCTCATGTATTGTGTGGTGACTCCATTTCTGAACCCTATAATATACCGCTTAAAGAACAAAGACATTAAGATAGCTTTAAGAAAGTTCTTCAAAAAGTGATCATGCCTGTAATAAATTATTAAAGACGACCTTTCATGGGTTTGGGCACAGGCAGTTTTATATTCAGCACACTGTCGGCTTTCCTGATCTGTGCCCCAGGTGAAGAGCTATTGGTCTCGGTACCGTAGCTCTTCACAGTCAGAAGGGCGTTCCTGACAGTCTATCAGGAACGTCCTCATTCCCAGCAGCCTATAGCGCTGTACAGTGTGAGCGGGAAGGAAGGGGGATGTTCCTATCCGCTCACACTGTACAGCACTATAGACGCTGCTGTGCATAAGGATGTTCCTGACAGACTGTCAGGAATGCCCTTCTGACTGTGAAGAGCTACGGTACCGAGACCAATAGCTCTTCACCTGGAGCACAGATCAGGAAAGCCGACAGTGCGCAGAATATAAAACTGCCTGTGCCCAAACCCTCTTTAATCACTTGCTCTGATCCATCCAGCCGGCCCTTATACCATTGTGTCATACCCCCACCATCCTTACAATCACTTATTATAGATTTCACAACCACATCTGCTGGAAGTTTTTTCCGAGCCTCAACTGCTTTGTTAATGAAATTATATTTTCTGAAATTTCTTCTGTTCTTTCTTCTGAACTAATTTCAGACTGTGCCCCCTTCTTCTCAAGTTCTTCCATCTTAAACCTTATTTATACATTTAATATATGTAAAGGTTTCCATCAGGCCCCCCTTTCCTTTCTTTCCTCAGGGCTATATAGACCAAGCCTCTCCTGATGTTTCATGTCTCAGACCCTTAGCCAGAATTGGACACAGTATTCCATATGTGGACTCACCAGAACTGTATATAGCAGGATCACAATCCCACTGGTCGTATCTCTAGCTATAAAGCTGAACATCCTTACTTGTCTTCTGTGCTGCCCGGATGCCCTGTGCACTCATCTTTAGGTTTAGAGATATCAGTAACCCTAGATCATTGTCCTCTGAAGTCCTGGCTAACAGACTTGCTGGTACAATACTCAGGTAGTGGGTTCCTTCTCCCCAAGTGCAAGTTTACATTCAGTTCCATTGTCTGGACCATACATCCAGTAAAGCTAGATCTTTTTCCATGTTATCACTCCATCTCATACTTTTGTGTCATCAGCAAACCTTACCTACCCAACCTTCCCAAAAATGCAAAAAAAAGTATAGGACCCTAAACAGACCCCTGAGATTTGTCTGTCCTCAGACTGCGCACCATTACCAACAACGCTCTGATGTCTAATCATCAGCCAACTCAAAATCTACCGATTATTCCGGGATTAATACAATCTTCAATGGCGTACCAATCTGTCCTTTACACTTTACATGGTCCTACGTCAAAGACCTTGCTGAAATTGAGGTAAGCGATATTGAAGGTGCGGCCTCTGTCTAACGCTTTTGTGACATAGTGTCCCCTGATCAGCCCTCAGTAAGGATATGCTGTTTTGGATTCAATAAGTTGTAGGTTTTAGGTGGAACTGTTTTGTAGTTTCCAGAGTCTTCTCTTCTACACATGTCAAAGGTGGAACTATCGGTAAGCAAAATAAGTTTCAGGGCAACAACTTTTGTATATACCTAGTGGTGAGTAGAAATGGGTGAATTGGTTCATACGGATCCAAATTTGACCCAAATAGTTCAAATTGTTTAGTTTTTTACAAAACCGAAAAATTTGGACTTTGTCTTGGACAATCTAAAATGATCGCTGCCACATGCAATGCATTGCAGTGAATACTCTGGGATCTCTTCAGACTACAGAGTATAATAAGTGGGAGCCCAGGAGAAGTGACAAAAAAACCCCCAAAAAACATTAATACTCACCTTCCGTTACCTCTTTTAGGTCTCCTTTAGACACTGTCTCTGCCTCCTCAGTGACGTCTAGTGCTCTCCTGTGATGTCATGTATCCGAGGTCACCACTGAGGCCTGTAAGTGGACCATGTGACATGAGCTGGACCTCTTGAGGAGGCAGAGACAGAGCGCTGGTTGCTGCAAGGAGGCCCAAAGTGGTTACCTCCACTGTGTCTCCTCCTCTCTCTGGGGTCTGAGCAGCTGGCACTCCCACTGATCAGCTGTTTTTGGATTCCTCTTTAACCAAATTCAAACAAATGTAAGGGTGGGCATTAAAGATGAGTGCATCAGTTTGTAACAAACCATGTTTGTTTTGAGTTTCCCAAAAATTTGTGGTTTTTGAAAAAAAAAAAAAAAAAGTTAGGGGTTAGCCACCTATGAATTGTTATTATTCTCTAGGCCTCTTCACATCCCAAAGTATTATAACAGTATTATAACCTGGGGAAGTTCAAACAAATTAATAACCATCAATACTCTGCTGGGTGTCTAGTCTACCTTCGTGTCATCCAGTCCTCACACCCTCTTCCAGTTTCTAAGACTTATTATGTCAGACAAAGAGGTGGCAAGAGCCTGTGGGTGAAGACCTGGTGGACTCATCTGTTTTTCAATACAAATTATCCATACAATTATAAATAGGACCAGCATATCTTCAGACTGCTTGCTCTGTGCACTGGTCTGAAGGTACTGCACATCTCACAGCTTACAATGTAAGAAAAGTCTTGATAAGATGGGATATTATTGCTTTAATTCATGTGCCATGGCTACATATCTTTATCCAATTTTTACAGGTCAGTATTCCTGGATGTCCCATATTATGCTCACTTGGACTTTTTTATGCTATTCATTTTCTATTATACAGTTACTGCTGGCAGAATTACATGTAAAACCACAATTAGGACCAATAGGTAGGAGAGGGGGAAGACTTCTCTTTATCGTACACGCTCAAAGCCTAATGTGAAATGTGTTGCAGCTATATGGAGATATTAACAGCAGAAAAACTAATAGGACACCATGTATGAAGACTTACACAGTCGTAGAAGAGTCTTCTCAGCATTATTATAGGGCTAGCAATCAATCTCTATAAGATCCATGCTATATGTACCTCATATGGACAAGTATAAGCGTAATGCTTCCTTAGATTCTGGGTCGTTTCTTTATTAAACATCCTTCAGACTAAAGTGATGAGAAGTTCTCAACATCTTATACCATCATCAGATCTGTCAGGAGTTCATCATATGGAGTTTGTGTAGATATCCTCTATGCTACAGAACTCAGCTTGAAACTCCCATTTTACAGTGACTTGTGTTAATAAAGGGTTAAACAATAGTGTGATGTGAAAGAAGATTTGTTTGTACTTGTCTCTCAAACACCATACTGTAACTTGATAACAAAGTCAAAGAAACTGGTTTGTCCATTTATCAGACTTTGAGATTCCGTTGGGTGTTGTTAATTCAATAGTTAGACAAATTCAGCTGTGATAAATCTGTTTCCAATGAAACTATTGAGTTCATTTATTTTATTCTTAAGAATCAGGATTAGAGATGAGCGAACAGTGTTCTATCGAACTCATGTTCGATCGGATATTAGGCTGTTCGGCATGTGCGAATCGAATCGAACACCGCGTGGTAAAGTGCGCCATTACTCGATTCCCCTCCCACCTTCCCTGGCGCCTTTTTTGCTCCAATAACAGCGCAGGGTAGGTGGGACAGAAACTACGACACCGGTGACGTTGAAAAAAGTAGGCAAAACCCATTGGCTGCCGAAAACATGTGACCTCTGATTTAAAAGAACAGCGACGCCCAGCTTCGCGTCATTCTGAGCTTGCAATTCACCGGGGACGGAGGTTTCCGTCCAGTTAGCTAGGGCTTAGATTCTGGGTAGGCAGGGACAGGCTAGGATAGGAAGGAGAAGACAACCAACAGCTCTTATAAGAGCTAAATTCCAGGGAGAAGCTTGTCAGTGTAACGTGGCACTGACGGGCTCAATCGCCGCAACCCAGCTTTCCCAGGATCCTGAATGGAATACACTGACAGTGTATTCCCGTATACCCGATATATACCCCCGATACCCGTTCCAACGGTGTGCCCCCCCACCTTCACCCCAGAAATACCCTGCAAGTCCCCTAGCAATAGAATTGGGGCTATATACACCCACTATTTTTGCTACTGGTATATAGTGCCATTGTCTGACTGGGAATTCAAAGAATATATTGGGGTTACAAATACCCTCATTTCTTACTACTGCCATATAGTGCCAGTTTCTGACTGGTAATTCAAAGAATATATTGGGGTTACGTGCACCCACAATTTTTGCTACTGGTATATAGTGCCAGTTTCTGACTGGTAATTCAAAGAATATATTGGGGTTACAAATACCCTCATTTCTTACTACTGCCATATAGTGCCAGTTTCTGACTGGTAATTCAAAGAATATATTGGGGTTACGTGCACCCACAATTTTTGCTACTGCAATATAGTGCCAGTTTCTGACTGGTAATTCAAAGAATAAATTGGGGTTACGTGCACCCACAATTTTTGCTACTGGTATATAGTGCCACTGTCTGACTGGGAATTCAAAGAATATATTGGGGTTACAAATACCCTCATTTCTTGCTACTGCCATATAGTGCCATTGTCTGACTGGTAATTCAAAGAATATATTGGGGTTACAAATACCCTCATTTCTTGCTACTGCCATATAGTGCCATTGTCTGACTGGTAATTCAAAGAATATATTGGGGTTATAAATACCCTCATTTCTTGCTACTGGTATATAGTGCCATTGTCTGACTGGGAATTCAAAGAATATATTAGGGTTACAAATACCCTCATTTCTTGCTACTGCCATATAGTGCCAGTTTCTGACTGGTAATTCAAAGAATATATTGGGGTTACGTGCACCCAAAATTTTTGCTACTGGTATATAGTGCCATTGTCTGACTGGGAATTGAAAGAATATATTTGGGTTACAAATACTCTCATTTCTTGCTACTGGTATATAGTGCCATTGTCTGACTGGTATTTCAAAGAATATATTGGGGTTATAAATACCCTCATTTCCTGCTACTGGTATATAGTGCCATTGTCTGACTGGGAATTCAAAGAATATATTGGCGTTACAAATACCCTCATTTCTTGCTACTGCCATATAGTGCCAGTTTCTGGCTGGTAATTCAAAGAATATATTGGGGTTATAAATACCCTCATTTCTTGCTACTGGTATATAGTGCCATTGTCTGACTGGGAATTCAAAGAATATATTGGGGTTACAAATACCCTCATTTCTTGCTACTGCCATATAGTGCCATTGTCTGACTGGGAATTCAAAGAATATATTGGGGTTATAAATACCCTCATTTCTTGCTACTGGTATATAGTGCCATTGTCTGACTGGGAATTCAAAGAATATATTGGGGTTACAAATACCCTCATTTCTTGCTACTGGTGTATAGTGCCAGTTTCTGACTGGTAATTCAAAGAATATATTGGAGTTACGTGCACCCACAATTTTTGCTACTGGTATATAGTGCCATTGTCTGACTGGGAATTCAAAGAATATATTGGGGTTACATCTAGTTTGAAACAGGGATACAGTTGCTGTCCCGTTGGTGGAGATAGGGTCCCACCCCGTCAAAACTGGTAAGTAATAGAGCTCCACACGAAAACTGTGTTCAAGATAATTTATTGTAGCGAATGAGTGAGTACTTTCGGTCTATTTTTCGACCTTCCTCAGACTCTACATAGAACATAAAGAGACATTCCGTCATAACAATGCAACATGTTGTAACAGCACATGCTGTAAAATGAAACAAAGGAACAAAATATAGACATTTATAACATAAACAAATCACGAACATAAAGCCATGTGTCAGCCAGAAGTGAGTATACATCAGCAGTAGAGTTAGGGCCTGGGTAGTAGTAGTATATAGTGGTCAAGGAAAATTGTCAAGTCAGAACAAAAGCCAAAACAGAAGTTAAAAATCTAACATTCCAGCAGAATGATCCATAGATAGAGGAAATGTTGAAGTATATTATATTAGAATGAAGCTGCATGTGTTATCCCATAAACAAGAACATATAGACATAGCAGAACAGAGGTAGTCACCTGTTGTTTCAGTAGTCCAGTATACATAGGGAATTAACTTAGTTCTGCCTATTTAAATTAAAAAGTGCATAACATAAGTACAGTTGCCCCCCATAAGAAGGAAGTATACATGTGATAGCAATGCTCGTTGCCAGGGGTTCTTACCTCCCGCCCGTCCGGGCCCGCACAGGGTTAATGAAAATGCCAAAATTCTGCAGAGATGCGCAGCAGGGAAGTGCCTCTGGCGAAATGAAAATGCGCGCCATATCAGCGTCCCCGCCCGCCTTTAAAAGGGAAGTTCCGGCCTCTTCCTATTGGGCCGACGCGCGCATGTCTATGGACGTTCAGGCCTGATAGTAACTGCGCATGCGCGCGTGCCCGACAGGCAAAGAGACTGCCGGCCGCGGCAGAAAGTATCTGCCCAGAAGCGCATGCGCACTGGGGAAGTGCGATATAATAGAAGATCGCAACAATGTGCGTAGAGAAATGAGGAGAAAAGAGCAGGGCTGTCATGAAGGATTATAGGACAGGGATGGGAAATGGCTGAAGGAAGGAATATTATCAAGTATTGGAAAATAAGAGACAAGAGAAAAAAACACCGTGTAATTAGAAGGGACCAAGTGAATACAATGAAAAGCAATAATGAGGATGAATAAGAAGTAAAAAAGGCCCAAAATAAATAGAAAAGTAGTAAAAAACTAAAGAGATTTAAGCAATAAAAAATGAAAAATAAAGATTGAAAAAATAAAAATAAAAAATAAAGGAATGAATGAAAAGAATAAAAAATAAAAAATAAAAAGATAATAAAAATAAAAAATATAAAATAAAAAATAATGAATAAAAAATAAAAATTAGTAAAAAGGATATATTTTTTTATGCGGGCCCAGGCGGTAGTCGGGGGGCAATCTTAACGAGCCTGTGAAGAAAGAAGAAGAATGAATTATCAAGATAATGGGAACATCATGCAAATAAAGAGATTTTCAATAAAATGTGTTACGAGAACAAGTAGGAACACCTTAAATGAATGCCTGTACTTCGTATTCTCGATTAAGACCCCTAGGCTCCATAGTCTGGAGCCTATAAATCCAGTACGCCTCTTTTTTCTTTAACATCAATATTCTATTGCCACCCCTTCGAGGGATGCTCACTTGCTCGAGTACCTGAAATCTTAACTGCGAGATGTTATGCCCCATTCTATCAAAGTGTGCTGGTAAGGGCAGCAGTAGGTTGCGGCAACGAATGTTAGACTTGTGCTGCTTAATGCGGTCTCGCACACGTTGGGTTGTCTCCCCAACGTATGCGAGACCGCACGGACATTTTATCAGGTACACGACAAAACTTGAATTGCATGTAAAGTAGTCCCTGGATAATATTGTTTCCCCTGTTTGTGGGTGATAAATCTTTTCCCCTTTTAACACATTAGAGCATTGATGACAGGATAAACACGGAAAAGTACCTTTCCGTGGTGTGCTAAGAAATGATTGACGTGACATCTTAATCTCAGAGCCTAGATCGGCTCGAACCAATCTATCTCTGAGGTTCTGTGGGCGTCTGTAACAGGGGCGAAAGTTTTTATGGAATGATGGTATCTCGGGGTGAGCTTTGGCTAAAAGTGGCCAGTGTTTTCTAATGATGCCATGAATTTTGTAGATAAAGGGATGGTAAGTGTGTACTAGTGTGATTCTACTGTCATCCTTGTCACGATTAGAGATTTGTTCTTGTGGGCGATCCTGCCTAGTTTGTTGCAGTGAATCCGAAAGCAATTTATGAGGATAACCCCTGGCTCTGAATTTGTTTTCCATCTCTTTGAATCTTTTTTCCCTGATCTCGGGATCCTGAACTATCCGTTTCACTCTACAAAACTGTGATTTAGGAAGGGATTTTTTTGTTGATGTCGGGTGGCAGCTCTCGTAATGCAAAAGACTGTTTCTATCTGTCTTTTTTGTGAAAAGGTCTGGACAAAGTGTGCCGTCCTGTTTTTTAGAGATCATGGTGTCCAGGAAACTAATCTTTTCTGTGCTGAAATGGAGCGTAAATTTGAGTTCAGGCCAAACGTTATTGATGTATTGGGTAAAATCATTGAGACTTGAGGCTGATCCCTTCCAGATACAGAAGATGTCATCAATGTATCTCTTCCAGGTCACTGCGTGATCCTGGAAGAGACAGTTGGTATAGATGTAGCTCTCCTCAAAGAATGCCATGTAGGCATTCGCATATGGAGGCGCGACGTTGGACCCCATCGCGGTTCCACGTTTCTGCAGGAAAAAATCATCCTGGAACAAGAAATAATTTTCTTCCAAAATTATTTGGAGGAGATCCAATGCTAAACTGATAACTGATTGGTTTACCCCATTGTGCTCCAGTAAAGTCTTTGTGGCCAGCAGCCCCTTAGAGTGCTCGATACAGGTATATAAGCTTACCACGTCTAGAGTTACGAGGAGAGTATCTGGGGGTAGTCTCGTGGTCTCATGTATTAGTTTAAGGAAGGCTGAAGTGTCCAAAAGAAAGGATTGTGTGTTTTTGATATGAGGAGTCAAGAGTTTTTCTACAAAAATGGATAATGGTGACAAAATAGAATCACAGGAAGCCACTATGGGACGACCAGGTGGATCTATTAGATTTTTATGGATCTTGGGTAACACGTAAATTACGGGCGTAATGGGGTCCTGTTTAGTTAAAAAATTCACTGTGTAAGTGTCAATGGTTTTGGATTCTAGGTGTTTACGGAGAACCGTTTGGATCCTGTCTGTGATTCTATAGACAGGATTCCTGGGAAGTAAAGTGTATACTTCAGGGTCTGCAAGTTGCCTTTTAATTTCTTTGGTGTACTTAGACTTGTCCATGACAACTATGGCCCCACCCTTGTCAGCTGGTTTAATAACCAGAGTGCTATCTTTGACAAGTTGTTCCAGGGCCATTCTATCGCTAGTAGAGAGGTTGGATCTGCATGTAAAAGAATCTTTTTCCACCGTCTTTCTGAAGTCATTGACTTCATTCTGTATGAGTGAAATAACTGTTTCAATACCTGGTGAATTCTTGGGCGCACAAAAAGTGCTTTTAATTTTAAGACCTAGGTCTTTACATGATACCAGACTTGGTCTGTCAATGACCTCAGTAGGTGGAAATGTCTTAGAGAAATGAGCTTTGAGTCTAAGCAACCGATAGAATCGTTGCATGTCTAGGTCAAGTTGAAATAAATTATAACCATATGTAGGGCAGAAGGATAGGCCTCGCTGTAGGAGCTCGATTTGGGCAGGGCTTAATATTTTGGAGGAGATATTTACAACAAGGGATTCGTTCCCTACCTGCGATCTAGTTGATACAGATGATGTTGGAACCGGGTTTTGTCTCCCGCGTCTCCTGTTGGTTCCTCTCTGAAATTGAAAAGAGGTTGGGGCCCTAAAGGATCTGTCGCTGGCAGCGCTTGAATCAGATGATTCTGGTGATGTTTGTCGTAGACGAAAGGTAGGTCTATTACTCGGGTACCCATCCTTCCATCTATATACCCTATCATTTTTGTAATCTTCCTGATCGCGCAGGAACTTTTTCCTCTTTTGGGCCTGTAAGTCTTTCTTGAATTGTGCCAAGTTAGTATCCATTTTCCCTTTAAGGGTAGAAAACTCATCGCTAGAGCATGAGTTACGGAGTTGTTGTTCCGCCGCTTCTACCTGTTTCCGTAAAGACACTATGTTTTTCTGTAAAAAAGTAACGGTAAGAGTCATTAAATCAAATGAACATTTGTTCAGAATAAACTCAAATTGTTGACAATATTCCTTATTATCTTTAAATAAGGTTGGTACAACCCCCATCCTGAGACCCCTTGGGATTCTCAGATTTTTTATATATTCGGCAAGGGTAACACAATGTAATTCCATACTGATAAGTTTTCTCCAATCACGTTCCAAGTCCCGTGTTTTAATTTCAACTGGAGCAGATTCCAGGAACTCACTGCTGAAGGTAACCCCAGCTAATATGTCTGCTGTCTCGACCTGATTATAGGAAAAGACAAGTTGATCCATGGCTGTAGGGATTTCCACTGTAAAGGGTTCTTCTAGTTTGAAACAGGGATACAGTTGCTGTCCCGTTGGTGGAGATAGGGTCCCACCCCGTCAAAACTGGTAAGTAATAGAGCTCCACACGAAAACTGTGTTCAAGATAATTTATTGTAGCGAATGAGTGAGTACTTTCGGTCTATTTTTCGACCTTCCTCAGACTCTACATAGAACATAAAGAGACATTCCGTCATAACAATGCAACATGTTGTAACAGCACATGCTGTAAAATGAAACAAAGGAACAAAATATAGACATTTATAACATAAACAAATCACGAACATAAAGCCATGTGTCAGCCAGAAGTGAGTATACATCAGCAGTAGAGTTAGGGCCTGGGTAGTAGTAGTATATAGTGGTCAAGGAAAATTGTCAAGTCAGAACAAAAGCCAAAACAGAAGTTAAAAATCTAACATTCCAGCAGAATGATCCATAGATAGAGGAAATGTTGAAGTATATTATATTAGAATGAAGCTGCATGTGTTATCCCATAAACAAGAACATATAGACATAGCAGAACAGAGGTAGTCACCTCCAAATAATTTTGGAAGAAAATTATTTCTTGTTCCAGGATGATTTTTTCCTGCAGAAACGTGGAACCGCGATGGGGTCCAACGTCGCGCCTCCATATGCGAATGCCTACATGGCATTCTTTGAGGAGAGCTACATCTATACCAACTGTCTCTTCCAGGATCACGCAGTGACCTGGAAGAGATACATTGATGACATCTTCTGTATCTGGAAGGGATCAGCCTCAAGTCTCAATGATTTTACCCAATACATCAATAACGTTTGGCCTGAACTCAAATTTACGCTCCATTTCAGCACAGAAAAGATTAGTTTCCTGGACACCATGATCTCTAAAAAACAGGACGGCACACTTTGTCCAGACCTTTTCACAAAAAAGACAGATAGAAACAGTCTTTTGCATTACGAGAGCTGCCACCCGACATCAACAAAAAAATCCCTTCCTAAATCACAGTTTTGTAGAGTGAAACGGATAGTTCAGGATCCCGAGATCAGGGAAAAAAGATTCAAAGAGATGGAAAACAAATTCAGAGCCAGGGGTTATCCTCATAAATTGCTTTCGGATTCACTGCAACAAACTAGGCAGGATCGCCCACAAGAACAAATCTCTAATCGTGACAAGGATGACAGTAGAATCACACTAGTACACACTTACCATCCCTTTATCTACAAAATTCATGGCATCATTAGAAAACACTGGCCACTTTTAGCCAAAGCTCACCCCGAGATACCATCATTCCATAAAAACTTTCGCCCCTGTTACAGACGCCCACAGAACCTCAGAGATAGATTGGTTCGAGCCGATCTAGGCTCTGAGATTAAGATGTCACGTCAATCATTTCTTAGCACACCACGGAAAGGTACTTTTCCGTGTTTATCCTGTCATCAATGCTCTAATGTGTTAAAAGGGGAAAAGATTTATCACCCACAAACAGGGGAAACAATATTATCCAGGGACTACTTTACATGCAATTCAAGTTTTGTCGTGTACCTGATAAAATGTCCGTGCGGTCTCGCATACGTTGGGGAGACAACCCAACGTGTGCGAGACCGCATTAAGCAGCACAAGTCTAACATTCGTTGCCGCAACCTACTGCTGCCCTTACCAGCACACTTTGATAGAATGGGGCATAACATCTCGCAGTTAAGATTTCAGGTACTCGAGCAAGTGAGCATCCCTCGAAGGGGTGGCAATAGAATATTGATGTTAAAGAAAAAAGAGGCGTACTGGATTTATAGGCTCCAGACTATGGAGCCTAGGGGTCTTAATCGAGAATACGAAGTACAGGCATTCATTTAAGGTGTTCCTACTTGTTCTCGTAACACATTTTATTGAAAATCTCTTTATTTGCATGATGTTCCCATTATCTTGATAATTCATTCTTCTTCTTTCTTCACAGGCTCGTTAAGATTGCCCCCCGACTACCGCCTGGGCCCGCATAAAAAAATATATCCTTTTTACTAATTTTTATTTTTTATTCATTATTTTTTATTTTATATTTTTTATTTTTATTATCTTTTTATTTTTTATTTTTTATTCTTTTCATTCATTCCTTTATTTTTTATTTTTATTTTTTCAATCTTTATTTTTCATTTTTTATTGCTTAAATCTCTTTAGTTTTTTACTACTTTTCTATTTATTTTGGGCCTTTTTTACTTCTTATTCATCCTCATTATTGCTTTTCATTGTATTCACTTGGTCCCTTCTAATTACACGGTGTTTTTTTCTCTTGTCTCTTATTTTCCAATACTTGATAATATTCCTTCCTTCAGCCATTTCCCATCCCTGTCCTATAATCCTTCATGACAGCCCTGCTCTTTTCTCCTCATTTCTCTACGCACATTGTTGCGATCTTCTATTATATCGCACTTCCCCAGTGCGCATGCGCTTCTGGGCAGATACTTTCTGCCGCGGCCGGCAGTCTCTTTGCCTGTCGGGCACGCGCGCATGCGCAGTTACTATCAGGCCTGAACGTCCATAGACATGCGCGCGTCGGCCCAATAGGAAGAGGCCGGAACTTCCCTTTTAAAGGCGGGCGGGGACGCTGATATGGCGCGCATTTTCATTTCGCCAGAGGCACTTCCCTGCTGCGCATCTCTGCAGAATTTTGGCATTTTCATTAACCCTGTGCGGGCCCGGACGGGCGGGAGGTAAGAACCCCTGGCAACGAGCATTGCTATCACATGTATACTTCCTTCTTATGGGGGGCAACTGTACTTATGTTATGCACTTTTTAATTTAAATAGGCAGAACTAAGTTAATTCCCTATGTATACTGGACTACTGAAACAACAGGTGACTACCTCTGTTCTGCTATGTCTATATGTTCTTGTTTATGGGATAACACATGCAGCTTCATTCTAATATAATATACTTCAACATTTCCTCTATCTATGGATCATTCTGCTGGAATGTTAGATTTTTAACTTCTGTTTTGGCTTTTGTTCTGACTTGACAATTTTCCTTGACCACTATATACTACTACTACCCAGGCCCTAACTCTACTGCTGATGTATACTCACTTCTGGCTGACACATGGCTTTATGTTCGTGATTTGTTTATGTTATAAATGTCTATATTTTGTTCCTTTGTTTCATTTTACAGCATGTGCTGTTACAACATGTTGCATTGTTATGACGGAATGTCTCTTTATGTTCTATGTAGAGTCTGAGGAAGGTCGAAAAATAGACCGAAAGTACTCACTCATTCGCTACAATAAATTATCTTGAACACAGTTTTCGTGTGGAGCTCTATTACTTACCATATTGGGGTTACAAATACCCTCATTTCTTGCTACTGCCATATAGTGCCAGTTTCTGACTGGGAATTCAAAGAATATATTGGGTTACAAATACCCTCATTTCTTGCTACTGCCATATAGTGCCAGTTTCTGACTGGTAATTCAAAGAATATATTGGGGTTATAAATACCCTCATTTCTTGCTACTGGTATATAGTGCCATTGTCTGACTGGGAATTCAAAGAATATATTGGGGTTATAAATATCCTCATTTCTTGCTACTGCCATATAGTGCCAGTTTCTGACTGGTAATTCAAAGAATATATTGGGGTTATAAATACCCTCATTTCTTGCTATTGGTATATAGTGCCATTGTCTGACTGGGAATTCAAAGAATATATTGGGGTTACAAATACCATCATTTCTTGCTACTGGTATATAGTGCCAGTTTCTGACTGGTAATTCAAAGAATATATTGGAGTTACGTGCACCCACAATTTTTGCTACTGGTATATAGTGCCATTGTCTGACTGGGAATTCAAAGAATATATTGGGGTTACAAATACCCTCATTTCTTGCTACTGCATTATAGTGCCATTGTCTGACTGGGAATTCAAAGAATATATTGGGGTTATAAATAACCTCATTTCTTGCTACTGCCATATAGTGCCAGTTTCTGACTGGGAATTCAAAGAATATATTGGGGTTACAAATACCCTCATTTCTTGCTACTGGTATATAGTGCCATTGTCTGACTGGGAATTCAAAGAATATATTGGGGTTACAAATACCCTCATTTCTTGCTACTGCCATATAGTGCCAGTTTCTGACTGGTAATTCAAAGAATATATTGGGGTTATAAATATCCTCATTTCTTGCTACTGCCATATAGTGCCAGTTTCTGACTGGTAATTCAAAGAATATATTGGGGTTATAAATACCCTCATTTCTTGCTATTGGTATATAGTGCCATTGTCTGACTGGGAATTTAAAGAATATATTGGAGTTATAAATACCATCATTTCTTGCTACTGGTATATAGTGCCAGTTTCTGACTGGTAATTCAAAGAATATATTGGGGTTACGTGCACCAACAATTTTTGCTACTGGTATATAGTGCCATTGTCTGACTGGGAATTCAAAGAATATATTGGGGTTACAAATACCCTCATTTCTTGCTACTGGTATATAGTGCCATTGTCTGACTGGGAATTCAAAGAATATATTAGGGTTACAAATACCCTCATTTCTTGCTACTGCCATATAGTGCCAGTATCTGACTGGTAATTCAAAGAATATATTGGGGTTATAAATACCCTCATTTCTTGCTACTGGTATATAGTGCCATTGTCTGACTGGGAATTCAAAGAATATATTGGGGTTACAAATACCCTCATTTCTTGCTACTGCCATATAGTGCCAGTTTCTGACTGGTAATTCAAAGAATATATTGGGGTTACGTGCACCCAAAATTTTTGCTACTGGTATATAGTGCCATTGTCTGACTGGGAATTGAAAGAATATATTTGGGTTACAAATACTCTCATTTCTTGCTACTGGTATATAGTGCTATTGTCTGACTGGGAATTCAAAGAATATATTGGGGTTATAAATACCATAATTTCTTGCTACTGTTATATAGTGCCATTGTCTGACTGGGAATTCAAAGAATATATTGGGGTTACAAATACCCTCATTTCTTGCTACTGCCATATAGTGCCAGTTTCTGACTGGTAATTCAAAGAATATATTGGGGTTACAAATACCCTCATTTCTTGCTACTGCCATATAGTGCCAGTTTCTGACTGGTAATTCAAAGAATATATTGGGGTTACGTGCACCCACAATTTTTGCTACTGGTATATAGTGCCATTGACTGACTGGGAATTCAAAGAATATATTAGGGTTATAAATACCCTCATTTCTTGCTACTGCCATATAGTGCCAGTTTCTGACTGGTAATTCAAAGAATATATTGGGGTTACAAATACCCTCATTTCTTGCTACTGCCATATAGTGCCAGTTTCTGACTGGTAATTCAAAGAATATATTGGGGTTACGTGCACCCAAAATTTTTGCTACTGGTATATAGTGCCATTGTCTGACTGGGAATTGAAAGAATATATTTGGGTTACAAATACTCTCATTTCTTGCTACTGGTATATAGTGCCATTGTCTGACTGGGAATTCAAAGAATATATTGGGGTTATAAATACCATAATTTCTTGCTACTGGTATATAGTGCCATTGTCTGACTGGGAATTCAAAGAATATATTGGGGTTACAAATACCCTCATTTCTTGCTACTGCCATATAGTGCCAGTTTCTGACTGGTAATTCAAAGAATATATTGGGGTTATAAATACCCTCATTTCTTGCTACTGGTATATAGTGCCATTGTCTGACTGGGAATTCAAAGAATTTATTGGGGTTACAAATACCCTCATTTCTTGCTACTGGTATATAGTGCCAGTTTCTGACTGGTAATTCAAAGAATATATTGGAGTTACGTGCACCCACAATTTTTGCTACTGGTATATAGTGCCATTGTCTGACTGGGAATTCAAAGAATATATTGGGGTTACAAATACCCTCATTTCTTGCTACTGCATTATAGTGCCATTGTCTGACTGGGAATTCAAAGAATATATTGGGGTTATAAATAACCTCATTTCTTGCTACTGCCATATAGTGCCAGTTTCTGACTGGGAATTCAAAGAATATATTGGGGTTAAAAATACCCTCATTTCTTGCTACTGCCATATAGTGCCAGTTTCTGACTGGTAATTCAAAGAATATATTGGGGTTACATGCACCCAAAATTTTTGCTACTGGTATATAGTGCCATTGTCTGACTGGGAATTGAAAGAATATATTGGGGTTATAAATACACTCATTTCTTGCTACTGGTATATAGTGCCAGTTTCTGACTGGTATTTCAAAGAATATATTGGGGTTACGTGCACCCACAATTTTTGCTACTGGTATATAGTGCCATTGTCTGACTGGGAATTCAAAGAATATATTGGGGTTATAAATACCCTCATTTCTTGCTACTGGTATATAGTGCCAGTTTCTGACTGGTAATTCAAAGAATATATTGGGGTTATAAATACCCTCATTTCTTGCTACTGGTATATAGTGCCATTGTCTGACTGGGAATTCAAAGAATATATTGGGGTTATAAATACCCTCATTTCTTGCTACTGGTATATAGTGCCATTGTCTGACTGGGAATTCAAAGAATATATTGGGGTTACAAATACCCTCATTTCTTGCTACTGCCATATAGTGCCAGTTTCTGACTGGTAATTCAAAGAATATATTGGGGTTATAAATACCCTCATTTCTTGCTACTGGTATATAGTGCCATTGTCTGACTGGGAATTCAAAGAATATATTGGGGTTATAAATACCCTCATTTCTTGCTACTGGTATATAGTGCTATTGTCTGACTGGGAATTCAAAGAATATATTGGGGTTATAAATAACCTCATTTCTTGCTACTGCCATATAGTGCCAGTTTCTGACTGGTAATTCAAAGAATATATTGGGGTTATAAATACCCTCATTTCTTGCTACTGGTATATAGTGCCATTTTCTGACTGGGAATTCAAAGAATATATTGGGGTTACAAATACCCTCATTTCTTGCTACTGCCATATAGTGCCAGTTTCTGACTGGTAATTCAAAGAATATATTGGGGTTACGTGCACCCACAATTTTTGCTACTGGTATATAGTGATATTGTCTGACTGGGAATTCAAAGAATATATTGGGGTTATAAATACCCTCATTTCTTGCTACTGCCATATAGTGCCAGTTTCTGACTGGGAATTCAAAGAATATATTGGGGTTACAAATACCCTCATTTCTTGCTACTGCCGTATAGTGCCAGTTTCTGACTGGTAATTCAAAGAATATATTGGGGTTACGTGCACCAACAATTTTTGCTACTGTTATATAGTGCCATTGTCTGACTGGGAATTCAAAGAATATATTGGGGTTACAAATACCCTCATTTCTTGCTACTGGTATATAGTGCCATTGTCTGACTGGGAATTCAAAGAATATATTAGGGTTACAAATACCCTCATTTCTTGCTACTGCCATATAGTGCCAGTATCTGACTGGTAATTCAAAGAATATATTGGGGTTATAAATACCCTCATTTCTTGCTACTGGTATATAGTGCCATTGTCTGACTGGGAATTCAAAGAATATATTGGGGTTACAAATACCCTCATTTCTTGCTACTGCCATATAGTGCCAGTTTCTGACTGGTAATTCAAAGAATATATTGGGGTTACGTGCACCCACAATTTTTGCTACTGGTATATAGTGCCATTGACTGACTGGGAATTCAAAGAATATATTAGGGTTATAAATACCCTCATTTCTTGCTACTGCCATATAGTGCCAGTTTCTGACTGGTAATTCAAAGAATATATTGGGGTTATAAATACCCTCATTTCTTGCTACTGGTATATAGTGCCATTGTCTGACTGGGAATTCAAAGAATATATTGGGGTTATAAATACCCTCATTTCTTGCTACTGGTATATAGTGCCATTGTCTGACTGGGAATTCAAAGAATATATTGGGGTTACAAATACCCTCATTTCTTGCTACTTCCATATAGTGCCAGTTTCTGACTGGTAATTCAAAGAATATATTGGGGTTACGTGCACCCAAAATTTTTGCTACTGGTATATAGTGCCATTGTCTGACTGGGAATTGAAAGAATATATTTGGGTTACAAATACTCTCATTTCTTGCTACTGGTATATAGTGCCATTGTCTGACTGGGAATTCAAAGAATATATTGGGGTTATAAATACCCTCATTTCTTGCTACTGCCATATAGTGCCAGTTTCTGACTGGTAATTCAAAGAATATATTGGGGTTATAAATACCCTCATTTCTTGCTACTGGTATATAGTGCCATTGTCTGACTGGGAATTCAAAGAATATATTGGGGTTACAAAAACCCTCATTTCTTGCTACTGCCATATAGTGCCAGTTTCTGACTGGTAATTCAAAGAATATATTGGGGTTACGTGCACCCACAATTTTTGCTACTGGTATATAGTGCCATTGTCTGACTGGGAATTCAAAGAATATATTGGGGTTACAAATACCCTCATTTCTTGCTACTGCCATATAGTGCCATTGTCTGACTGGTAATTCAAAGAATATATTGGGGTTATAAATACCCTCATTTCTTGCTACTGGTATATAGTGCTATTGTCTGACTGGGAATTCAAAGAATATATTGGGGTTATAAATACCCTCATTTCTTGCTACTGGTATATAGTGCCATTGTCTGACTGGGAATTCAAAGAATATATTAGGGTTATAAATACCCTCATTTCTTGCTACTGCCATATAGTGCCAGTTTCTGACTGGTAATTCAAAGAATATATTGGGGTTATAAATACCCTCATTTCTTGCTACTGGTATATAGTGCCATTGTCTGACTGGGAATTCAAAGAATATATTGGGGTTATAAATACCCTAATTTCTTGCTACTGGTATATAGTGCCATTGTCTGATTGGGAATTGAAAGAATATATTGGGGTTACAAATACCCTCATTTCTTGCTACTGGTATATAGTGCCAGTTTCTGACTGGTAATTCAAAGAATATATTGGGGTTACGTGCACCCACAATTTTTGCTACTGGTATATAGTGCCATTGTCTGACTGGGAATTCAAAGAATATATTGGGGTTACAAATACCCTCATTTCTTGCTACTGCCATATAGTGCCATTGTCTGACTGGGAATTCAAAGAATATATTGGGGTTATAAATACCCTCATTTCTTGCTACTGGTATATACTGCCATTGTCTGACTGGTAATTCAAAGAATATATTGGGGTTATAAATACCCTCATTTCTTGCTACTGGTATATAGTGCCATTGTCTGACTGGGAATTCAAAGAATATATTGGGGTTACAAATACCCTCATTTCTTGCTACTGGTGTATAGTGCCAGTTTCTGACTGGTAATTCAAAGAATATATTGGAGTTACGTGCACCCACAATTTTTGCTACTGGTATATAGTGCCATTGTCTGACTGGGAATTCAAAGAATATATTGGGGTTACAAATACCCTCATTTCTTGCTACTGCATTATAGTGCCATTGTCTGACTGGGAATTCAAAGAATATATTGGGGTTATAAATAACCTCATTTCTTGCTACTGCCATATAGTGCCAGTTTCTGACTGGGAATTCAAAGAATATATTGGGGTTACAAATACCCTCATTTCTTGCTACTGCCATATAGTGCCAGTTTCTGACTGGTAATTCAAAGAATATATTGGGGTTATAAATACCCTCATTTCTTGCTACTGGTATATAGTGCCATTGTCTGACTGGGAATTCAAAGAATATATTGGGGTTATAAATATCCTCATTTCTTGCTACTGCCATATAGTGCCAGTTTCTGACTGGTAATTCAAAGAATATATTGGGGTTATAAATACCCTCATTTCTTGCTATTGGTATATAGTGCCATTGTCTGACTGGGAATTTAAAGAATATATTGGAGTTATAAATACCATCATTTCTTGCTACTGGTATATAGTGCCAGTTTCTGACTGGTAATTCAAAGAATATATTGGGGTTACGTGCACCAACAATTTTTGCTACTGGTATATAGTGCCATTGTCTGACTGGGAATTCAAAGAATATATTGGGGTTACAAATACCCTCATTTCTTGCTACTGGTATATAGTGCCATTGTCTGACTGGGAATTCAAAGAATATATTAGGGTTACAAATACCCTCATTTCTTGCTACTGCCATATAGTGCCAGTATCTGACTGGTAATTCAAAGAATATATTGGGGTTATAAATACCCTCATTTCTTGCTACTGGTATATAGTGCCATTGTCTGACTGGGAATTCAAAGAATATATTGGGGTTACAAATACCCTCATTTCTTGCTACTGCCATATAGTGCCAGTTTCTGACTGGTAATTCAAAGAATATATTGGGGTTACGTGCACCCAAAATTTTTGCTACTGGCATATAGTGCCATTGTCTGACTGGGAATTGAAAGAATATATTTGGGTTACAAATACTCTCATTTCTTGCTACTGGTATATAGTGCCATTGTCTGACTGGGAATTCAAAGAATATATTGGGGTTAAAAATACCATAATTTCTTGCTACTGTTATATAGTGCCATTGTCTGACTGGGAATTCAAAGAATATATTGGGGTTACAAATACCCTCATTTCTTGCTACTGCCATATAGTGCCAGTTTCTGACTGGTAATTCAAAGAATATATTGGGGTTACAAATACCCTCATTTCTTGCTACTGCCATATAGTGCCAGTTTCTGACTGGTAATTCAAAGAATATATTGGGGTTACGTGCACCCACAATTTTTGCTACTGGTATATAGTGCCATTGACTGACTGGGAATTCAAAGAATATATTAGGGTTATAAATACCCTCATTTCTTGCTACTGCCATATATTGCCAGTTTCTGACTGGTAATTCAAAGAATATATTGGGGTTATAAATACCCTCATTTCTTGCTACTGGTATATAGTGCCATTGTCTGACTGGGAATTCAAAGAATATATTGGGGTTATAAATACCCTCATTTCTTGCTACTGGTATATAGTGCCATTGTCTGACTGGGAATTCAAAGAATATATTGGGGTTACAAATACCCTCATTTCTTGCTACTGCCATATAGTGCCAGTTTCTGACTGGTAATTCAAAGAATATATTGGGGTTACGTGCACCCAAAATTTTTGCTACTGGTATATAGTGCCATTGTCTGACTGGGAATTGAAAGAATATATTTGGGTTACAAATACTCTCATTTCTTGCTACTGGTATATAGTGCCATTGTCTGACTGGGAATTCAAAGAATATATTGGGGTTATAAATACCATAATTTCTTGCTACTGGTATATAGTGCCATTGTCTGACTGGGAATTCAAAGAATATATTGGGGTTACAAATACCCTCATTTCTTGCTACTGCCATATAGTGCCAGTTTCTGACTGGTAATTCAAAGAATATATTGGGGTTATAAATACCCTCATTTCTTGCTACTGGTATATAGTGCCATTGTCTGACTGGGAATTCAAAGAATTTATTGGGGTTACAAATACCCTCATTTCTTGCTACTGGTATATAGTGCCAGTTTCTGACTGGTAATTCAAAGAATATATTGGAGTTACGTGCTCCCACAATTTTTGCTACTGGTATATAGTGCCATTGTCTGACTGGGAATTCAAAGAATATATTGGGGTTACAAATACCCTCATTTCTTGCTACTGCATTATAGTGCCATTGTCTGACTGGGAATTCAAAGAATATATTGGGGTTATAAATAACCTCATTTCTTGCTACTGCCATATAGTGCCAGTTTCTGACTGGGAATTCAAAGAATATATTGGGGTTACAAATACCCTCATTTCTTGCTACTGCCATATAGTGCCAGTTTCTGACTGGTAATTCAAAGAATATATTGGGGTTATAAATACCCTCATTTCTTGCTACTGGTATATAGTGCCATTGTCTGACTGGGAATTCAAAGAATATATTGGGGTTACAAATACCCTCATTTCTTGCTACTGCCATATAGTGCCAGTTTCTGACTGGTAATTCAAAGAATATATTGGGGTTACATGCACCCAAAATTTTTGCTACTGGTATATAGTGCCATTGTCTGACTGGGAATTGAAAGAATATATTGGGGTTATAAATACCCTCATTTCTTGCTACTGGTATATAGTGCCAGTTTCTGACTGGTAATTCAAAGAATATATTGGGGTTATAAATACCCTCATTTCTTGCTACTGGTATATAGTGCCATTGTCTGACTGGGAATTCAAAGAATATATTGGGGTTATAACTACCCTCATTTCTTGCTACTGGTATATAGTGCCATTGTCTGACTGGGAATTCAAAGAATATATTGGGGTTACAAATACCCTCATTTCTTGCTACTGCCATATAGTGCCAGTTTCTGACTGGTAATTCAAAGAATATATTGGGGTTATAAATACCCTCATTTCTTGCTACTGGTATATAGTGCCATTGTCTGACTGGGAATTCAAAGAATATATTGGGGTTATAAATACCCTCATTTCTTGCTATTGGTATATAGTGCCATTGTCTGACTGGGAATTCAAAGAATATATTGGGGTTACAAATACCCTCATTTCTTGCTACTGCCATATAGTGCCAGTTTCTGACTGGTAATTCAAAGAATATATTGGGGTTACGTGCACCCACAATTTTTGCTACTGGTATATAGTGCCATTGTCTGACTGGGAATTCAAAGAATATATTGGGGTTACAAATACCCTCATTTCTTGCTACTGCCATATAGTGCCATTGTCTGACTGGTAATTCAAAGAATATATTGGGGTTATAAATACCCTCATTTCTTGCTACTGGTATATAGTGCTATTGTCTGACTGGGAATTCAAAGAATATATTGGGGTTATAAATAACCTCATTTCTTGCTACTGCCATATAGTGCCAGTTTCTGACTGGTAATTCAAAGAATATATTGGGGTTATAAATACCCTCATTTCTTGCTACTGGTATATAGTGCCATTGTCTGACTGGGAATTCAAAGAATATATTGGGGTTACGTGCACCCACAATTTTTGCTACTGGTATATAGTGATATTGTCTGACTGGGAATTCAAAGAATATATTGGGGTTATAAATACCCTCATTTCTTGCTACTGCCATATAGTGCCAGTTTCTGACTGGTAATTCAAAGAATATTTTGGGGTTATAAATACCCTCATTTCTTGCTACTGGTATATAGTGCCATTGTCTGACTGGGAATTTAAAGAATATATTGGAGTTATAAATACCATCATTTCTTGCTACTGGTATATAGTGCCAGTTTCTGATTGGTAATTCAAAGAATATATTGGGGTTACGTGCACCCACAATTTTTGCTACTGGTATATAGTGATATTGTCTGACTGGGAATTCAAAGAATATATTGGGGTTATAAATACCCTCATTTCTTGCTACTGCCATATAGTGCCAGTTTCTGACTGGTAATTCAAAGAATATATTGGGGTTATAAATACCCTCATTTCTTGCTACTGGTATATAGTGCCATTGTCTGACTGGGAATTCAAAGAATATATTGGGGTTATAAATACCCTAATTTCTTGCTACTGGTATATAGTGCCATTGTCTGACTGGGAATTCAAAGAATATATTGGGGTTACAAATACCCTCATTTCTTGCTACTGTCATATAGTGCCAGTTTCTGACTGGTAATTCAAAGAATATATTGGGGTTATAAATACCCTCATTTCTTGCTACTGGTATATAGTGCCATTGTCTGACTGGGAATTCAAAGAATATATTGGGGTTACAAATACCCTCATTTCTTGCTACTGCCATATAGTGCCAGTTTCTGACTGGTAATTCAAAGAATATATTGGGGTTACGTGCACCCAAAATTTTTGCTACTGGTATATAGTGCCATTGTCTGATTGGGAATTGAAAGAATATATTGGGGTTACAAATACCCTCATTTCTTGCTACTGGTATATAGTGCCAGTTTCTGACTGGTAATTCAAAGAATATATTGGAGTTACGTGCACCCACAATTTTTGCTACTGGTATATAGTGCCATTGTCTGACTGGGAATTCAAAGAATATATTGGGGTTATAAATACCCTCATTTCTTGCTACTGCCATATAGTGCCAGTTTCTGACTGGTAATTCAAAGAATATATTGGGGTTACAAATACCCTCATTTCTTGCTACTGGTATATAGTGCCAGTTTCTGACTGGTAATTCAAAGAATATATTGGAGTTACGTGCACCAACAATTTTTGCTACTGGTATATAGTGCCATTGTCTGACTGGGAATTCAAAGAATATATTGGGGTTAAAAATACCCTCATTTCTTGCTACTGCCATATAGTGCCAGTTTCTGACTGGTAATTCAAAGAATATATTGGGGTTATAAATACCCTCATTTCTTGCTACTGGTATATAGTGCCATTGTCTGACTGGGAATTCAAAGAATATATTGGGGTTACAAATACCCTCATTTCTTGCTACTGCCATATAGTGCCATTGTCTGACTGGGAATTCAAAGAATATATTGGGGTTACAAATACCCTCATTTCTTGCTACTGCCATATAGTGCCAGTTTCTGGCTGGTAATTCAAAGAATATATTGGGGTTATAAATACCCTCATTTCTTGCTACTGGTATATAGTGCCATTGTCTGACTGGGAATTCAAAGAATATATTGGGGTTATAAATACCCTCATTTCTTGCTACTGGTATATAGTGCCATTGTCTGACTGGGAATTCAAAGAATATATTGGGGTTATGTGCACCCACAATTTTTACTACTGGTATACAGTGCCATTGTCTGACTGGAAATTCAAAGAATATATTGGGGTTATAAATACCCTTATTTCTTGCTACTGCCATATAGTGCCAGTTTCTGACTGGTAATTCAAAGAATATATTGGGGTTATAAATACCCTCATTTCTTGCTACTGGTATATAGTGCCATTGTCTGACTGAGAATTCAAATAATATATTGGGGTTATAAATACCCTCATTTCTTGCTACTGGTATATAGTGCCAGTTTCTGACTGGTAATTCAAAGAATATATTGGGGTTACGTGCACCCACAATTTTTGCTACTGGTATATAGTGCCATTGTCTGACTGGGAATTTAAAGAATATATTGGAGTTATAAATACCATCATTTCTTGCTACTGGTATATAGTGCCAGTTTCTGATTGGTAATTCAAAGAATATATTGGGGTTACGTGCACCCACAATTTTTGCTACTGGTATATAGTGATATTGTCTGACTGGGAATTCAAAGAATATATTGGGGTTATAAATACCCTCATTTCTTGCTACTGCCATATAGTGCCAGTTTCTGACTGGTAATTCAAAGAATATATTGGGGTTATAAATACCCTCATTTCTTGCTACTGGTATATAGTGCCATTGTCTGACTGGGAATTCAAAGAATATATTGGGGTTATAAATACCCTAATTTCTTGCTACTGGTATATAGTGCCATTGTCTGACTGGGAATTCAAAGAATATATTGGGGTTACAAATACCCTCATTTCTTGCTACTGTCATATAGTGCCAGTTTCTGACTGGTAATTCAAAGAATATATTGGGGTTATAAATACCCTCATTTCTTGCTACTGGTATATAGTGCCATTGTCTGACTGGGAATTCAAAGAATATATTGGGGTTACAAATACCCTCATTTCTTGCTACTGCCATATAGTGCCAGTTTCTGACTGGTAATTCAAAGAATATATTGGGGTTACGTGCACCCAAAATTTTTGCTACTGGTATATAGTGCCATTGTCTGATTGGGAATTGAAAGAATATATTGGGGTTACAAATACCCTCATTTCTTGCTACTGGTATATAGTGCCAGTTTCTGACTGGTAATTCAAAGAATATATTGGAGTTACGTGCACCCACAATTTTTGCTACTGGTATATAGTGCCATTGTCTGACTGGGAATTGAAAGAATATATTGGGGTTACAAATACCCTCATTTCTTGCTACTGGTATATAGTGCCATTGTCTGACTGGGAATTCAAAGAATATATTGGGGTTACAAATACTCTCATTTCTTGCTACTGCCATATAGTGCCATTGTCTGACTGGGAATTCAAAGAATATATTGGGGTTATAAATACCCTCATTTCTTGCTACTGGTATATAGTGCCATTGTCTGACTGGTAATTCAAAGAATATATTGGGGTTATAAATACCCTCATTTCTTGCTACTGGTATATAGTGCCATTGTCTGACTGGGAATTCAAAGAATATATTGGGGTTACAAATACCCTCATTTCTAGCTACTGGTATATAGTGCCAGTTTCTGACTGGTAATTCAAAGAATATATTGGAGTTACGTGCACCCACAATTTTTGCTACTGGTATATAGTGCCATTGTCTGACTGGGAATTCAAAGAATATATTGGGGTTACAAATACCCTCATTTCTTGCTACTGCATTATAGTGCCATTGTCTGACTGGGAATTCAAAGAATATATTGGGGTTATAAATAACCTCATTTCTTGCTACTGCCATATAGTGCCAGTTTCTGACTGGGAATTCAAAGAATATATTGGGGTTACAAATACCCTCATTTCTTGCTACTGCCATATAGTGCCAGTTTCTGACTGGTAATTCAAAGAATATATTGGGGTTATAAATACCCTCATTTCTTGCTACTGGTATATAGTGCCATTGTCTGACTGGGAATTCAAAGAATATATTGGGGTTATAAATATCCTCATTTCTTGCTACTGCCATATAGTGCCAGTTTCTGACTGGTAATTCAAAGAATATATTGGGGTTATAAATACCCTCATTTCTTGCTATTGGTATATAGTGCCATTGTCTGACTGGGAATTTAAAGAATATATTGGAGTTATAAATACCATCATTTCTTGCTACTGGTATATAGTGCCAGTTTCTAACTGGTAATTCAAAGAATATATTGGGGTTACGTGCACCAACAATTTTTGCTACTGGTATATAGTGCCATTGTCTGACTGGGAATTCAAAGAATATATTGGGGTTACAAATACCCTCATTTCTTGCTACTGGTATATAGTGCCATTGTCTGACTGGGAATTCAAAGAATATATTGGGGTTACAAATACCCTCATTTCTTGCTACTGCCATATAGTGCCAGTTTCTGACTGGTAATTCAAAGAATATATTGGGGTTACGTGCACCCAAAATTTTTGCTACTGGTATATAGTGCCATTGTCTGACTGGGAATTGAAAGAATATATTTGGGTTACAAATACTCTCATTTCTTGCTACTGGTATATAGTGCTATTGTCTGACTGGGAATTCAAAGAATATATTGGGGTTATAAATACCATAATTTCTTGCTACTGTTATATAGTGCCATTGTCTGACTGGGAATTCAAAGAATATATTGGGGTTACAAATACCCTCATTTCTTGCTACTGCCATATAGTGCCAGTTTCTGACTGGTAATTCAAAGAATATATTGGGGTTACGTGCACCCAAAATTTTTGCTACTGGTATATAGTGCCATTGTCTGACTGGGAATTGAAAGAATATATTGGGGTTACAAATACCCTCATTTCTTGCTACTGGTATATAGTGCCATTGTCTGACTGGGAATTCAAAGAATATATTGGGGTTACAAATACCCTCATTTCTTGCTACTGGTATATAGTGCCAGTTTCTGACTGGTAATTCAAAGAATATATTGGAGTTACGTGCACCCACAATTTTTGCTACTGGTATATAGTGCCATTGTCTGACTGGGAATTCAAAGAATATATTGGGGTTATAAATACCCTCATTTCTTGCTACTGCCATATAGTGCCAGTTTCTGACTGGTAATTCAAAGAATATATTGGGGTTATAAATACCCTCATTTCTTGCTACTGGTATATAGTGCCATTGTCTGACTGGGAATTCAAAGAATATATTGGGGTTACAAATACCCTCATTTCTTGCTACTGGCATATAGTGCCAGTTTCTGACTGGTAATTCAAAGAATATATTGGGGTTACGTGCACCCACAATTTTTGCTACTGGTATATAGTGCCATTGTCTGACTGGGAATTCAAAGAATATATTAGGGTTATAAATACCCTCATTTCTTGCTACTGCCATATAGTGCCAGTTTCTGACTGGTAATTCAAAGAATATATTGGGGTTATAAATACCCTCATTTCTTGCTACTGGTATATAGTGCCATTGTCTGACTGGGAATTCAAAGAATATATTGGGGTTATAAATACCCTCATTTCTTGCTACTGGTATATAGTGCCATTGTCTGACTGGGAATTCAAAGAATATATTGGGGTTACAAATACCCTCATTTCTTGCTACTGCCATATAGTGCCAGTTTCTGGCTGGTAATTCAAAGAATATATTGGGGTTATAAATACCCTCATTTCTTGATACTGGTATATAGTGCCATTGTCTGACTGGGAATTCAAAGAATATATTGGGGTTACAAATACCCTCATTTCTTGCTACTGGTATATAGTGCCAGTTTCTGACTGGTAATTCAAAGAATATATTGGGGTTACGTGCACCCACAATTTTTGCTACTGGTATATAGTGCCATTGTCTGACTGGGAATTCAAAGAATATATTAGGGTTATAAATACCCTCATTTCTTGCTACTGCCATATAGTGCCAGTTTCTGACTGGGAATTCAAAGAATATATTGGGGTTACAAATACCCTCATTTCTTGCTCCTGGTATATAGTGCCATTGTCTGACTGGGAATTCAAAGAATATATTGGGGTTACAAATACCCTTATTTCTTGCTACTGGTATATAGTGCCAGTTTCTGACTGGTAATTCAAAGAATATATTGGGGTTACGTGCACCCACAATTTTTGCTACTGGTATATAGTGCCATTGTCTGACTGGGAATTCAAAGAATATATTGGGGTTATAAATAACCTCATTTCTTGCTACTGCCATATAGTGCCAGTTTCTGACTGGGAATACAAAGAATATATTGGGGTTACAAATACCCTCATTTCTTGCTACTGGTATTTAGTGCCAGTTTCTGACTGGTAATTCAAAGAATATATTGGGGTTATAAATACCCTCATTTCTTGCTACTGGTATATAGTGCCATTGTCTGACTGGGAATTCAAAGAATATATTGGGGTTACAAATACCCTCATTTCTTGCTACTGCCATATAATGCCAGTTTCTGACTGGTAATTCAAAGAATATATTGGGGTTATAAATACCCTCATTTCTTGCTACTGGCATATAGTGCCATTGTCTGACTGGGAATTCAAAGAATATATTGGGGTTATAAATACCATCATTTCTTGCTACTGGTATATAGTGCCAGTTTCTGACTGGTAATTCAAAGAATATATTTGGGTTACGTGCACCCACAATTTTTGCTACTGGTATATAGTGCCATTGTCTGACTGGGAATTCAAAGAATATATTGGGGTTACAAATACCCTCATTTCTTGCTACTGGTATATAGTGCCATTGTCTGACTGGGAATTCAAAGAATATATTGGGGTTATAAATACCCTCATTTCTTGCTACTGCCATATAGTGCCAGTTTCTGACTGGGAATACAAAGAATATATTGGGGTTACAAATACCCTCATTTCTTGCTACTGGTATATAGTGCCATTGTCTGATTGGGAATTGAAAAAATATATTGGGGTTACAAATACCCTCATTTCTTGCTACTGGTATATAGTGCCATTGTCTGACTGGGAATTGAAAGAATATATTGGGGTTACAAATACCCTCATTTCTTCCTACTGGTATATAGTGCCAGTTTCTGACTGGTAATTCAAAGAATATATTGGAGTTACGTGCACCCACAATTTTTGCTACTGGTATATAGTGCCATTGTCTGACTGGGAATTCAAAGAATATATTGGGGTTATAAATACCCTCATTTCTTGCTACTGCCATATAGTGCCAGTTTCTGACTGGTAATTCAAAGAATATATTGGGGTTATAAATACCCTCATTTCTTGCTACTGGTATATAGTGCCATTGTCTGACTGGGAATTCAAAGAATATATTGGGGTTATAAATACCCTCATTTCTTGCTACTGGTATATAGTGCCATTGTCTGACTGGGAATTCAAAGAATATATTGGGGTTACAAATACCCTCATTTCTTGCTACTGCCATATAGTGCCAGTTTCTGGCTGGTAATTCAAAGAATATATTGGGGTTATAAATACCCTCATTTCTTGCTACTGGTATATAGTGCCATTGTCTGACTGGGAATTCAAAGAATATATTGGGGTTACAAATACCCTCATTTCTTGCTACTGCCATATAGTGCCAGTTTCTGGCTGGTAATTCAAAGAATATATTGGGGTTATAAATACCCTCATTTCTTGCTACTGGTATATAGTGCCATTGTCTGACTGGGAATTCAAAGAATATATTGGGGTTACAAATACCCTCATTTCTTGCTACTGCCATATAGTGCCAGTTTCTGGCTGGTAATTCAAAGAATATATTGGGGTTATAAATACCCTCATTTCTTGCTACTGGTATATAGTGCCATTGTCTGACTGGGAATTGAAAGAATATATTGGGGTTATAAATACCCTCATTTCTTGCTACTGCCATATAGTTCCAGTTTCTGACTGGGAATTTTAAAGAATATATTGGGGTTACAAATACCCTCATTTCTTGATAATGGTATATAGTGCCATTGTCTGACTGGGAATTCAAAGAATATATTGGGGTTATAAATACCCTCATTTCTTGCTACTGGTATATAGTGCCATTGTCTGACTGGGAATTCAAAGAATATATTGGGGTTACAAATACCCTCATTTCTTGCTACTGCCATATAGTGCCAGTTTCTGACTGGTAATTCAAAGAATATATTGGGGTTACGTGCACCCAAAATTTTTGCTACTGGTATATAGTGCCATTGTCTGACTGGGAATTGAAAGAATATATTTGGGTTACAAATACCCTCATTTCTTGCTACTGGTATATAGTGCCATTGTCTGACTGGGAATTCAAAGAATATATTGGGGTTATAAATACCCTAATTTCTTGCTACTTGTATATAGTGCCATTGTCTGACTGGGAATTCAAAGAATATATTGGGGTTACAAATACCCTCATTTCTTGCTACTGCCATATAGTGCCAGTTTCTGACTGGAAACTCAAAGAATATATTTGGGTTACAAATACCCTCATTTCTTGCTACTGGTATATAGTGCCATTGTCTGACTGGGAATTCAAAGAATATATTGGGGTTATAAATACCCTCATTTCTTGCTACTGGTATATAGTGCCATTGTCTGACTGGGAATTCAAAGAATATATTGGGGTTACGTGCAACCACAATTTTTGCTACTGGTATATAGTGCCATTGTCTGACTGGGAATTCAAAGAATATATTGGGGTTATAAATACCCTCATTTCTTGCTACTGGTATATAGTGCCATTGTCTGACTGGGAATTCAAAGAATATATTGGGGTTACAAATACCCTCATTTCTTGCTACTGCCATATAGTGCCAGTTTCTGACTGGTAATTCAAAGAATATATTGGGGTTACGTGCACCCAAAATTTTTGCTACTGGTATATAGTGCCATTGTCTGACTGGGAATTGAAAGAATATATTGGGGTTACAAATACCCTCATTTCTTGCTACTGGTATATAGTGCCATTGTCTGACTGGGAATTGAAAGAATATATTGGGGTTACAAATACCCTCATTTCTTGCTACTGGTATATAGTGCCATTGTCTGACTGGGAATTCAAAGCATATATTGGGGTTACAAATACTCTCATTTCTTGCTACTGGTATATAGTGCCAGTTTCTGACTGGTAATTCAAAGAATATATTGGAGTTACGTGCACCCACAATTTTTGCTACTGGTATATAGTGCCATTGTCTGACTGGGAATTCAAAGAATATATTGGGGTTACAAATACCCTCATTTCTTGCTACTGCATTATAGTGCCATTGTCTGACTGGGAATTCAAAGAATATATTGGGGTTATAAATAACCTCATTTCTTGCTACTGCCAAATAGTGCCAGTTTCTGACTGGTAATTCAAAGAATATATTGGGGTTATAAATACCCTCATTTCTTGCTACTGGTATACAGTGCCAGTTTCTGACTGGGAATTCAAAGAATATATTGGGGTTACAAATACCCTCATTTCTTGCTACTGCCATATAGTGCCAGTTTCTGACTGGTAATTCAAAGAATATATTGGGGTTATAAATACCCTCATTTCTTGCTACTGGTATACAGTTCCAGTTTCTGACTGGTAATTCAAAGAATATATTGGGGTTACAAATACCCTCATTTCTTGCTACTGCCATATAGTGCCATTGTCTGACTGGGAATTCAAAGAATATATTGGGGTTATAAATACCCTCATTTCTTGCTATTGGTATATAGTGCCATTGTCTGACTGGGAATTCAAAGAATATATTGGGGTTACAAATACCCTCATTTCTTGCTACTGCCATATAGTGCCAGTTTCTGACTGGTAATTCAAAGAATATATTGGGGTTACGTGCACCCACAATTTTTGCTACTGGTATATAGTGATATTGTCTGACTGGGAATTCAAAGAATATATTGGGGTTATAAATACCCTCATTTCTTGCTACTGCCATATAGTGCCAGTTTCTGACTGATAATTCAAAGAATATATTGGGGTTACGTGCACCCAAAATTTTTGCTACTGGTATATAGTGCCATTGTCTGACTGGGAATTGAAAGAATATATTTGGGTTACAAATACCCTCATTTCTTGCTACTGGTATATAGTGCCATTGTCTGACTGGGAATTCAAAGAATATATTGGGGTTATAAATACCATAATTTCTTGCTACTGGTATATAGTGCCATTGTCTGACTGGGAATTCAAAGAATATATTGGGGTTACAAATACCCTCATTTCTTGCTACTGGTATATAGTGCCAGTTTCTGACTGGTAATTCAAAGAATATATTGGAGTTACGTGCACCCACAATTTTTGCTACTGGTATATAGTGCCATTGTCTGACTGGGAATTCAAAGAATATATTGGGGTTATAAATACCCTCATTTCTTGCTACTGCCATATAGTGCCAGTTTCTGACTGGTAATTCAAAGAATATATTGGGGTTATAAATACCCTCATTTCTTGCTACTGGTATATAGTGCCATTGTCTGACTGGGAATTCAAAGAATATATTGGGGTTATAAATACCCTCACTTCTTGCTACTGGTATATAGTGCCAGTTTCTGACTGGTAATTCAAAGAATATATTGGGGTTATAAATACCCTCATTTCTTGCTACTGGTATATAGTGCCATTGTCTGACTGGGAATTCAAAGAATATATTGGGGTTATTAATACCCTCATTTCTTGCTACTGGTATATAGTGCCATTGTCTGACTGGGAATTCAAAGAATATATTGGGGTTACAAATACCCTCATTTCTTGCTACTGCCATATAGTGCCATTGTCTGACTGGGAATTCAAAGAATATATTGGGGTTATAAATACCCTCATTTCTTGCTACTGGTATATAGTGCCATTGTCTGACTGGGAATTCAAAGAATATATTGGGGTTATAAATACCCTCATTTCTTGCTACTGGTATATAGTGCCATTGTCTGACTGGGAATTCAAAGAATATATTGGGGTAACAAATACCCTCATTTCTTGCTACTGCCATATAGTGCCAGTTTCTGGCTGGTAATTCAAAGAATATATTGGGGTTATAAATACCCTCATTTCTTGCTACTGGTATATAGTGCCATTGTCTGACTGGGAATTCAAAGAATATATTGGGGTTACGTGCAACCACAATTTTTGCTACTGGTATATAGTGCCATTTACCTGACTGGGAATTCAAAGAATATATTGGGGTTATAAATACCCTCATTTCTTGCTACTGCCATATAGTGCCAGTTTCTGACTGGTAATTCAAAGAATATATTGGGGTTATAAATACCCTCATTTCTTGCTACTGGTATATAGTGCCATTGTCTGACTGGGAATTCAAAGAATATATTGGGGTTACAAATACCCTCATTTCTTGCTACTGGCATATAGTGCCAGTTTCTGACTGGTAATTCAAAGAATATATTGGGGTTACGTGCACCCACAATTTTTGCTACTGGTATATAGTGCCATTGTCTGACTGGGAATTCAAAGAATATATTAGGGTTATAAATACCCTCATTTCTTGCTACTGCCATATAGTGCCAGTTTCTGACTGGTAATTCAAAGAATATATTGGGGTTATAAATACCCTCATTTCTTGCTACTGGTATATAGTGCCATTGTCTGACTGGGAATTCAAAGAATATATTGGGGTTATAAATACCCTCATTTCTTGCTACTGGTATATAGTGCCATTGTCTGACTGGGAATTCAAAGAATATATTGGGGTTACAAATACCCTCATTTCTTGCTACTGCCATATAGTGCCAGTTTCTGACTGGTAATTCAAAGAATATATTGGGGTTACGTGCACCCACAATTTTTGCTACTGGTATATAGTGCCATTGTCTGACTGGGAATTCAAAGAATATATTAGGGTTACAAATACCCTCATTTCTTGCTACTGCCATATAGTGCCAGTTTCTGACTGGTAATTCAAAGAATATATTGGGGTTACGTGCACCCACAATTTGCTACTGGTATATAGTGCCATTGTCTGACTGGGAATTCAAAGAATATATTAGGGTTACAAATACCCTCATTTCTTGCTACTGCCATATAGTGCCAGTTTCTGACTGGTAATTCAAAGAATATATTGGGGTTACGTGCACCCACAATTTTTGCTACTGGTATATAGTGCCATTGTCTGACTGGGAATTCAAAGAATATATTGGGGTTACAAATACCCTCATTTCTTGCTCCTGGTATATAGTGCCATTGTCTGACTGGGAATTCAAAGAATATATTGGGGTTACAAATACCCTTATTTCTTGCTACTGGTATATAGTGCCAGTTTCTGACTGGTATTTCAAAGAATATATTGGGGTTACGAGCACCCACAATTTTTTGCTACTGGTATATAGTGATATTGTCTGACTGGGAATTCAAAGAATATATTGGGGTTATAAATACCCTCATTTCTTGCTACTGATATATAGTGCCAGTTTCTGACTGGTAATTCAAAGAATATATTGGGGTTATAAATACCCTCATTTCTTGCTACTGGCATATAGTGCCATTGTCTGACTGGGAATTCAAAGAATATATTGGGGTTATAAATACCCTCATTTCTTGCTACTGGTATATAGTGCCATTGTCTGACTGGGAATTCAAAGAATATATTGGGGTTATTAATACCCTCATTTCTTGCTACTGGTATATAGTGCCATTGTCTGACTGGGAATTCAAAGAATATATTGGGGTTACAAATACCCTCATTTCTTGCTACTGGTATATAGTGCCAGTTTCTGACTGGTAATTCAAAGAATATATTGGGGTTACAAATACCCTCATTTCTTGCTACTGGTATATAGTGCTATTGTCTGACTGGGAATTCAAAGAATATATTGGGGTTATAAATAACCTCATTTCTTGCTACTGCCATATAGTGCCAGTTTCTGACTGGTAATTCAAAGAATATATTGGGGTTATAAATACCCTCATTTCTTGCTACTGGTATATAGTTCCATTGTCTGACTGGGAATTCAAAGAATATATTGGGGTTACGTGCACCCACAATTTTTGCTACTGGTATATAGTGATATTGTCTGACTGGGAATTCAAAGAATATATTGGGGTTATAAATACCCTCATTTCTTGCTACTGCCATATAGTGCCAGTTTCTGACTGGTAATTCAAAGAATATTTTGGGGTTATAAATACCCTCATTTCTTGCTACTGGTATATAGTGCCATTGTCTGACTGGGAATTTAAAGAATATATTGGAGTTATAAATACCATCATTTCTTGCTACTGGTATATAGTGCCAGTTTCTGATTGGTAATTCAAAGAATATATTGGGGTTACGTGCACCCACAATTTTTGCTACTGGTATATAGTGATATTGTCTGACTGGGAATTCAAAGAATATATTGGGGTTATAAATACCCTCATTTCTTGCTACTGCCATATAGTGCCAGTTTCTGACTGGTAATTCAAAGAATATATTGGGGTTATAAATACCCTCATTTCTTGCTACTGGTATATAGTGCCATTGTCTGACTGGGAATTCAAAGAATATATTGGGGTTATAAATACCCTAATTTCTTGCTACTGGTATATAGTGCCATTGTCTGACTGGGAATTCAAAGAATATATTGGGGTTACAAATACCCTCATTTCTTGCTACTGTCATATAGTGCCAGTTTCTGACTGGTAATTCAAAGAATATATTGGGGTTATAAATACCCTCATTTCTTGCTACTGGTATATAGTGCCATTGTCTGACTGGGAATTCAAAGAATATATTGGGGTTACAAATACCCTCATTTCTTGCTACTGCCATATAGTGCCAGTTTCTGACTGGTAATTCAAAGAATATATTGGGGTTACGTGCACCCAAAATTTTTGCTACTGGTATATAGTGCCATTGTCTGATTAGGAATTGAAAGAATATATTGGGGTTACAAATACCCTCATTTCTTGCTACTGGTATATAGTGCCAGTTTCTGACTGGTAATTCAAAGAATATATTGGAGTTACGTGCACCAACAATTTTTGCTACTGGTATATAGTGCCATTGTCTGACTGGGAATTCAAAGAATATATTGGGGTTAAAAATACCCTCATTTCTTGCTACTGCCATATAGTGCCAGTTTCTGACTGGTAATTCAAAGAATATATTGGGGTTATAAATACCCTCATTTCTTGCTACTGGTATATAGTGCCATTGTCTGACTGGGAATTCAAAGAATATATTGGGGTTACAAATACCCTCATTTCTTGCTACTGCCATATAGTGCCATTGTCTGACTGGGAATTCAAAGAATATATTGGGGTTACAAATACCCTCATTTCTTGCTACTGCCATATAGTGCCAGTTTCTGGCTGGTAATTCAAAGAATATATTGGGGTTATAAATACCCTCATTTCTTGCTACTGGTATATAGTGCCATTGTCTGACTGGGAATTCAAAGAATATATTGGGGTTATAAATACCCTCATTTCTTGCTACTGGTATATAGTGCCATTGTCTGACTGGGAATTCAAAGAATATATTGGGGTTATGTGCACCCACAATTTTTACTACTGGTATACAGTGCCATTGTCTGACTGGGAATTCAAAGAATATATTGGGGTTATAAATACCCTTATTTCTTGCTACTGCCATATAGTGCCAGTTTCTGACTGGTAATTCAAAGAATATATTGGGGTTATAAATACCCTCATTTCTTGCTACTGGTATATAGTGCCATTGTCTGACTGAGAATTCAAATAATATATTGGGGTTATAAATACCCTCATTTCTTGCTACTGGTATATAGTGCCAGTTTCTGACTGGTAATTCAAAGAATATATTGGGGTTACGTGCACCCACAATTTTTGCTACTGGTATATAGTGCCATTGTCTGACTGGGAATTTAAAGAATATATTGGAGTTATAAATACCATCATTTCTTGCTACTGGTATATAGTGCCAGTTTCTGATTGGTAATTCAAAGAATATATTGGGGTTACGTGCACCCACAATTTTTGCTACTGGTATATAGTGATATTGTCTGACTGGGAATTCAAAGAATATATTGGGGTTATAAATACCCTCATTTCTTGCTACTGCCATATAGTGCCAGTTTCTGACTGGTAATTCAAAGAATATATTGGGGTTATAAATACCCTCATTTCTTGCTACTGGTATATAGTGCCATTGTCTGACTGGGAATTCAAAGAATATATTGGGGTTATAAATACCCTAATTTCTTGCTACTGGTATATAGTGCCATTGTCTGACTGGAATTCAAAGAATATATTGGGGTTACAAATACCCTCATTTCTTGCTACTGTCATATAGTGCCAGTTTCTGACTGGTAATTCAAAGAATATATTGGGGTTATAAATACCCTCATTTCTTGCTACTGGTATATAGTGCCATTGTCTGACTGGGAATTCAAAGAATATATTGGGGTTAAAAATACCCTCATTTCTTGCTACTGCCATATAGTGCCAGTTTCTGACTGGTAATTCAAAGAATATATTGGGGTTATAAATACCCTCATTTCTTGCTACTGGTATATAGTGCCATTGTCTGACTGGGAATTCAAAGAATATATTGGGGTTAAAAATACCCTCATTTCTTGCTACTGCCATATAGTGCCAGTTTCTGACTGGTAATTCAAAGAATATATTGGGGTTATAAATACCCTCATTTCTTGCTACTGGTATATAGTGCCATTGTCTGACTGGGAATTCAAAGAATATATTGGGGTTACAAATACCCTCATTTCTTGCTACTGCCATATAGTGCCAGTTTCTGGCTGGTAATTCAAAGAATATATTGGGGTTACAAATACCCTCATTTCTTGCTACTGGTATATAGTGCCAGTTTCTGACTGGTAATTCAAAGAATATATTGGAGTTACGTGCACCCACAATTTTTGCTACTGGTATATAGTGCCATTGTCTGACTGGGAATTCAAAGAATATATTGGGGTTAAAAATACCCTCATTTCTTGCTACTGCCATATAGTGCCAGTTTCTGACTGGTAATTCAAAAAATATATTGGGGTTATAAATACCCTCATTTCTTGCTACTGGTATATAGTGCCATTGTCTGACTGGGAATTCAAAGAATATATTGGGGTTACAAATACCCTCATTTCTTGCTACTGCCATATAGTGCCAGTTTCTGGCTGGTAATTCAAAGAATATATTGGGGTTATAAATACCCTCATTTCTTGCTACTGGTATATAGTGCCATTGTCTGACTGGGAATTCAAAGAATATATTGGGGTTATAAATACCCTCATTTCTTGCTACTGGTATATAGTGCCATTGTCTGACTGGGAATTCAAAGAATATATTGGGGTTATGTGCACCCACAATTTTTACTACTGGTATACAGTGCCATTGTCTGACTGGGAATTCAAAGAATATATTGGGGTTACAAATACTCTCATTTCTTGCTACTGCCATATAGTGCCATTGTCTGACTGGGAATTCAAAGAATATATTGGGGTTATAAATACCCTCATTTCTTGCTACTGGTATATAGTGCCATTGTCTGACTGGTAATTCAAAGAATATATTGGAGTTACGTGCACCCACAATTTTTGCTACTGGTATATAGTGCCATTGTCTGACTGGGAATTCAAAGAATATATTGGGGTTACAAATACCCTCATTTCTTGCTACTGCATTATAGTGCCATTGTCTGACTGGGAATTCAAAGAATATATTGGGGTTATAAATAACCTCATTTCTTGCTACTGCCATATAGTGCCAGTTTCTGACTGGGAATTCAAAGAATATATTGGGGTTACAAATACCCTCATTTCTTGCTACTGCCATATAGTGCCAGTTTCTGACTGGTAATTCAAAGAATATATTGGGGTTATAAATACCCTCATTTCTTGCTACTGGTATATAGTGCCATTGTCTGACTGGGAATTCAAAGAATATATTGGGGTTATAAATATCCTCATTTCTTGCTACTGCCATATAGTGCCAGTTTCTGACTGGTAATTCAAAGAATATATTGGGGTTATAAATACCCTCATTTCTTGCTATTGGTATATAGTGCCATTGTCTGACTGGGAATTTAAAGAATATATTGGAGTTATAAATACCATCATTTCTTGCTACTGGTATATAGTGCCAGTTTCTAACTGGTAATTCAAAGAATATATTGGGGTTACGTGCACCAACAATTTTTGCTACTGGTATATAGTGCCATTGTCTGACTGGGAATTCAAAGAATATATTGGGGTTACAAATACCCTCATTTCTTGCTACTGGTATATAGTGCCATTGTCTGACTGGGAATTCAAAGAATATATTGGGGTTACAAATACCCTCATTTCTTGCTACTGGTATATAGTGCTATTGTCTGACTGGGAATTCAAAGAATATATTGGGGTTATAAATACCATAATTTCTTGCTACTGTTATATAGTGCCATTGTCTGACTGGGAATTCAAAGAATATATTGGGGTTACAAATACCCTCATTTCTTGCTACTGCCATATAGTGCCAGTTTCTGACTGGTAATTCAAAGAATATATTGGGGTTACGTGCACCCAAAATTTTTGCTACTGGTATATAGTGCCATTGTCTGACTGGGAATTGAAAGAATATATTGGGGTTACAAATACCCTCATTTCTTGCTACTGGTATATAGTGCCATTGTCTGACTGGGAATTCAAAGAATATATTGGGGTTACAAATACCCTCATTTCTTGCTACTGGTATATAGTGCCAGTTTCTGACTGGTAATTCAAAGAATATATTGGAGTTACGTGCACCCACAATTTTTGCTACTGGTATATAGTGCCATTGTCTGACTGGGAATTCAAAGAATATATTGGGGTTATAAATACCCTCATTTCTTGCTACTGCCATATAGTGCCAGTTTCTGACTGGTAATTCAAAGAATATATTGGGGTTATAAATACCCTCATTTCTTGCTACTGGTATATAGTGCCATTGTCTGACTGGGAATTCAAAGAATATATTGGGGTTACAAATACCCTCATTTCTTGCTACTGGCATATAGTGCCAGTTTCTGACTGGTAATTCAAAGAATATATTGGGGTTACGTGCACCCACAATTTTTGCTACTGGTATATAGTGCCATTGTCTGACTGGGAATTCAAAGAATATATTAGGGTTATAAATACCCTCATTTCTTGCTACTGCCATATAGTGCCAGTTTCTGACTGGTAATTCAAAGAATATATTGGGGTTATAAATACCCTCATTTCTTGCTACTGGTATATAGTGCCATTGTCTGACTGGGAATTCAAAGAATATATTGGAGTTATAAATACCCTCATTTCTTGCTACTGGTATATAGTGCCATTGTCTGACTGGGAATTCAAAGAATATATTGGGGTTACAAATACCCTCATTTCTTGCTACTGCCATATAGTGCCAGTTTCTGGCTGGTAATTCAAAGAATATATTGGGGTTATAAATACCCTCATTTCTTGATACTGGTATATAGTGCCATTGTCTGACTGGGAATTCAAAGAATATATTGGGGTTACAAATACCCTCATTTCTTGCTACTGGTATATAGTGCCAGTTTCTGACTGGTAATTCAAAGAATATATTGGGGTTACGTGCACCCACAATTTTTGCTACTGGTATATAGTGCCATTGTCTGACTGGGAATTCAAAGAATATATTAGGGTTATAAATACCCTCATTTCTTGCTACTGCCATATAGTGCCAGTTTCTGACTGGGAATTCAAAGAATATATTGGGGTTACAAATACCCTCATTTCTTGCTCCTGGTATATAGTGCCATTGTCTGACTGGGAATTCAAAGAATATATTGGGGTTACAAATACCCTTATTTCTTGCTACTGGTATATAGTGCCAGTTTCTGACTGGTAATTCAAAGAATATATTGGGGTTACGTGCACCCACAATTTTTGCTACTGGTATATAGTGCCATTGTCTGACTGGGAATTCAAAGAATATATTGGGGTTATAAATAACCTCATTTCTTGCTACTGCCATATAGTGCCAGTTTCTGACTGGGAATACAAAGAATATATTGGGGTTACAAATACCCTCATTTCTTGCTACTGGTATTTAGTGCCAGTTTCTGACTGGTAATTCAAAGAATATATTGGGGTTATAAATACCCTCATTTCTTGCTACTGGTATATAGTGCCATTGTCTGACTGGGAATTCAAAGAATATATTGGGGTTACAAATACCCTCATTTCTTGCA